>NW_001884551.1:480132-975923 GCF_000146915.1 Parastagonospora nodorum SN15 | reverse complement strand
AAAGAACATTTTTATCAAATTAGTTGAAGACGGAAGTTCAATTTTCTGTTCCCGGCCAGAGGGTCACCCAAGAATCGGACAGAGTTCAACCACGATACAACAACAAAGACCCGCGTGGGATCAGCGACCCTGCCCGAGCGATCTGAGGGAGTTAACTACGGATCAACAGAATAGCCAAGGGTGCCAGAGCGTGGGTGGATAAGCATTGCGGGGTGGGGCGCAGAGTGCCGAGTCGGACCGGGGGGCCCAGGCGCCCGAAGAGTACGGCGGCGGCGAGTCAGGAGCGGGTTGTGGGGATTCCTTGGGGTTGCGGGCGCGGCGGCGATGGCGAGTGTTTTTGCGTTGTAGAGGAACGTATGGCTATGTATCAGAGTGGTGGGGAAGATGGGGATTCAGGTGCGGCATGGCATGGAGATGATGGTCTAGACTTTCGACTTGTTTTGTATACCCTTCTTTTATAGACGTCCTCCTTTGGGATTTGAATCGCCAGGCCATTTTGCTTTTGCCTCTCTGACCAGGAGCTTTGCAGCTGTGTTTGTGTACCTACTGTACTTCTCTAACAGCAGTCCCGACCAAACCACCCTCCTCGCTCGTCTTCTTGCCTGTGTAGTTCTTCTGCTCGCTGGACGTGTCGCTGGCGATGTCCTCACTCGCGCTCGAAGTCTCCTTGCTCTCCTTCCAGCCCAGGAACAGGAAGCCGGCGATGACAACGACCCAGTAGAGATTGTACGAGATGACAGAGCCGTACGTCGCGCTGTTCTGCCAGCCGAAGAGCGAGTTGAAGATACCCCATCCGCCGTACCACCGTTTTCGAGGGGCGAGCAGCACTGATACCCAGTTAGTATTCACTGACATATCGTGAAAGGTGGGGGAGGAGGAGGAGGCTCACGTTTACGTGCCAGACGCTCTTGCGGATGTCATAACTTCCCGGCCCGGCACCTGCCTCTGCAGCGCCCTCGCCCGCCAGCTTGACCCAGGCGTTTTGCTCGAGGTTCCACACGCCCTTGGAGAACAAGCCCGCGGCGACGAGGTACAGGAAGCACGTCGAGATGACGAGGAAAATCTGCAGAGACGTCTTGTTGCCGCCCTTGTAGATCATGTATCCGACAAGAGCGCCGGCGCCGAGGCCGCAGAGGACGGCGAGGGGGAAGGATGTTGCTGGGAGGCCGAGGCCGACGCCGGCTATGAAGCTTTACAATCATCAGTATGTCGAATGCTGTCTACTTGGTATACTTGGACTCACAGCACCGCCTCGATTCCCTCCCTCAACACCGTAACAAACGGCAAGATAAACATGGCATATTTCTCACCCCACATTTTCAACTTGCCCTTGACAGGCAGCTTGCTGTCTTTGGCTTCGAGCACCTTGCTGATCTTGACGCGCCATTTGTCCTGGAGTTTGGAGACGCGCAGCAGGGCGGCGCCCATCAGGGTGATGATGATGGAGGCAAGGATGCCGAAGACGCCTTCCCAGATGTTTTCGGCTGACTCGAAGGAGTTGCGGCCGGCGGTGTAGACTGTATGGTGTTAGTGTTGGAGCAAGGAGGGTGCGGGATGGGAGTGGCCATGGAATATGGAGGCGTGTGGGATAGGATGGACAAGTGGTGTTCAAGGCGGCATGAGGATTCGTAACAGCATATCGAAGTCGTCGAGACAGTTCAGAACCTCGGGAGTACACTTGTGTGAATCACGTGTGACGGTATGTACTTACTACCAAATCGTTAGTATAACTCAAGTGTCACCCAAGCTTGTGCACTTACCAAGTTCCAATGACACCAGCGCAGATGATTAGACAGATGATAATACCAGCACCAACACCAGCCCAGACCTGGCGGACGAGGCGTTTACGCACAGCCGCATCGGTTTCTGGGCCGAGGGTCTGCTTCAGAAAGGCGAGGAGGACTGAGACGATGATGCTGGTCTCTAGACATTCTCGGAAGCAGATGAAGAAGACTACGGTCGATGTAAGTCCATGGCAATAGAAGAAAAGACATAACTTTGAGAGTTGGTGCGTGGAAGGTCGTTGTCGGATGTTGTCAGTATCTGGGAAGAGGTCACTCAAGCTTACCTGGCACAGCAAACACGTTTTGTGGCATCTTGACGGCCTTAGCAGTGCTTGAAAGAACAGAGCAGGAAACGCTGGATCTGATATGTGGAGGGAAGGGGAGAAGGAGCAAAGGATCTAATCAGATTTTCCGAAGTCCTACGTCTTGAGTCGCTGCCGTCTATCGGGTGGTTATTTGCACTAATCGCGCCGAGATTCGGGCCACACCACCCCGCCCGCAGGTGCACGATGCCAAATTGATATCCAACACGCGAACGAACGTGCCAGGGTGGGCTGATCAAGCGTCGGTGACAGTTTCATCGACCGTGCTCACTTCCGCTTGTGCAGCGTCGCATCCTTCGCGATTGATGTTACTGGCTTCCCACGAATGGCCTATCGATTCTTGAGCACTCGGCGACCTCCCGAGGCAAACAAAGGGTCGCATGCCGCAATTCCAAGCGCTGTCAATCACCTGCGAGCACCCACGATCTTCACGAGCCAAGGACGCCAAATTCGTTCAAGATTTATCGCGCAGCGCTAGTGCAAGCTTAACCCCAAGCGCTTACCCCAGCCTGGCGCCGATCGAGGCCTGGATTTAATCAGATGGCCCGATAACGACCGGACATGCTCAGATCAGGGCGAATCAGCAACTCAAATTCTTTCGCAGCTGCCCGACGAGGATAGATCTAACGCGCAGAGTTTGACGTGAAAGGTCCGATCGCAGCTTGTAAGCGAAAAGACCCCGCTTCTGTCGTGAGTTGATGATCTGATAACTTGCACAGCGGCATCGACTGTCTTGTGCTTTTTACAAAGGCGACCTCAGGGTCTTATCTGATCCCCCGCTGTCGGAGCATCTAGTCTTTCTCATCTTTTCCTCGGCTGAAGCTTGACACTGTTGCTTGAGGTTGCAAACAGTTCAATCGTTGCTTTCTCACTATTGCCAGCCAAGATGGCGCTCTCACTCTCAAGCTTCCTTCTCCCAATATCTCTTCTTACCTCAATCGCACAGTGTGCGACCGTCACATACGATTTTGATGTTGCGTGGACATATGCGAATCCCGATGGACAGCAGACGCGTCCAGTCATGGGCGTCAACGGACAGTGGCCGGTGCCAGCCATTGTCGCGACCAAAGGAGATCAGGTCGTTGTCAACGTGAAGAATTCTCTTGGCAATGAGAGCACAAGTCTGCATTTTCATGGCCTGTATCAGAACGGGACGACACACATGGATGGTCCTGTTGCCGTGAGCCAGTGTGGTATCCCTCCAGGAAGCTCTTTCACATACAACTTCACAGTAAGTAGAGCTCGTATGTTCGATCGAATCATGATGTTGATGCGAATAGGTCGACCAAGCTGGATCATATTGGTGGCACAGTCACGAGAGAGGCCAGTATCCAGATGGCCTTCGTGGTCCTCTAATCATCCATGATACGCAAGATCCACACAAGGACCTCTACGACGAGGAGGTTGTCCTCACCTTGTCAGACTGGTACCATGACCGGATGCAGGAACTGCTCAAGAGCTTCATCAGCATCTCGAATCCCTCCGGTGCTGAACCAGTTCCCCAAGCCGCACTGATGAACGACACGCAGAACTTGGCCTTCAAAGTACAGCCAGGAAAGACGTATCTATTCCGCCTGATCAACATGGGTGCTTTCGCCGCTCAGTATGTGTGGTTCGAAGGACACACGATGCGCATTGTCGAAGTAGATGGTGTGTACACGGAGCCGACTGAGGCAGACATGATCTACTTGACGGCTGCGCAGAGATACAGCGTGCTAGTGACGGCGAAGAACGACACCACCTCGAACTTTGCCTTCATGGGTAGCATGGACCAGGTATGCTCAATGTCTGCAGTACATCTCTTAAGATTGTAAGCTCACAGCCATTATAGGATCTATTTGATGCTGTACCTGATGGTCTCAATCCGAACGTCACCGGATGGCTCGTATATGACGATACGAAGCCTAACCCAGCGCCGAAGGAGATTGATGCTTTCGAGCCATTTGACGACTTCAAATTGGTACCATACGACAAGGAAGCGCTGTTTGATAAGGTCGATCACTCAATCACTCTCGACTTGAAAATGGATGTCCTGAATGATGGGGCCAACTACGCCTTCTTCAACGACATCACCTACGTTAGTCCCAAGGTACCCACGCTCTACAGGTAAGCAATGGCTATAACGCTCTCAAACCCATTTTGCTAACTTCCCGGTAGTAAGTAAATCTCCGTTCTTCGCACAGAAGTCAACCCATCAGACTACTGCGGGTCATCAACTACGAGGGAAAGTGAACAGGTCAATCTTCTAGCTTCGGGCTAAAGTCCTCCTGCTGTTGTGCCCTGGTCGATTTCTGTCGTAGGTGAGAACCTGTAGTAGCCCGAAGATACTCAAGAGGGGCAGGTCTTGACCCTGTGCACTTCCTTCCTCACTCTACGAGATACACGCTAATTGCACCTTTGAATAGGCGTCCTATCCACAGGAGAAAATGCCACTAACCCTGCAATCTACGGCTCAAACACAAATGCTTTCATCCTCAGCGCCAACGAAGTGGTCGAGATCATCCTGAACAACGATGATCCAGGTAAACACCCGTTCCATCTTCACGGTCACGCTTTCCAGGTAGTCACACGGAGTGAGGAGGAGGCAGGTTTCTTCGATCCCAGTAATGTGACGGCCTTGCCTGCTACGCCAATGAAGCGCGACACAATCCTGGTCCGACCTAATGGGCACATTGTTCTCCGCTTTCGAGCAGACAATGCTGGTGTTTGGCTATTCCACTGCCACATTGAATGGCATGTAGCGTCCGGACTGACCGCAACCATGATCGAGCGTCCCCTGGACATACAACGACAGCTTGCAGGCAAGATCCCGGAAGATCATCTCAAGGTCTGCGAGGCGGGAAGCGTGCCGACAGCCGGGAATGCAGCAGGTAATACAAAAGATCTGCTAGACCTAAGTGGCGAGAACAAGAGCCCAGGCGAGTTACCTGCAGGCTTCACTGCCAGAGGCATCGTCGCGCTTGTGTTCAGCTGCCTAGCCGCGTTCCTTGGAATGGCGACCATCGGGTGGTATGGGATGAGACCGATAAAGGCGAAAACGGGGTGATGTACCCGCGGTTAATTTGAAGACTGAATCCACAGCAGCTGCTGGGGGAGAGGAAGACCTTATTGTAGACGCTGCTGATGGACATCGTCCGAGCTCTGGTGTTTCAAAGTGGTACACGCCCCACTATTGACTATATTGGATTAGTGGCACTAGGGCAATGTAACCATGCCATCAACCTCACTTCAACTTGTCGCGTCACACAATGTTTGCATTTGCTGCAACTTCGATGCACGTCCCATACCTCATCACATTCCGCCCCATCAAATTGTGGGGAATCAGAGAAGGCAGCAAATGATAGGCTTATTGAGCGTGGATACACAGCGTGAGTACGATGAACGGCCGTTGCTTCATTATTTCGTACATTAGGGTGCATACAGGAATATCAACTAGAATACAGGGGACCAAACAAGCACGATGCTGATAGAATGCCTAGGCAATGATGCAATGCAGCGAAAGGAACACCGAACCAACTCCAACCGACGTACCGAAAATGTGTGAGGGAAATTTTGCTACTCCAATGCTTGAGATCATCAACGTATGAGGCATGACTGCGTTAAGTGCTTCCATGCAGCTCAGAGCTTGCTGCGAATCTTCATGTTGTCATGCTTCATGATGGAAGAGCCTGGGCCCTCGTTGCCGGCTGCCTCCATCTGCGCCTCCTCCAGAGCCTGCGGGTCAGTCTCGGGATCGTACTCGTAGCCGACCTCCTTGCGCCACTTGTTGTGCAGCTTTTCAATGTGCTTCGAGTCTTGGATGAAGCTGAGCACGCGCTTCAGGCTGTGCTTCTTGTTGCGGCCGTTCTTCTTGCCGGGGCGGTGGACGTGAGTCCAGTAGTGCTCCCAACAGTTGTCGTTGCGGTTGAACTGTGTCTGGCACAGCTGGCAAACATAGGGCTTGTTGCCGGAATGCGTCTTCTCGTGACGGTGGAGATGTTCCTGGCGCTGGAACTTCCTGCCACAAGGCATGCCGCCAATCTCGATCTTACAGATCTGCGGCTTTCCGGACGTGTTGCCTCCGTTTCGTCGCCACTTCTTCGTTCCGGGTATCTGCTCGACGTCGTCGTCCATCCAGATCTCGAAATGCTCGTCGCGAAGGCGAGGGATGGCTTTGGACCTAGTCTTCCTGGACTTTTTCTTTGAGATGCCGGATTGCTCCTCTTTCTTGACTGACTTTCCTCCGGTGGAGGACACCCAGATCGACCTTCTGATCCTTCGCTCGTCTGAGGAAGTTTCAGGATCCTCGGTCTTGACAGTGACATCTTGCGGCGACCGCGCGAGTGGCATGTCAGCGTCGTCATAAGAGCTCATATCCGTGTCGTGGCTCGCCGTGTCGACCGGAACGTATTCTCCACCAAGTAGCGCCTCGTTTGGCGCCATTGTGGGAGCAGAGATCATGTTTGCTAGCGCATACTGATAAGGCCATATTCCGTCGCTCGTCTGCACATGATCAGCCTCGTCGTGGAGCTGACCATGGTAGTCCCCGTAAGAGACACTAGAGAACGAGGTTGCGCAAGAGACGGGTACCGAGGATGACTGGCTGTCGACTCCGGTGTAAGCCGCCATTGGAGACTGTGCCATGCTAGACTGGGGCACGAAAGTCTGAGACATCCTCATTGGTCCGGCATGCTCGAAGCCGTTGGGCTGCACAAGAGATGACCAGTTTCCGAACGAGTTGCTGTCGTGTCCGGGTGCCTTGAAAGTGTATCCCATGGCAAGCGTCTCCATGGAATGGTCCTGGCAAGGTTCGATCGCAGACACACTTCCGAAGCCATGATCGGAGAACCGTCCGTAGATGGGGGTTGTGGGGCCTAGTGACGACAAAGAAGAAGCTGCAGAGTTGCGACGAGCCTCGAGGTTGTAGTTCGAAGGAGGCGTCAAAAGCCCCGAGGAAGCCGTCAAGCAGGGCGATATCTGGAAGCCTTCTGCGGTCTCCTCTCGGGAATATCTCGCATTGTTGGTCCACATGATGGACTGGAGTGCTTCGTGACTGTCGTTGGTCGTTAGCATGACAACGAGACTTGATGTGCTCCGGCTGAGGAGCATCAGCTATTTAATCAGGCACTTACCGAAGATAGAAGCTGAACGCTAGCGAAGGAGTCTGCCTTTCGTTGGATATCGATTCAGGAGGGAGCAAGATGTAGCTCTTTATCAGGCACGTAAAGGACTCTAATGGTGGCTAGGTCAGGTTTAAAGGCTCCACTAACGGCCGTGGAACCTCTTACAGTGTGGGGTGGCCAGTCGCGATGTGATGGCAGGGCAAAAGAATGATGGCGTGGAAATGGGACCGTGCCGGCGGGACTCAGAAGAACAATGATCTGGATTGTGCTATGCCTGCAAGGGAACACAAGCACCGTTGAGGAGCTTTCTTCAACAGATTCAGCAAAGTTCGTATCGAGCGAAGTACACAGTAGAGGTACCCATGGGACTAAAGGCACATTCACGGTTTGGTACTTAGAGGCTAAAGCAACCCTCTTTCGGTGTCTGACAGTCGCTGCGCAGCGCTGTAACCCTTTGAACCTACCATGGCGGATAGACATCAGCCACCCAGGCGGCTGCGTTTCGATTTACGCCATGCGTCTCTACGCTGTGGAGGGCATGTGCAGAAACGTACTCCACAGACAAGTGTAGTACAAACGTCAGCGGAGGCAAAGGCTCCAATTCGCAGGAATGCGATCCACAGCGCCGTTCAGCTCTACACAGCCTAGCTCCTGGACCCATGGCCAAGTACGTTGCACAGTCGCACTCCACCCTCATCAGGGTAGATGCTGTCTCGTTACTTAGCATGCTGGCAATGGCAAGACTAGTGTGACTCGATCCAGGTCTTGCCGGCTCTTCACAATTTCGATCGACGCAGGTCCACCATGCACTGCCAGATCGCTACTGGGATCCCTTGCGAGGTTGGAGGTCTTCAGACCTGGAAACCTGTATTTTGCCGCTCATACGATGATTGCATCTCATCGCTATTCGGCCCGGGGTGTTCAGGTGCGACTGATCGCTGGGTTACACAGCAGCATGGACTGGGGCCAACCTTCATAATTCTCCGGCTTGTTGATCAGACTTTCCGCGGCCTTCCTAAATGGATTTTGCCGGTGTCACTCGGCCTAGGAAATGGGGCGCATGAATTGGGAATCGACCAGCACGCTGCCAGCGAAAAGTGAATCAGATGTTCGACAGGTCAGATACATGCACAACAAGCAAATAATCCGGATAGGGACCAGTCGTCTCCGCGCTGCTATGAATTACTCGAAAGCGTGGGGTTCGCATTGTCCACGGCCTGCTACTACTGCTGCTGCCGCCTGTCCGAGCGCCGATCGAGATAGTGCGGCCACCCGTTGACCTCTGGAGATCTGGTCCAACTCGTTTCATCAGGTGCGCACAAGAGTTCTCAACGGTGAGGAGACAGACCCGGAAGGCTCCTGAGGACATCCGCGACGATGGATGTTACTATTGTCCTGTGCACCCATCTTGGATCAGACGGCAGGTGGAGCCGCTGAATGACGTGCATGAGAAATCTGGATAACGAGTGGATAAGCTCTACATCACGCTTGGAGACATACATGCCAAGTAGAAGCAGTCCAAGCAAATACAAGCCGCTGATTTGCGGTACCACCTCGCCAGCAACGGACATATGTGCCGCTACCTCAAACAAGCATTGCCTCATCGAGCGAGGAGCGGCGGATTGATATTCAATTCTCGGTTTGCGGACGCAGATGCTGCAGGCTGATGCGAATCGATACGAAACAGTATGCTCGAGTTAGGGTTCGGCCTGAAGGGCCTGCACTGTTTGGCCAAATCCTGCTAATGGCAACTGCGAGATCTACGCTCACTTCTTAGCGAACACGGAACAGAGTAGCGCTCATGTGCTATCCGAAGCTGTGGGGTGCGAGAGGAATTTGCGGACTTCTGGGCATGTCAACGGAGGCGGCTCCTGGACCACCCACGGGAGTAGACTTCTGCCAGGGCCACACCTTCTAGACCTGGTAGGGTAAGCCTGTGTACTGGACAAAATCCCTACCCAGCCTTCCTATCGTTGAGAGGTACCGAGTCGTGTATACCTCGCTGCAGGGGAAATATGACAGTGGCTGGGCGGCACGATCGGTCACAGCCTTCATTCCAAGGTTGCATGGCAAACAGCGTGGGAAACATGACAGCTCCCACACCATGGTGACAGCGGAGCATACGTCGCGCAAAGCAAATAACCGTCATCAAAGTAGGCAAAGTCGCCACAACGGGAAAACTCTGGATACGCTTCACTCCTGTCCCCCAGCATCGCGGAAGATTACACAAGACGAGCTTCCCATTCACGGGTTTTGGCGTTCAATCGCGTCTCTAGCGACGTTCAACGGTGAAGTATTAGCAGCAACGATTGTGACACGTCAATCTCGATATGCGTCTTGCACTGACACGTACCAGTTTATCGGTGAATACAACGCGCAATTCACATTTTTGCAAGGGCGAGTAGTAACCCACGACCGCGAGGCTTGCTCGAAACTAATGTGTCAGGCACTTCGGCGGCACTCTCCTGCTCTACATTAGACCAGTATCTTGTGCTCTCAACGGTAGCAGCACTAGAGTAGCTCGGCTGAAGTCGGTATGATACGCTTATGACGGTGCGGGTGGAATCCGAAAAATGTGGCCTGCAGGTACTCTGTACACAAAGAGTATGCGAGCAATACCAGCACACCAAGGTGTCTTCGCGCCTGCGGGCCGTCGACGCTCTGACACTGCGCTTATTTCCGCATCCTCCAAAACCTACAGGGCATACCTCTTCCGTTCAGTTGTCGTTCGATCGTGGCCAACATCCGGTGGGAGCATTCCGATGTCTGTCCTCTTTAAGCCTAAGTAGCTGTACATGTCGATCCCGTCACGGGTACTTGAGCCACCAAAACGCTATGGTGTGTTACACAGAAAACTAATGAAAAAGAAAGGATCCGGAAAAGTCAGCAACGAAGCTGCGTGTTGGTGGACTGAGGCGGTCCACGAGGCATCATCTTCGAATTCCCTCATATGATCCAAACGTGCCGTCGTCACCTGTCTGAGGCCGGGGAATGGATTTCCTTTTTGGATCACGGTAGCCGCTGGGCTGACTTTAGCTGCAAAACAGGTCTCAGGCCAGCCCGTTCAGTACCTGGACCTGAACGAGCAGCATATGGGAGGCGCATGATTGAGCGAGACATCACGAGTATGAATGCCATGACGCTGGATCGGATGACCGCGTACGGAAGGTATGGCTTTCTCATGTAGACAAGCGAGCGAAGATCAGCAAGCTTGTCTGAAAACTCGTGTTCCCGCACCCCATAGCGACGCGGGACGGCGACATGAATCTTTCGCAATATAGCGGAAGTAAGCAGTAGTGCTGTATGCGTCGTGCACCGATGCATCCTGTCCATGAAGGATTTCAGTGCATCTGCATCCAAGTCTCAGCGCCCAAACGAGACGGCGCGACCAGGCATCGGCGCCTCCATGGCAACCCTTATCCCAATATTCCCCGTGTCTCAGGACTGCAGCTGCAGACCGCCAGGACGAGGCTGTGACCAGGCCCCGTTCATGAATCTAGTTTGGTAGCGTACGCGCGCAATGCTACCGCCCCCACAGCTTTTATTTTGTGGATCGCGACTGAGGCGACAATGACTTTGATAACTGGAGCTGTGTGTTCAATGCGCACTGTCCGGTGAAAGGTGGGTGAGGGCTGCCGGTCTGCCGAGACAGTGGGCGTCGTGGTGAATAGTAAGCTTCGGACCGACTCTTGATCAGCATCAGCATCATGTCCCCTCGGAACTATACTCCTGTTATGCTGTACAACATGCAACGTTCGATAGCTCTTGTGAGGAGAAGTCGTGCTTCCCAGTCTCTCAACGGTCGAACCGCGTCAGTTGTCGCTACCCAGCTGGTACACCGCGCAGGCTCCGCAGTACGTCTAGACTTTATGGGTGGTCTGACTTCGTCGTATGCAAGCACAAATTTTGGGATCCAGTGGCAATCAAAATCCTTCCGAGGTTATTTCCGCGGACGTGCTTCATGTACCACGAGCGATGTGTCCGTTGAGGCCGCGATCAAAGGCAGTGTGGGAAGAGAATAAGACAATACTCAAAAGGCCTTTGAGATAATGAATTAAGTTGCAGTCGCGGATGCTATCTGATCTAAGCTGCGCATTGTGCAAACATCCACGCATTCTCACTTCCAAGCAATCTTCGCAAACTCCTCGACATCCTCCCACAGCGCCTCCGTCCTCTCCAACGCCGCAAAATGTCCGCCCATGTCATGATTCTTGAAGAACACCATATTCCCCGTTTTCTCAGCCCAGGCCCTTGGCACAGGCGCCAATTCGTACGGGAAGTACGAATATCCTACCGGCTTGTCTACGAACATCAGCTCTTTCGCCTCGCGGTAGGTGTATATCGACGTAGGAAAGCACCCCGTGAGCCAATACAACGTGATATCGCTAATGATTGTGTGCAAAGACACGGTGGTAGACGGATCACACCACGCCAGGAACTTTTCGCCGATCCACGCCAACTGCGCGACCGGAGAGCTGGCAAGCACGAGGCCTGTAGTCGAAGGCTTCGTACCATGCATCTGCGCATATGCATGCCCCTTTGAAAAGAACTGTTGAAAGCGCTTTTGGCCCTCTTTTTCCTGCGCAGTGATCTCGTCGTCCGGAGATGCCTTGTCTGTGATACCTGTCATGAGCATGAAATTGAGATGCATTCCTTTGCACTCGGGGTATGTGGCTGCGATAACGCGCGACACGAAGCTTCCGATGTCGCCGCCCTGCACGAGGTAGCCGGTTGAGCCGAACCCGAGCGTGAGGAGTAATTTGTGCATGATACGGGCTGTGTCGCCGACCTTCCAGTCCCGGTTGAGTGGAGGATCAGAGGATAGGGTAAAGCCGGGAAGGGAGGGCACAATGATGTGGTAGGGAAGTGTCTCCGGTGTGTACTTCTCGCGCAGAAGGCTCATCAGAGGCAGGAATTCCAGGAAGGAACCGGGCCAGCCGTGGAAGAAGGCGATGGGAATCGCCTTGGGGTTTTGGGAGAAGAGCGCGGTGAAGTGGATGTCAAACTCGCCGCCATCATCATCGGTAACCTTCGTCTTGAAGGCAGGGAAGGTATTGATGCTGGCTTCAGTCATGCGCCTAGAGAACTATTAGCATTTTTCATACCGACGTTGAGTTGTAGACTTACCAGTCATACTCTTCTTCCCAATACTTCTTCGCATCAACGACCCACTTCCGGCTCACCCCAAATCTGCCATGGCTCCCATCATCCTGCAGGTTCTCGTATGTCTCTTTCGCAACTGGACTAAGCCTCAACAGCGTCTTGAGATCCTGTAGCTTCTGTTCTTTGATGTGAAGCTCGAACGGCGTCGGCTGTTGCTTTGCACCCGATGGCACACTTCCGAAAGGCTTCGTTGACGTCATTGTTGCAATTGCTGGCGGGTAGCAAGCTTTTAGGATAGACAATTGTTGTAGAGATTTATTTTACAGATGCGACAAATATAGTTGTGTTTATATCTTTCATGAAGTTGTATACCAGGCTTGCAGCTTACAAATGCTGGGGAAGCATCGACCTCGGGACGGATGGGGAAGTCTTCACGCGTATAGCCTTGCGCTAAACCTGTTCGAGAGCTTACTTACGATCGGGTTGCGACGTCACTTTAATGCTCTGGATGCACTAGTGGACGCAGCAATTCGTGCCTGTTCTCGCGCACTATAGTGAATGGTATGGCGTAGCCATAGCTAAGGCTGTTTATTATCACGGTCTCTCTAAGAATATGCTACAGTCTCGTAAGCTATTGAAATACAAGGTAGCGTCGAGCTTATTAGATAGTATCTCATTATTTCGCAAGTTTGCACAGAATATAGTGAGGCCATTGGTTTCTTGAGTCTCAATGTGATGTGCAAGCAAGATCAGGAGATAACAAGATGCCCTTCAAATTTGTGTGACCTAAGCATTTACATGACCATAATGAAGGTCGGATCCCTATCATCGCCCCTGCCTTCATGCTCACTGTGTTTCCCACTCCTCTTGTCGCGATTCACCTTCGCAACCCAGAGCACATTCGCAGCGATCAACAGCCAAGCCGCACAGAGCAGTCCGAGTATGATACTGTGACTCTTATGGAACTGCGGCGCTTCCTTCTTCTTGTACACGAAACTCGCGACAAAGCCACCTGCATTCGCAATCGCAAGCTGCAGCGCAGTTGTCGTGGCGCGCTTGTAGTGTCCCGCGCTGTTATTGCTGTTCCAGGAGAGAATACAGGGTACGGAGGCGTACATTCCCGTTGCCATGAGGAAGGTCATGCCGTATTGGACCTTCGGGTTCGTGGTTTGACTGATGACGCCATACCCGATGATGGCAATCGGAAGCGTGCATAACATGACGGGACCGCGGAGGGCAAGACGATCAGACATGAAGGCCGTAATAACAGTGAAGACTGCCGCGACCGCGTATGGGATGACGGACCAGAGCTGAGCCTGGTTTGGATCCTTCGCGAAACCATTGTTGATGATGGTAGGCAAGAACAGGCCGAAAGAGTAGAGGCCGCTGAGGATGGCAAAGTAGGCCAGAGCAGTGAGCCAGACTTGGACGTTGAAAACACCACGCTTAACTTCTGCCCATGAGAAGGGCTCATGTGCAGAGTTTTGCTGATCAAGGCGGTGTCGCGCAAGGTCTTTTTCCACAGAAGTCAGGAAGCCGGCAGCTTCAATGGAGTTGGGTAAGAAAAGAGCAGAGCAGATGCCGACGAAGACAGTGATAAGTCCCTCAACGATGAAAATCCATCTCCATCCTTCGAGCCCTCCGGCTGGTCCGATGGCGTTCAGAGCGCGGGCGAGTAGACCTCCGAAAGCTCCTGACAGCGATGCTGCTGTGTAAAAGATTCCGATGCGTAGAGCGAGCTCGTCACGGCGGTAAAAGTGAGAGAGGTATAAAACCTGACATCGGGTTAGCATGAGCTTATGTAGTATGCGAAGCGACTTACCATGCCAGGTAGCAGACCTCCCTCAGCAACACCAAGTAGTGCTCGAACAGTCACAAATGAGGCAAAGCTGCGTACGAAGCCAAGACACATGGTGAGGACACCCCAGACAGCTGTAAGAAGAGGCAACCAGATCTTGGGCGACAACTTCTTCAATACCAAGTTCGACGGCAGTTCACTAGAGCCCTGTCAGTCCGTATACATCTCAAAGCCAGGAATCAATTCTGACCTTGCTATGTACGTCGCATAAAAGACACACAGACCAATCGCATACTGATGATCATTGATGTGAATGTCTTTCTCGAGCCCCAAAATTTTCGCATTCCCGACATTTGTGCGATCGATGAAAGAGCAGAGGAATAACAACGCGAGGATAGGAAGGATGCTACACCATATCAGCCACAGAAACTTTCGACAGAACAGCAACGCGAATGAAACATACCGACAATCCATCTTCAACACCGCCGTCCTCATCATCTTCCCATCCTCCTCGCCCAACCCCGCCTCAATGCCCCCGCTCCCTTTGCCATTCTCAATCATTTCATCGTGCATCTTGTCTTCATTCATATTCGTAACAGCAGGTTGCACACGAATCGGAAACACAAACACAAAAGAGCAGACAGCTCAGATCAGCAATCCACGGGCACGGAAGCTTTTATCCCAACGTTGGCGCACCCGAACCTGCCGTGACCCCACGGGGTAAACCGTGTGATTGGGCGGGGATGACAGGAGCTTGACCCGGTCTAGGCAAAGCTTGGGTTCGGCGGCGGCGCGATCGACGTGGCGCTGACAGCCAACATGATGATTGAATCGTGACGGGGGTTTAATTGAGGCCGAGGATATCCGCTTTGGCTGCACGTTTGGTTGAGCTTATCTTAACGGAGTTGAGCTGGTGGGGATTGGGGGTGGTTATGGGGGAGTTGCATGTGGAAGGTGAATAAGCGTCGCAACCAAGCTTCCGCGGCGGCGGCTTAGTTTCTCGGCGTCTTGAGGACTGTGAAGGCAACTTTTTGTTGATCCGGTTATGCGATGGCTGGGTGTGCAACGTTGGACATTGCTACTTTTGACCGTACCGTTACTATAAAGATAAGAATGAGACAAAAGCGACCACGCGTTGCGACGTGAAGACTGCGTCAAGACTTGTGCACAAATTGCGGATGCAAGCAACCTTCTGGGAAAAGTCCACTATGCCTCGACTGATTCCGAAGCTTTTCTCACTCTGCGTCCAAATAATGACTGGTAACGAGTCTTGAAGACCACTCTATACAATCTCGTCTGCGTACGTTCCCAGAGAGATGTTCAAGCAAACATTCGATACAAAACATCGCATACGATTCAAACAGTACCCGAATGTAGACAGCCTTGGGGAAATATACTCGCGCCTCCACAAGGTTTGAAGCGTTTCTCGCGGTGCTAGTAAGACACAGTCGAACGAGCAGCACTTAATGAACGGCTCCTGAGATAAATAGCTCATGTTACCTAGCTTCCGGTACATATTCTGATTACTCAAAGTCGTCAACTTTGTGCCTGAATTCTCCATACAATGACTAGCAACACGTTGTTGGTCAACAAGCCTACTTCACGTCTACA
The DNA here is from genome assembly GCF_000146915.1 of Parastagonospora nodorum SN15. Taxonomy (NCBI): domain Eukaryota; kingdom Fungi; phylum Ascomycota; class Dothideomycetes; order Pleosporales; family Phaeosphaeriaceae; genus Parastagonospora; species Parastagonospora nodorum. The sequence continues at coordinate 960,202 of NW_001884551.1, read as the reverse complement.
CATGTTTCCTGGAAGAGTCCTAAGGCGTAACCTCATATTGATATGAATTTGATCTGAACCATCCCATGCCCATGTAATAACTGAACGCTCTGATTCTGCAAACACCTAATCCATCTCCTTGACATCCCCCGCAACCTCAAACTGCGCATCCGTCTTCTCCCTTATCTCGTCCACACTCACCCCCGGCGCCGTCTCCGTCAGCGTCAACGTGCCCCTCTTCCTATCCACCTCAAACACACACAAATCCGTAATAATTGTGCTTACACACCTTGCCCCCGTCAGCGGCAACCCGCATTCCTGCACAATCTTACTGCTCCCATCCTTTGCGACATGTTCCGTCGCCACCACGACCTTCGTCGCCTCGGGATTCGACACTAGATCCATCGCGCCGCCCATGCCCTTGAACACCTTGCCGGGGACCATGTAATTAGCCAAGTCGCCGTTGGCAGCGACTTGCAGGGCGCCGAGGATGCTGACGTCGACGTGGCCGCCGCGGATCATGCCGAAGGACTCAGCGGAGTCGAAGGTGGAGGCCCCGGGGAGGAGGGTGACGGTTTGCTTCCCTGCGTTGATAATGTCCGGGTCGATTTCTTCCTCAGTCGGGTGCGGGCCCATGCCTAGGATGCCGTTCTCGCTTTGCAACCAGACCTTGACGCCGTCGGGGACGAAGGATGCTGCCTCGGTGGGTATGCCGACGCCGAGGTTGACGTAGTAGCCGTGTTTAAGCTCTTTGGCGGCGCGGCGGGCGATGCGTTCGCGGCCGCTGGGTTTGCCTGCGGACGATGATTTGGCTGATGATGAGGGGTCGCGGAGTTTCTTGATCTCGATGTTCTTGGGGGCGGTGGAGGGGACGATGCGGTCGACGAAGATGCCGGGGAGGTCGATGTCGTTTGCGTTGAGGGCGCCGATGGGGACGATTTCTTCGGCTTCGACGATGGTGAGGCGTGCGGCTTTGGCCATGATGGGACCGAAGGCTTTGGTGGTGTATCTGTCTTTATGTTAGTTTTTCAGTTCTATTGAAGATAGTATCTTCTTACCTGAAAACGCAGTTACCAGCTTCATCAGCCTTGTGTGCGCGGATGATCGCAACATCGCCAGTCAAAGCAGTCTCCATGAGGAACTCCTTGCCATTGAATTCGCGGACCTCCCTCTTCTGTCCGAACCCAATCGCATTGCCCTCTTTATCGAATTTGGCTGGTATCTTGCCATCTTGCAACAAGGTATTGACAGCCGTGGGTGTGTAGAAAGCTGGGATACCTGCACCGCCAGCTCTTATCCTCTCAGCCAGCGTACCCTGTGGACATAACTCAATCTCAATGCCACCACTGAGGTACTGCTTCTCCAGCGCCTTGTTGTTGCCCAAGAAGCTGATGATAAGCTTCTTGACCTGTCCGCTTTTCGTAAGAAGCGCCAGACCTCCAACATCCTCGATACCAGCGTTATTCGACACCGCCGTCAGACTGTGGAGTGACTGCGAACCCCGCTTCTGTATCGCCTGAATGAGCGTATCTGCGACACCGCATAGCCCAAAGCCTGCGCTGAGGACGGTGGAGCCGGGTTGTATGTCTGCGACGGCTTCATCGGCGTCTTTGAAGCGCTTCGACTTTGAGCGATCGATCACGGGCGCGCGTTGCGACACGGCGCTTATGCCCCGCCGTTGGTGTGCAAAGCGCCATGCTGGTGCTGGGGCGCGTGCTGCTCGTAATTGTGCGGGTAGGTGTTGTCGCGAGGCTATGCGTGCGGGGAGGGCGACAATGAGCCGACATGACGAGGGGAGCGCATCCATGATGATGTATTTGAGGATGTCAGGAGCTCAGCACAACACCAAGGTGTTCAAATCGTGCGCCTGCTTGACTTTAATGGATTCAATTGCCGACACCGGGTGTCAACGGAGATATTATTCATGACAGAGAGCCGGCGTCCAAGCCGTCAAGCCGTGGTCGTCATTCAAACCAAGCCGAACATGGGTTGCGAAAGGTGTGGGGAACGTGACGGCATCCTGAGCCGGAGATATAACATGCACCGAGAAATCTTGGCGAGGTTACCACTCATTGGTTGCCGAAAACTGCTGTATTCGAGCTGGGCATCAAGTGTTGCTAAGGAGCCTAGGTCCATACACAGCTACAAGATACTCTGCCTTATTCTCTAGAAATCTTTGAAGATACAAATGCACCTCTCCACTCGCAAATTATGATGCACAGAATTGGTTGATGATGATTGGACTTTTGGCCTCGACTATGCTATTCACACACTATACAGATTTGTATATATACGACAAACTCAAAGAACGCCGACGCTTTCATGCTTCGCTCATGCGTAAGTTCAAAGAGAGACATGATGGACAAAAGATAAGGATTAAAAATGCGGTATGTACAAAGAAGGGGAACAAAGAGATGTGATGTGAATGCCAAGATTGTTGGTACGAATACGGCGCGGTGTGGCGTGGTGGTATATACAATGCGAAGCCGGCGGCGTGGTTCTAGGATGTCAGAAGCGTTAATACGTAAACGCCTCCTCGATGAAATCTATGCATCCTTCCGTTAACCACGGCCTGACCGCCTTTCTAACATCGTCTGCGAAACCACCGGATCCGCAAACCGTCACCGCCATGGCGCCTTGTCGATGTCTGACTTCTTCTTCGATCAGCGCATCGGCCTTCGCACGGCCCGCAAACATCTTGACGGTTTCGCTGGAACTTTCAACACGACCCTTGGGCCTGGAGATGAAGAGCTTAATGCGAAGGACGTGCTTGCGTTGGGGCATGCGCAGGATCTCGTCCATCCACGGACGTACCCATTCTAGGCAGTCGGAGTCGGGGACGGTCCAGATGAGGACAACCTTTTGTGTGGCGGTCGTGCGGTTTGAGTAGCCGCCGACAAGGTGCTTGAGGTACATGACTTGGTGCGTGATGCCAACACCGCCAGCGAAAAGCACGACAGTACCGTACGAATCGAGGCTGTGGTGGCCGCCGTAGGGGCCCTCGATGAAGCCCCAAGCGGTGAATTGCTCGTTGGGCATCTTACATGCGCGCTCGTACATGTGCCGTGTCATACCTGTTCGCGCACGGCAGATGAGGCTGATTTGACGGGACTTTTGAGGAGCACCAGGAGCCATGAGAGCGTCGCCTTCGAGGATCGGCAGGGTCATTTCCTTGGAGTCGGGAGAGAGTGTACTGGCCCATGCGACGGAGAAGGGATGAGAGGACCACAATGACATGCGTGGCATCCACATGTGCACGTGGCAACCGGGGCGAGGGTGCCAATCGCGGACCAGATCGATGGTCAGACGGACGGCCTCACCAGGCATGGCTTCGACTTTGATGGAAGACATCTTCTTGAAGCTGAAGCCGAAGTACAGTATAGAGAGGCCGCGGAACAACCACTCGGCAGCCCAGAAGATCATGACGAGCTGGACCCATGGCACCTGGGGGAGATGGTGCATCTCGAGATGCTTGTACAGACCAATGAGCGCAACGATGACCATGGTGCGGTGGATGTTGAGGAAGGTTTCGTAGAATGCGTGGCGGAACGGCGACCAAGCTTGGACACCAATGAAGAAGAAGGCAGCAGTGCCAACCATTCCCCAGCCGTAGGAGCCTTCGGTGCGAAGACCATCGCCAACAGCTTTCCAACCTGCTACGTCGACGGTGTTGTACAACCATGCGACAGTGTGCGCAACGGCCTCGGCAATGGTGATGCGTGCGGCCCAACGATGGAAGAGGTTGAAGTCGTCGTACGAGACCTGGAGGAGGGTGATGAGGGGGTTGTTTCGGAGCGCAAAGAGGACGGTAGGGATGAGGTTGAGAGCAGCGAGGGTTCCAGTACGGCCACGGAGCGCGGCCACAGTTGCTCTGTGATCCAGCTGGCCGTATGGAAGAGCTACACACCAAGCGATGTTGAGCCCGCAGTAGACGGAGAGCATGATTGTGTGCCACCGGCCGGGTAGGGTTCCATTGTCGATTGCACTCGAGATCTGGAATGCGGCGTTGTGGCGCTTCTTCCACAGAGGCGCCGCGAGCACGTGGCGGTTCAGCCATGGCCACCAGGAAGTCTTGTTGGATGACCAGTAGTTTTGATTGTGAGGGTTGGCCATGACGGAGAGATGGCGCTGGTGCCGCCAGAACATGTTAGCTATCCGTAGGCCGAGGAGGAGCACTGCGAGAGCGAGAAGCATGTACAGGAAGACATCGACCCAGAGGAAGTTGCCATCTTGGTCGACACCGGTAAGGCCGTACGAGTACTTGAGGCTGTCGAAGTCGGAGACATCCCAGTCGCTCAAGAAGTGGACACCGCGAGGATCGAGTTCGTTGGAGACGGGAGCGGGTTGCTCCACCCTCCGGGGGTGGAGGTGGGAAGACATCTGCGCGTCTTGGAAGATGAAGGGGGCGGGTAGTAGTTGTAGCACAGAGAGGCTAAGCTCGAGCAAGAATGCGGTTGCGGCGCGGTGCGATTATTGCGATCGGCTGTGAATGACGACAGTGAAGATGCACAACCTGGTGCGAGTTTAAAAGTGTGAAAGGTTCGAAGACCGGAAGAAACACGTGAAGGGTCCAGGTATTATTTATCCCACTGGGCGACTGCGTAGTCGGCGATGGATCTTGACAATGTGGGATAAACGGCAGGTCGTTGTCAGCTAGAATGCATCACAATGTCTCGCGGGAACAATGCTATTGTGCGGTTGAGAGGTGGTCCGGGTCCAGGAGATGACGATGCGCTGCACGTCCAAGGTGGGCGGGAAGACGGAGTCGAAGAGGGGAGGCGGCGGGTCGAGAGCGAGGTGGCAGCGCGGTATCGATAGCGACAATGAGGGAGTTGGTGAGGGCGAGTTGGTGAGGGCGGCAGTCAATAGAGATCTTCACCCAGGGTCCAGGGGTCGTGTTGGCAATGAGTGAGTCGGGGGGCAGGCAACAGGTCAACTAGGTCCGCGGAGCACAAGAAGAGAAGCGAATGTAGGTCCAGTGTTGTCTTAACGAGGGAACAACAACTGGATAGAAAGTTAGAAACGAAGGTGGGCTAGGTAGCGTCGAACACACGGGTCGCGACGAGAACGTGAGGTCAGAGGGGCGACGAGGTATCTAATGGATGGCAGCTCGCGATGCGGGCGGCCTGTTCCTGGGCACGGCAGGGCTCATCGGCCAGCCATTGGCCGTGCTGCCGGGAGTCCGTTTCAAAACCGCATCTTAGTCGCGTTGTGCTGGAGCCACTCAGGTTGGCGTGCCTGAGCGCCATGAAACCCACCCGCCCCTCACCGTCTTTCCGTGGCCAACGGCATGGCCGGCCCTGGGCATTCTCTGCAGCTGGTGGCGGTGCTGCCGAGTACCGTCGCCCCCAGCTGCCGTCGATTCGACGTCCATGGAGCTCAGCTCCGAAGACACGAGGGCTGGCCGTCCTCAGCAGTCGCAGAGTCGCACCTGGGTGTAGTAGCGGCGCCTTGCTTCCAAACAATGACTTCATCGCAACTCTATCGCACCCGCATCGCCAGCTCCAAGCATAATGCTCACTTCCCGGCGCGCCACGGTCACCTGAGGTAGATTGCCAAAATAGATGAGCCCAGCGGACACGAGAGCAGGGACAGCCTCGTCCACTGGCGGCTCAACCGCAAAAGTGTTAAAAGTGTTCCAGAACTTCGGCGCCTGCCACCCCAAAGCAGGCCTGCAAGCGAGCTGCTCCCTCGTCGGCTGGGGATCACCTCGCAATTCCTCCGCTTTCACAGATCCTGCGCCCTGGTCTGACGTGAGCATCGGCCAAGTCTACCCAGCGCGCGCCATCCCGTGTCCTGTCCAATCTCGCCATCTTATCGCATGCTGCATGCATCAGTGTGCCTGCATCCATCGCGCAGGCCTGAATCCACACAATTGTTTTGCCGCCTATAGAGCGTCTGCGATATCTCGTTATCGGCTGAATCGGCTGCTGGGGTACCCTTGGTGCGACCGCCACCCAAATTCATGCATCGGTCATGAGTGGATTGCGATGCATTGGCTCACGACTGCGCCACGCGAGGGACACCCGGAACGAACACCCAAGACTTTCAGGCACAGAAACAATCAAACCACCAAGCTTGGTGAAGTTGTCAAGGCGGAACTGCGGGAACTACTTGCTTACACCAACGTAGCGAGCTGTGTTGCTCTCACTGCAGTTCTCTGTTACCTAGTGCTCGCCAAGTAGAGTGCAATGCACACCTCGCACACCTCAACTAGATCTGCAACCACACCTCGAAACCTCACGACAGCTTCATCACAACCACGAGTCCTAACCAAATAGAAACACACCTACACCAACTCGGAGCTCCGACTCATGGCAAGACGCCCAATCAGCGGGAAAACACCTGTCACCCCACAGCTCCGTGCGAACACTATATTATGAAACCATCCCAACCCAGTTGCGGGAATCTTCACTATGCAAAACCACTTCTACAAATTTCTTCCGCCCGTAGGCAATTGCTTGGCAAACACGGGTGGAACACAATTCATGAAGCACGGTCGTGATGTGTTCTCGAAGACTCTTGTGTAGGATTGTGGTAATGAGGGTTCTTGGGCCAAGTAATTATTGTTTCAAAGTCCAGACTTTTCCTCGACATGGCCGAATCACGGGCAAATCTCGACCCCATTTTCCAGTCTTGGAGCGTGTTTCTCGACTACCACCCGTCATCCTGTCATCACATCCTGGAGTAAAATTCCACCGCGTTCCGCTCGCTAGCGTGCGCGCTCCGCTTCCTTCGATGTTGCGGCGTAACGCTCTACTGCTTCATATTTTCTATTGAATCCTGCGCGGCACCGAAAATTGTCGTTGAGCGTGACGCTCGCCTGCTTCATGGCTCCACTTGCATGCATGAAACCCACATGTCAACTTTCTTCTTTCCTGTGTCAGACGACCCGCGCGTTGATTTGAGGAAATACCCGTAGCATGACTGTGATGAACTACATGTAAATGACGAAACTAGTCGGTCTCACATGGCCCAAAACGGATGCGTTCGTTCCAACTGGCCCGCGACGTCAGGGCTAAAACACATCAATACTTCCGTCATATCCACTTGTCCATCTATCAGAAAAGCTTGACTTTGTTGTAGTCATCTCGCTAGCGCGCGTATAATTTCATGGCCCAAACACCAGAGGCGTGGTGAAACAAACGTCAGTCACCTTATCCTTGCCATGCCATGCTATGCTGCTTTCGATGTGAGAACCATTGTCAGGCGATGGGAGCATCGATGACCGAAGTGCAACAGCGTTGTCCCTGGTGTGCCATGCGCTTCAACGGACATTGCGTACGGGGGCATTTCACTGCACTGCACAGCACAGCACATCATCACAATCTCGAGGCAGGGTAGTGAGAATCATAAGGCATGGCGTTCATATCCGCATATCTCCACGTTGTCTACCCAACCCTCATCTCGTCATCCAAAAAAAAAAACACTCTCCCTTTCTAGCTTCACTTCCCACTGCCCCCGACGAAATTCAGCCCCGCAAGCGCATCTCGTGTCCAACTCTTCTCACTAATCTCGCTGCTTACACTCCCCCGGTTCGCCACCCTCAACCCTCCCGTCTGTCCCCCCTCCTCCTCCTGATCGAAATTCGCAACCCGTAAGCCTCCGCCCCCACTCCCACTGCCAGACCTGCCATCATCCCTATCGTCGTCGCCGAAATTCGCGACGCGCAACCCTCCAGCTGGCCGTTCGTCGTCGTCGAAACTCCAGCGCTGGCCGCCCTGCTGCTCGTATTCGGGGCTGTAGTCGTACGGCTGCGAGTCGCTGTAGAACGGCGTGGGTTCGGGCCCGGGACGGAGGATGTCGGGTAAGGGGGCTTGGGCGTTGCCGTAGCTTTGCTGTTGATAGTTGCCTTCTCCTGGGCCTGCATCGTGGTGCTGGGCATAGGGACCGGCGCGGTCTATGGGGCTGTAATCCATTGGACCGCTCTGCTGGTTCACTGCGTTACTTTGGTGTAGGAAACTGTGTCGTGCCTCGGTGGGCGTTTTATCGTCGCGCAATTCGGGTATGCTCGATTGTGAGTAATAGTCTTGCTGAGGAGGTTGCTGTTGCGAGAAGTTGCCAGGTGCTGCTTGGCCGGGAAGTTCGTGGCCGATGGCTGTATTTTGTTGCTGGGAGAGTTGCATGCTGTTCAGTTGTGCTCCGAGACCTAGTATGCTGCCAGCTCGCATGCTGCCTTTGGTACTTCCGGCTCGCATACCGCCCATGCTCATCGACATCGATGGTCTGGGCTCTTCGGATATCATCATTTGGTTTTCAGGCCCGTTGGGGTCGCGGATACTGTATTGAGCAATCGTGCGCATCTTGCGTGTAACCCACCCTGCAAGAATCTTGCCGCGTTGTTTCTCGCCTAGGCGGGAGCGGTGGAAGTCACCCTTGATGACGAAGGCGACGATGTCAATAACGAGTTGGTGCTCGTTGAGGATGGCGTTGACGATGACAGGGACCATGGAAGCAAGGAAGTTGCGGCGGAAAATCTCGACCACGACAACGACAAGGCCGCCGGCTTGGAACACGGCGCTGTGAATGTAGTTAGCAAAAGGTCAAACCAGCATGAGGGTAGATGACGTACCAGCCTCCTGGCACTATGTTCCGGTGACAACGCTCCACAGACTGTTCAATGTCCATGGAGAAGTGGTTCAGGCCATTTACTTCGAAGGTGTCTCCAATGCTTCCTAGCACGAACAGTACTTGCATATCTACAGGCGCGCCGTTGGGGCCAATCGGTCGTGTCACATTGTGCAAGAAGCCCAAGTCGCCCGTGCGGACATACCGCACGTTTGGATCGCCATCAACAGTCCTGCCGTTGAAGCGCTCAGCGTCCAGCCGGTCTTTTGACCCGTAGAAGCTGTGTGCATTTGCTTCAGACTGGACCCAGATCTCACCGTACTCGCCCACCAAACAAAGATGATTCGTTTCTGGGTTGACAATCGAGATTTGTGTGCTGACAGGTACCATGCCAGAGTCTTGGACGAACAATGCGTTTGGTTCCGTGTCAGGGTCAACAGGCATGATGAGGCCTCGCCGTAATGCGTTGACGTCAAGATGGAGCTCTATAGGCTCTATACACATGTATGACCGCGAGGCGACCATCGGATTGAGCACATGGGAGTATACAGTATTGATCGCTGTTTTGTCAAGTTGTGCCTGTGAGAAATGCACGCGTACTCGAGAGTCTAGCAAGTTATTAGTAACCACTCATGGCTGACACGTTAAAACACTTACAGACGTCGACGCGCGGGCGGCCATCTGTCGCAATCATCAAGTTCTTGAGTTCATGCAGACTCATCGTCTTGCCAGCGCCACGCGCCATGGCATGATCTAACATTTGACTTGTAGCATACGCATCCTTGATCTTGTATCTCGACAATGTCTGGAAGAGGATGTTGGGATTCCCGGCAAAGTCCACGGGTGACACGAGGTATGTCGGCGCTGCAAGGAAGATGCCCATCACGCAGGTATGGATGAAGCCCAGTCCAATTGTGCTCCTCACACATCCAAGGACCGGTCTTGTGCTGGTCATCTGGCACGTCTCTTTTTGAACTTTACACAGTGCCATGAGCTGGCTGTGTCCTAGCTGTACCGCAATCCGGCGCTGGTCTGGTGTCCAATATGTCCAAACTATAACTGGGTAGCCAGACTGAACCCACGCGGGTCGGATGGTCAGCTTGAGATCACGACAGCCAGCCGATTGTTTCGGTGGCTTTGTCGTGTTATATGTGTGTGGTACATTGATCTTGAGAATGACCGCGGATTGCTTGATGTGCTGCGATACCTGCTTGAGCTTAAGCAGATGGTCTACATCGGCGTTGACCAGTATCGCCTTGACTTTGAAGTCAGCAAGGATGTGGAGTAAGGCGGGCGCATCTTCGTTCAACCTGTTCTGGTCGATGGGAGCCATGGGGATCGCGACTGCGCCCATAATCATACAGGCATGAATCGCATACACAAACTCCTCCGAGTGTGTGTACATGAGCAGCAGATGGTCGCCCGCCTGTACCTTTACCTTGTTCCTCAGGTATACAGCTACACCCGCAACTGTTCTGGTCAAACTTCTTCCAATTGACACCCTTGCCCTCTTTGCCCCTGCCATCGACTGTGCAGTAGGCAAGCTCTTCGGCTTGGCGAGACACACGCCATTGCATCAGATCATGGATGTTGGAAAATTGGTTGAGCGGCGTGGATGTGCGGTCATCGATGACGACCTCTCTGTGATCGACACCAGAGTACTGCTTGTCCTGAAGCATCAAATACTGCTGGCGGGCCATGGATGCTTCGAACGACCACATGCCACCTGCGGGGTCGTCACCCAGGGCAATATTTTGTACAGATCGCTCGACACCAAACTTGACGTGAACGCAAGGTAGAGAGCCATTGTCGAACTCTCTCCTGCAAAGCATGTTACCAATTTCGCGCCTACCGTTCTTGATGACTCGAGGCAGCGTGTTAGGAGCTGTAATCATTACGCAGTACACCCGTAGGTGGTGCTCTTGGTAGAGCACCTCCATACATCGCTCCGACAATGAGTCGAGGAACGGAATGTCGAGCTGTTGCGGAGGACCGCCGGGGTTCGTAGGAGCTGTTGAAGCAGCTTGAGTCTCAATAAGGATGATTGGCAAGTATTCTCCGTTGACATAAGAGTCGAACGCTGAGCAATCATAGATCTTCGGCACCGCCTTCATGATGCTGGAGACAAGATGCTGGACGAAAAAGTAGCGGTGCTCGGTCTCTAGCCCGTGCTCCACCCACTCTACGCGCTGTCGGATACGATCTTCGTACAGACCTAGCACAAAGATTTTGCCTTCTACGACGCAACCGAGAAGTCCCGTGCGCAGGAATTCGAGCTCGAGCAGCTGTGGCGTCGGACTACCTTCGACAAAGCGATATGGCCGGGCGTGGAAAATGGTTTCAGTGTGCTTCTGCAACTGCCAGAAACCACCGGATAGCGAGGGCGAGTCTACCCAGATCTCACCCACAGAGTATGGTGAACAGAGCAAACTGGTCTCTGGGTCAACAACACACAACGTGGCATCTGGTATGGGATAACCAAAGGCACCGACTCTCATTGTCCCAGGTTCGTTCGCACGTTTGCTGGCTTCCTCGCCTATCGCTAGAACCACAATGTCATTCATCTTCAGCGCTTCTTTGTCAAGCAGGATCTCGGTCAGCTCAGTGCGACCTTTCTTCTCCTTGGTTGCCTTCTTTTGAGTACCACCACCAATGAGACTCGAGTAGCCATTGGTAGGTGTGGCTTCCTCAGTGGGCTCTTCGTCATCTTCCTCGTCTTCAGCTATGCTCAGAGGGCATCCCATGCGCTCCTCGCCACCCAGCCAATCACGCACGGAAATGATCATGCCGCCATGCTCAGGTAAGCACAGCATAGGCGCAATGAGTTCACGCGCCCTCGGGTTCCGCATAGGTCTGAACCACCGGTCTCCAAGGATCTCATGGAAGTCGCAGTCTACCGTGAGTGTGTCAATTAGACAAATCTTGATTGCGCTGAAGTTTGGTTCAGAGTTCTTCTTGAAGTTTCTCGTAGCCATAGGGTCTTGCTGGTAGTTGTATGCAGCGCGCTTAAGGCCTGGGTAATCTGCCACCAGGACATTCGCTTTGTATTTCGTAATGAGATGTGCGTAGAGACCAGGCGTCTCCATTGTGGACGGCTCCGTCCATACCGTAGTGTGGCCGCCATAGACGGCAAACAATACGCCTAGAATCATGCCTGCGCTTTCACGAGGATCGAGGTAGCTGAGAATGTTCTCGGTTGGTGAGCTTCGAGGCGGCGGTGCAATGAACTTGCCGTTCTGGTCGCGAAGATGCGCACCAAACGTGTCTGTGTTCTCGCGTCCCGTGGGAATTGTGGTGACCATGGCGCTGATACATGCCATTTGGTGCATGATGGTACGATGGCTGAGGACTACACCTCTCAAATCACCTGTGGGCGCCCGTGAGAACTCAATGTAAGCCACCTCAGGAACCTGTAACGCAGGAGTATCGTCATGCTTCTTTGGGTGGTAGCTGCCGAACTCGTTCGTCTTCCACCACTCGACTCCGCTTGGCCACTTCAGGCGGTTCTGGCTAATGTCACGATGGAAGGACTTGAGATTGTTATCCGTCGTCAGAGCAAGATGTGCCTGGGTGGTAGTCAGGAGGAGAATGAGTTTCTGGTAATCGTCGACGCTATTGATGGGTACCGCGACAACGCCCGCGATGAAGCAGCCCATCAGCGCTACCACGAATTCAATGACTTCAGTATCCCTGTACACCAAAGCTACACGATCGCCACGGTAGAGGTTGCTCTTGTCTCTGATGACTTTGGCCACCTTCTCCGCACGGCTTGCAACCTTCTCCCATGTTATTGAAGCCACTTCCTTGCCTTTTGGATCCAGCACCCAAAATGCGGTTTGCCGCGCTTGCGTCCGCCCTCGATGTCGCAACACGGCGCCAATGTTGTCAAACTTGGACATCTTGATGTTTGGGTTGTGCGGGTCGTACACATCGAATGGCAGGTCTCGTGGCTCCAGCGGGAGCATGGTGTCAACTACGCCCGCGCCTGGCAAATCGTTGGGGTTCATCATGGGCGGAGGCATCGCTGCGGTCGGGGAAAAGGCGTCTCCAGACGAGTATCGATTCGGGCCGCCGTACGAATCGCGGTGGTCCTGCATCTGCTGCCCAGTGAAGTCGGAGAAGTAGCCCTGGTTCACGTCCAGCATCGTGCTTCTCCTGCTGACGTCTCCGCCAGGCGACGGGTAGCCTCCATCGTAGCCTGGCTGAGTATCTGGGTTGAAAGCATAATTGGAGCCCATCATTGTGCCTTCGCGCGAGTAGTTGTATTCGGGCGTTTGGGGCCGCGGGATAAATGTCTCGCTGCCCTGGGACAATTGCGAAGCATTGCGCTGCAGCGAAGTTGTGCGCAGTCCCAGCTGCTTCTCCTGGAAGCGTCCGACCTGGCTGGGCGGGTATGCCATGTACTGCGACGACCCCGCCGTGCTGCCTCCTGATCCGGCATACTGTGATGTGCCCACCAAGCTCGGCGTGTTGCTCGTGTACTGTGATTCGGGTCGGGGGATTTCGATGGTGGGCAGTTCCCGTTGCTGCGATTGCGATTGCTGCGGCCCGGAGATAGCCGCGAGAGATGCTGCGCGAGAGCCGGAGCCTTCGCTTCCTGCCAGACTTCCTGCCAAACTGCCCTGGCGCAAATGGCCTAGTTGCGCTGCGTGCTCGGGCCCCAGATATTGCGACAGGAGGACTGTTCTGCGCTTCTCGTAGCTGTGTGACTGGTTAGCGCTTTGCGGGGACGCGCCACTCGACGCGATCGCGACCGTGGAAGCTTGAGCGCAACGGAATTGACGGACCCTTTCGTAGTGATGTCGCCTTCCTCGAGTTCGTGCTCCAGCTCCTGCAGCTTCGCCTGGAGCTCTGGGTTCGACTCGGCCATGGTGGATGCGCTTCAGATAGATGTACGGCGATCAAGTGGAGCGAAAGTGCGCCTGAGGGGCTCAAGACATGTCAAAACGGCGGTAGCAAGGCGTGGCGCAAGTCAGTGGGCGTGGCTCATGGAGGTGAGGATGTTCGCGTGTGAAGTGTAACCCCAATCAAACGAAGAGCTCCCGGATATATTATTCGCGCGCACATTCAGGTACGAGCAGGAGCAGTATGACGTTGGCCACGAGACGTCTGCTCGCTCCTTGGCGACGGGAATCCCACCTGTTAAGTTAGCCCCAGATGGCTGCCGTAACCTGGAAATGCCTCGGCTCACGGGTTGATGCGACGCGTCTCACACTCAACTGAAGATTCACATGTATAGCTGATATTCTCCTTTTCTCTTCTCCCCCAGACACACTGTCCCAGACACACTGTCCCAGACACACTGTCCCAGACACACTGAGTGTTGCCGCGCAATATGGCTACCCTCATACGCCCTCCGCCTGTTGATCAGTCGCAATCGAACATCGAGAACGTCCTAGAATTGACACAGCTGAACGACATCGACCCCGATCTCTTCACCAACACCCGCCCGCTATGGCATCCCCCGGGCGCAAGAGGCATCTTCGGAGGTGCTGCTATTGCGCAGACTTTGGCTGCGGCGCAGAAGACCGTCTCTCGTGACTTCACCGTCCACTCCATGCACTGCTATTTTGTGCTGGCTGGAAATGCCGAGATCCCCATTATATACCACGTCGAGAGGGTCAGGAGTGGCAAGTCGTTCGCGACCAGGACTGTACAGGCGCGACAACGCGGAAAGGTCATCTTCACTACGACAATGAGCTTTGTGAGACAGAACAGCGGAGGAGAGAAGAAGGTCGAGCACGCATACCCCATGCCGAACGTGCCGGGGCCTGAAGACGGCCTCGATGATCTGGAGTCGAGCTCGGATGGGACGAGCCCTTTCCAAAGCCAGCGGTTGCCAATCGAGAATGGTAAGTCGAATCAAGTCACCACGTCCAACATGTGAAGCTGACCCAGCCAGATGACTCGCCCCACGCTCACGAAAAGAAGTGTCGTCAATGGATGAAAGCCAGGGGAACCATCAGCTCTGCTGGAGGCCATGAAGCGCACCTCTCTGCCATCGCATACATGTCTGACAGCTACTTCGTCGGCACCATTGCGCGGGCACACAAGCTCTGGCGCTACTCCACACAGCGCAAGAGCAATTCAAAGTCGAGTGCCGACGAGGATGTGCTCAAGAAATTGCTGGCCATGGACGATGCCGAGCTCAGGCGCATGAAGTTCGTCGATGAGGCCGACATTCAGCGCATTCATCGCATGCGGAATGGTGAAGATGTGTCCAGAGATCCGACACCCGAGATTGGAATGATGGTCAGCCTGGACCACACCATCTACTTCCACAACCCAAGAAGCTTTCGAGCAGATGAGTGGTTGTTCACCGAGATGGAGACGCCATGGTCAGGCGATGGTCGCGGCCTGGTGTTCCAAAGGATTTACACCAAAGATGGCACGCTGATTGCCAGCTGCGTACAAGAGGTAAATCCATTCGAAGCTGTATACATACCACATGAACTAACATTCTGTAGGGACTTGTGCGCCTGAAGCAACCGGAGAGTCAGCCGGAACCTAAGCTTTAAATCGTGCGCTAGATCCTTGGGTTTGGTGCTTGTTCTTGATATCCGCTTTGTACTCGTTTTAATGATAGACTCTACTTCGCATCGTTTGACAGCAGTGTAGCCTAGATGCCTTCGCTTATAATTGCTCACACAGTCATACTTTGAAGCAGTCGCGTATAGCTTCTGGACTGGCCATGGCGGGCCTTTGCTGAATTGCGCGTGAATAAGCACGATAGTAGCCCATCCGAGGTGTAATGACGCTATAGAATATTTGACGCAGCATGGCGTGTAGGTCCCGATCAAGTGTCGCTGATGCTGGAGAAAGTGCAAGAGCTCTGAGAGAATGTGTGATTCCCCGGGCTATGGTATGACCACCGCAAGCTAGTGACAAACACGGCTAGCCCCAGTTTGAAAGCACCTCGGATGGCTTTCCGGCGTCCAAACGCTAAGCCTCCCCACACTTCCTGAGCATTGCAATGCCCTCTACACAGCACGTTCATCCCGTCTCTGTCCACAGGCCACCGAAGCTCGCATGTGATTTCGTACGTAGTTACGAAGTCTTGTAGAAGCCGGGTGAACGCATTAACATGCCGATTTCATTCATCCCGCACTATATCACATCGATATCATGACCAACAACGAAGCAGGCACGAGCAACAAACAGGCTGCTTGTCTTAACTGCCGCAAAAGCAAGATCAAATGTCGCCGTGAAGAAGATGCCTCCATCTGCGAGAGATGCGCACATGTCGGCACTGAATGTGTTATACCAGAATTCCATATAGGAAGACAAAAAGGCGTGAAGAAGTAGCAGCTCCCTAATACAATATGAGGCAATGATTGTTGACTGACCTTAAACAGCAAGCGTTCTGGATTGGAGAAAGCCATATATCAAGTCGAGGAGGCCATCAAGAAGAGAAAGGCTGATAATACGACGAATCTTACAACACTTGAGCATTTGAAGAAGCTATTAGGCGAAAAAGATGGCGAAGAAAAGCATACTCAAACTAACCATTCCACAACATCACCCAGCAATCATGTGAAACCGCTTGCAGAAAAAGACGTTACTCCAACTTCAAACGGAGGCGACGATCAGCTCGAAGGAGTCGAAAACCCGCTTCAGCTACTTGCTCGGGCGTCAGATCTCCGCATTGCATCTCCCTTGACGCCTCCAGGAGGAAGCATCTCAACACCGGGTACATGGCTCTCTAGCGAGCACGGCCCATACATGGATGTGCAACGCTTCTTCCTGCCAATGAAGGCGAACCTTGATCAAGGCCCAGGTCTCGACCCAGTTGAAGTCGGGCTTGTCACTTTTGAAGAAGCGGAAATGCTGCTGGCCTATTTCCATAAGCATCTGGCACACACCCGTATGTACCTGTTCCGCTTGACTCTGTTGAAGCAGCTCGTGTCTTCGAGCCCTTGCCAGATTTGCTACTACAATAAGACCCATTATACATAGGGAATACCATGGACTGACTGATATACATAGGCTGGGGTCTTGATCCTCTAGTGCACACTACCCACTTCGTTCGGAGTCGCTCGGCCTTTCTGTTCACCACACTGCTGGCTATGACAGCGATATTTCTGCCAGAAACTGGAGCGTTGGCGAAGAGGCTTCTCCTTCATCGCAGATTTCTGGCTGAACAAGTCATTGTGCGCAAGTTTAAGTCTGTTGAGATTGTTCTTGCTTTCATGGTTAGCATACCCTGGATGCCCCCAGGATCGTATGCCAGCGATGATGACACGAGCTTATACCTAGCTACCTCTTTGTCCATCGCCTTGGATCTGTCGCTTGACAAGATTGTTACCCCTTCTTCGTTCTTGTCTCCAGATCGTCTGGCACAAATTCCGAGAGCTGACTGCCTAGATGCCAAACGTGCGTTGTCCATGGATGGTTTCGAGGATATCGACCCTGGCTCTGAGTGGGGCATGCGACTATTGAGACGAAGGGAGCGCGTGTGGATAGCTCTCTTTGTCTTAGAAAGGGGTGTCTGCTTAGCACGCGGTCGTAGCTACTGCATTCCGAAGACATCGCTCATCTTAAATTGCGATGAGTGGCATAACCATGCAAGCTCGTACGTTCAAGATGGTCCGTTGGTGTCCATGGCGGTACTACGGAGAGACTTGGACGATCTGTTTGCAAATGTCAGGTCGAGATGCGATAATCATCGTACTATGAATGGGGGCCCCAAAGCAGCTCAGGAAATTGATTGGGCTATTGAAAGCTTCTTCGACCAGTGGTCTCACACCTGGACATCAGTCATTGGCAATACCGAGAGTAAGACACTACCACCATATGTCGAGATTCTCGTCACACATACTCGCCTGTCCACCTACAGTATGCTCTTGAACCACCCGACCGCCCCACCCGAAGTCAAGCGATCTTTTCGGGCGTCTGCTTTATCCTCTGCCCTCAACGTCATGCGTGCCGCTATCCAGGGAGAATCACGCCTGAATTCCATGCCAAACAACACGGTTACCATGATCTGCTTTGCTGCTTCAATTGCGCTAGCTTTGAGCGCACCAGTCCCTGGAAAAGGTGGCAACCAGAACCTCGCTCCCAGCGTTCGACACCTCATCGAGGAGACAGCAACAGTGCTTGAACGCATAGGCAGTACACCAATTCACAGGAACGGATCCTCAGTCGTATATGGTCGCTTTTTGCGCGTACTTGTCAAACAAGCCCCCGACATGAACTCCCTAGCACCAACGCGAAGCGACCCTCCTGATCTGGAGCGTGCACAGACGGGATCTCTTGATGCTCTCGTAAAGCACGACTCTGGTATCCAGAATACCGGATATGCACAAGAGGTGGCAAACCTCTGGCCCCAACCTTTGGACTTTTCAGCCATGAGCTACAATGAGGTCAATGAGACTGTGACGAACTCGGATCTCTTCTCCACGGCCATGCTGGATCTACCCTGGGATTCGAGCAACCAGTTGATGTGGACTGATTGGTTGAATCTACCTGATTTTAACTTTCCTTGATTGCTACAACGTTGTGTGACCGACTGTCATTAGTTCAAGGTATCATGAAGATAGTCAGCATGCAGTTTCTGAGGCGAACGCTGGGTGCCATGATCGATTCGCCCACAGGATCCGCAACCGAGGCAGTACCATAGTCGGCATAATTCGTGGGCCAGGACAAATGGTCACTTCCAAGCGGGGATACAGATGACGGCAATTACACTTTAGCGGTTCAGATTACGCGGAGAAGATCCAGCAATGATTGTAACGGTCTTTACATCTAAGTGAGGTCCACAGTGTGGCGAGTGTACTGGCGATGCGCGGAGGGAGGGTGAAGGATGAGCACCGAAGGTCGTGCTGATATCACATCCGGGAAAATAAAGACTGCTGCGGCTCGGATCTAGAATCCAACAGTCGGCGCAGAGAGGGAACTCATGGGGACGACACATCGTGCAGACCGAACTAGGTGAACAATGAGGATCTCGGCAAGGTGAAAGTAGCAATTGCTACAAGTCTTTTTTTCGAGCCCGCTTGTCAAACACGCAATCTCATCGCATGTCCTCTCACCCTCCCCATGCAATCCATTTGACTCATTTCGCAATGTCGACAGGATTTCGACCGTCTCCGCCGCTCGCCAGCGACACTCTCGCTCACCTCCTCGCCAGCGGCGCCCTCATAGAGACCCACCGCGCCGTGAAGACATGCTCCTACCCAGCATGCGGCGCAACAGACCCGACCAAAACCCTGGCAACTCTATGCGGCCACGTCTTCCACCACGACTGTCTGACCAAGCACCTCGAGCGCAGCAACACCTGTCCGCACTGCCAGACACGCCTAAGCGCACCTACACATCCAGCTTTAGCATCAGAACCAGCTTCAGACTCCTCCTCCTCCGACGAGTGTGACTCAGAAGAAGACGCGTTCCTCCATGCACGTCGCAAGGCGCGTCTCGAAACCAAGGAAATACGCCACAGCCTGCGCAAACATGCCAAAGACCAGAAGACCAGAAAGTCAAAATCCGCGCGCAAAGCCCGCGTTGACGAGGCGCAGGAAGCTCTGCGGCTCGCGACTACGAGCTTGAACAATGGATCGAGACGCTTGCATTTCGTCGCGGAGAGTATGCAGCGGGCGGTGAGGGAGATGGATGAGGTTACGAGAGAGGTGCAGATGGAGAAGGCGAGGAGGAGGGCGGCGAGGAAGAGAGAAGAGGAGAGGGTTGCGAGGGAGGGGATTATTGCGAAGATTAGGAGTGGGAAGGGGGGAGGTGGAGGAGGTTGAGGAGAAAGGAGTTCATACGCATTGGAGCTGGATATGGATGAATTGAGTGGGATTGGATAGGCGAGTGTGTACCTTTGGGCTATGCTGATGGGGCATGAGATTCTTTCCAGCGCCTCGCAGTCAGGCTGATATCCATCAATTGACATTAAATGATACACTCGTTCATACATGTGTCTGTCGTCCAGAACTACATCTAGTTTTTAATTGTGTCGGATACCAGAAGAAGACGGGTCCTTGGCTATTCCCGTCGCCAACGCAGCTCCGACCTCCGGCGTACCCCAATGCATACATCGGATTCTGTTTCCCGCGCGTAGACATTGCACTGTAGTCTTCAGATAGCCATGTTTGCCTACCGGACATGCTCGTTTCACGCCCGTCGATCCCCTAATTGTCCGCATAGTGATCTACGCTTGGCGGGTATGGCGTGGGGTAAGGCAAGCGACTGCTCGAGGACGTGAGCAAGGTGATGATCTACTATTCCCAAGCATGCAAAGGATAATGCCGAACGCAAAGGATGATCCCAGGACAATCCAGCCTTCGTCTCGAGGTCCCTACCCTTCGCAGCATCAACTTCCGATAAAGTGACGTCACATCCCTGCCCGCCGATTGTTTTAGACTCCCGGCAGTGGACGAATGCAATCGCATCACGTGTATCGTATCCGACCCACCGGTAGATGTCGGGTCCACTTACTCCGCTAGCACCAGTCTGTATACAGTATCCCACCCTGCCTCCGCCCAGAGCCGCAGCATCGGCAGCGGCGCACATTACGAGAATAGAATAGCTAAGCGCAGAAACCCACGCGGGTCGGTGTGTTCTCGGCACCGTGACGCGATCGTGTTGGATGGCCGTTGGGTGCCTTGGAAAGTGACATGTTTGGATCTGCAAGAGTTGCGCAACTGGGTTGCGCGGCTTGGTAGGCCGACTGAGTAAGATCACCGATGAAGTCGGTGTGTACTGAATCGTCACGCAGTTGTAGTGTCGATTGATGGTATGCATTGGATGATTATTACTATCACGCGCCTGCGTCGGAACAATGAAGGGACAAGGTGATGACACGGGTGAATAAGCGTCTAACATGCCGACGTTAGCGGAAACATGACGGTAATAATGGTCGATAGCCTGAGGCATGATTGCGAAGAAGGAAAAGAGACAAGCAAATGCAGTCTATAAAATACACCTCTCCATGAATGCAAGTGAATGAAACCCAGTCCCAGTGAATGCAGGGACGAAACGAGATGGAGCCAGTCAGAGGGCTCTTACATCGATGATGAACGCCCGGAATGCAGATGCCATATGTACAAAACCCAATGCTAGAATATTGACATGTCGAAATGAAAGGTGATGCAGGTAGTGATGCAGGTAGACCTAGCACAGGTCTTTTCGCGCCAGGATGGCAGCAATGGCGTCACTGGGACAGCATGGCTGGGGCTTGGAGCGTTTCGGTTGCTCGTCTTCCTGAGGCGGGCAATCGCAGGACTTTTCTGTTGGCACGAAAACAGATCCACACCGTGAGGCGGCGTGGAAGACAGACTGGCTTCGCTCATAGCGTGGCGTATATGATCCCTCATTGTGGAGGAAGACAGATTCTCGGCGGGCAAATTGAGCGTCCAGATTGTGGTCTGCATCGGGATTTGCAGAACCCCAGAATGGCAGCTTCGGCGGAGTGCCTTGGCCGTCGTATGGAACGTAGATAGAGCCACCACGCGGACGCAAGAACGGGCTTGGGTCGTCGAAGTCGTCGAACGGTGTTCCTCCACTGCTCTTATCCGACTCCTCAGTCGTAGCTTCAAGATGCGATTTTTGCAATGCAATCTCGAGATCTTCGGGCGTAAAAGGCTGCGATGGGCGGCGGGTGTGGTCAGAGCTGGTACCGGGGCGTGATGCTAGCTTAGTAGAACTCGACCGGCGGTGGCCAAGTGACTGCTTGCGGTTCTTCGCGTCGCGAGGATCCTCGGTAGGATTGCGCGAGAGACCGACTATGGCGTGTTAGAAGACAGAGATGACGGTGGGAAGAGTGCATACGCACCATTGAGAACATCACCTTCATCGTCGCTTGCTTCTCTAATGTTGGCGGGCCTGTCGTCACCGGCGATGCTTGCGCCGATGCCACTGTCCACCCACTCCTCTTCGTCGTAATCACTCGCCGTAGAGAAGCTCGACCTGCGGCTTCTCGCCATGCTGCGGCTGCGGCTCCGCCTGCTTCTGCAGCTGTTTCTGCGACTCGGTAGCCGACTGCCCATGGGCGAGTACAGACTGGCGTGGCTGCGTCGACGCCATGCTGTGGAGAAGCTGAATGCCTCGAGTGTCTTCTTGTGCTCGGGGTCTACGGCACGCCTGTATTTGAGCGGTGGCATCTTCTCGCCCGGCTTGTAGTAGTCATCATCCGGATCGTTGTTTTTGGAGGCTTTGTGGCCCTTGATCTTGCTGAGGGGGCCGCCTTCGGCTTGGCCGGTCAGGGCCCGCCGCAAGCGGGTGCGTAGGTGTCCAGGCATGATTACGAGTGAGGTGCGGTATGGCAGAGACGGAGGAGGTCAAGTTGACGTGAGGTGGACAATCCCCTTGACGGAGCAGTAGTGGTCAAGACGGGAGACGGTGTGTTGGCGTAGAGAAGTCGGCGGATATGATGTCGAGTGAGGCTGCTTCGATTCGGCCGGACGCAAGGGAAAGGTGGGTCGTGCGGCGGCGAGTGTACCCTGTTCGATGCTTGCACAAAGTGGGAAGTTTGGGGTCTCCGAAACGGAACTGGCGCGCGCTGGCTCTCAGGCGGGTATATCGAGTGTTAAAATGCTGGGGAAGTCTGGAGAGGACAGTGAGCGGCTGAAACAGTGCGGACGTCAAGCAGCTAGAATAAAACGCGGAGACGCCAAAGCTTGTCCACTGCAGGAAGCCCTCGACGCGAACAATGGTTGGAAGCACGGAGTTCGCTTTTTAGACAGGCGCCGAGCAGCGGAAGGTCAGCAGCAGAAGACGGGGATGGCGTATGCTGCATCGAAACTTCTTCTAGAAAGGCGCTCGAAGCGCTGCGAGGCCGCGATGATGCTGGTGGCCGGACTGGGGGCGGAGACTGGCCGAGGGCGCCCAGACCAGAATTTGACGTCGCTAAGAGCTCGTTTCGCGCAGGTAAGCTGGGAGCCGTTGGGGGGCCGCAGCCCTGTCATTGCCCGCTGGAAAATCGCGCCAAATAAAAAGCTGGAGCGCCCATTCGATGCATCTCGGCGCACCCCTGGACGCCGCTCGGTTGCGCGCGACGGCTGCACAGGACGAGATTGTGTTGGGGCCTGACGCCTTGGGAGCGAGCCTTGGAAAGGTGTGCTCTCGACCTCACGTGAGCCCACCTTTGCGTGCACCTGGGCAGTGGCCTGACTGACGATGCCCTCGCTGAATGCTACCCCACAACGGCGAGCCTTCAGTTGTCACCACAGTTGTCACCATCTGACACCTCCATAAGGTTCCGCATGCGATCGCCCACAGCCGCCTTGCGTTGGTCATGGGCGCCTACTTTAGGCCCATGCAGCAATCTGGGAGGCAGGTGGTGTGGGGTATCGGTGGGCTTAATCGCGGCGGATGTGCTGCTGATGTAACCAGACTGCGCTGCTAATCCAGCACGTGGATTGGGATAGCCTGGCCTCAGGAACGCGGATTGCTTCACGACGATCCAACACCTCGAATGCTGAGAATAGGGTTCGTGGTGGACTGTCACGCAAATCTGCCGCTCCACCACGCATCTAGGCCATTTGGCGGGGCACATCACGAGCTCTCCTCTGTCTCCAAGTCTCCCACAAATCGAAGCCAACAACATGCAAACGCGCTGCAATTGGACTGGTCGCGCCTCTTCTGGCGTCGACCTCTACTGCCCGTCTTCTAATTGGAAAGCCTCCGTCTAGCTTCCTGCGGGTGCCTCAATTATGTCGTCATGCACCGTAGCTAGGTAGCTACACAACAACGACATCTCTGCCTTGTTTTCTACACATCCAGCACACCTTATGAAGTGAAGTCGTGATACTGTTTCGAGCCGCTCAGCTCATCTCACTCCTCATCCTACCGGAACAACACCCAGACCAGCACAATGGAGAAGATCAAGAGCGTCTTGTAAGTTCCCCGCGGACTGACCAACCACCACGACTAAACAAGCGCAGTTCTGGACACAAGAAGTCCGAAGATGCGACTCACGATGCACACGCCTCCTCTACCGGAGCGCAACATGAGGGGTCAGCTCAATTGCCAGTAAGACATGTCAGCCACGTCTAACACTGTCCAGTCAAACCCACCCCATCTACGACCAGATGGCAGGGGAACCAGCTTCCACGCAGCCTACCACTGCCACGTCTGTGGGTCAGACAAGCACTTCTCCAAGCCTAGGGCAGACAGAGCACAGTGGTACCGGCAGGACTCTTGGAAGCCACGGCGCGACTGTTGGTAGCACCACGCGCCCTGGAACTGGCCCTATGCACGAGGCCATGAGCGAGGCATCTATCAAGAGTGGAGTCATTGGCTTTGGTGCTGGTCAAAGTCAAGGGCACGCTGCACTTTCAACGCATCAGAATCCCGAGGCGAGCCTGGACCGTAACCAGATTGTCGGTGGAGGAAGTAATGCTCCTGCTCCTACCAGCGCGGACGCATCCTACCAGCCCAGCGTGTTGAGTTCTGCTGTTCCTCGTACGTAGACATATTTTTCCTATGTACAATAAAAACTCGTGAACATGGCTGATGGTCTCTCAGTAGCAGGCAGTGATCAACCGCGCACCGACACAAGCAACACTGGAGCGCTTAGCAATGCTACTCAGAGCTCTACAAAGCAACCATATGATAACAATCTACGGAATGAGAGCTACACCAACGATACTGATCGATCGTTCCCGCTTGCCGGTGGTGTGGCACCAAAGCACGATACATCAGCTAGGCATCCAGCTGAACACACTTCAACCACCCATCACTCTGCCGAACACCAAACCTCCTCAATCCTGACACCTGCCCAGCAAATCTCGTCAACTCACCAAGCAACGACCAGCGAGAGAGAGCCAGGTACTAAGGAAAAGGAAGCCGGGGTGCAAGACGGTCATGGCCGAGAAGGCCTCGCTGGAGCGGCCGCAGCTGCAACTGCAATTGGCGTAGCTGCACCGCTCTCTCAGTCACACCAGAGGGATGCCAATGACCGCGGTATTGAGAATCGCCAGACCACCTCCACCAACACCACACAGAACGTCCATCCTGAAGCACTCGCTGCAGCCACGGCAGCAGCAGCAAAGTCTTCTACTATGCCACCACCGTCAACACTTGGCCACGACAGCTCTGTAGCTAGTACATCACAGGCGCCAAATTCTGGTGCTACTAGTGCTGCCCGCGTTGCCACTGCTGAGGCCCATGAATCAAGATACACCGACCCTGGCCGACCTCCTGGTGGTCGCTCGCTGTCCTACCGTCATGTTCCCGGTGGCTTCCCAACTCCGACCCCGGATGAATCAAAGACGTTCCTTTACTACAGGGATGAAGTAGTCCCAGAGCCTGGTGTCGACGGGCCAACCATGTCTGGTGTCCCATCTACTAGGGGTACAGCCTGGGGTGAACACCAGCTAGGCCGCGATGTGGATTCTAGTAAGGCCGCGCCTATTGCTGGTGGCCTAGCAGCAGGTGGATTGGCAGGCGGGCTGCCAGGCAATCAAGCGTCTCGCCATGATGATACCGTTGGTAGTGGAATTACAACTGCTGGCGTGCACCAGAGTGATACACTCAACAAGATGGACCCTCGCATTGATAGCGATCTTGATGGCTCAAGGACCGTTGGAAATGCGCCAACTACTCAACATGGCGTTGACCAGACCAGCAATGCTCCGATCACAGTTGCGGAGACCTCGACTGTGTCTCCAGGACAGCACGAGTTACGACACACAGGCAGTCTCGATCATCCTGAACCACGCTCTGCTGAACATGCCGACGAGCATCACTATGGCCGTGATGCCGCAATTGTCGGTGGAGTTGGTGCTGGCGCGGCAGGCCTAGGCTACGCTGCTACACACAAGCGAGACGAGCCAGATGTTGCGGCTGGAACTCTTGCCCACGACTCTAGCCCATACAGCTCCAAGCAATTGGACCCCCGCGTGCTCGGTGCACAGGCGCCACTTGAAGAGCAGAGGTTTGATCCTCAGGCAAAGACTGAGACTACCCATCATGGTTTGGCCAGTGCTGCTCCCATAGGTACGACGTCCACGACCCACGGACACCACGACGATCTAGTTGGAAGCGAAAAGTCAACGTCAGGGCCTCATAAAAGCTCATTGTTGAACAAGCTGGACCCACGCGTCAAGAACGACAGTACAAATGCCTCCGAAACTGCATCGGCCAACAAGCAGAATGACCCAGAACACCACTATGGCCGTGATGCCGCATTGGTAGGCGGTGGTACAGCTACAGCTGCAGGCATTCATCACGAATTGCAGCGCAACGACACCCCTGGTACTGGAAGTACTGTAGTGCCTGGTGAACAGTCTTCGACAACTATCCCTCACCAGTCTGCTGCAAGTTCCGCACCTTTGTCTTCCTCAACCGATGCTACACCTCATCCGGCATCGACTAAGAAGTACGAACCTTACACCGGGCCAATGACCACATCTGGTTCTCCATTCTACGGCACAACCGGTGCACCAGCTCCAATCGCGGATGATAAGTCGTCTACAATTCACACGCCTGCTCGTGCCACCACTCAGATCCAGGAGCCGCATACTTCCACCAACCCCGTCACTCAACACCAAGACCCTCAACATCATTATGGCCGTGACGCTGGCCTAGCTGGTGCAGGCTTGGCAACAGCCGGAGGTCTTGCCTACGCAGGCCAACGTGAAGATAAGGCAGATACTGGGCCTGCATCGAACACTATCGGACCCCACTCTAGCAACCTTGCCAACATTGTAGACCCTCGTGTACAACCAGACCCTTCGAAACAAAAGGCCCATACCACCACAGGCCCACACCAGTCTGACGCCCTCAATCGCCTTGACCCGAAGGTTGACGAGAAGGCAAGCCAACATGGGCAACACCAACTCGGCCGCGATGCTGCTCTTGTTGGAGGCGCTGGTGCGACCGGCTACAGTGCTGAGGAGGTCATTGATGTCTATGGTAATCACCGTAGTACGCAGCCGAACGCCTCGATGAATGAGCAGCGCTATGACCCGAGTGCCAGTGGCGCCCGTGCTCCAAACCCAGTTCCCGCAGCCGGTCACTACGACTACAACAACGAACATACTCGACGCAACGT
This sequence comes from Parastagonospora nodorum SN15, assembly GCF_000146915.1. NCBI lineage: Eukaryota > Fungi > Ascomycota > Dothideomycetes > Pleosporales > Phaeosphaeriaceae > Parastagonospora > Parastagonospora nodorum. The sequence goes on along the minus strand of NW_001884551.1, from coordinate 933,663 downwards.
TGCTCTTGGATCTGGTGCAGCAGCACTAGGCGCTGGAGGTCTCTATGAGGCCGGTAAGCAAGGCGATACTGCCCACCACGTCCCGACATCATCGACTCAAGCACCACTGGCACAATCCTATCCTGTACATGATTCGAGCGCTACAACGTATCCCACTCAAGGTACTCTTGAGCCTCAACATACACTCGGTACGCCTGCAGGGACTTCACAGGCCCCGTATGCCTCAACTGAAGACCCCCACAATAAGGATCACACCAAGCGCGATGCTGCTCTTCTAGGTACCGCAGGAGCAGCTGCAGCAGGTGGCGCAGCTTATGCATACAACCAGCAATCCGATGTTGAGCGGGAGCGTGAACGACTGGAGAAAGAGCAAGCAGATCGCCTCAAGAAGGATCAGCACGCTCACGACAAGGAGCAACATAAGCTGGATAAAGAGCACGCCAAGCAAGAGAAAGAAGCCCATAAGCTGGAGAAGGAACAGCACAAGCACGAAAAGACCGTCCTTGCAGCTGAAAAGGAAGAGCACAAGCATGAGAAGGAGCAAGAAAAAGAAGCTCACCGCCTCGAAAAGGAGCGGGAGAAGGAAGCCGCCCGTCTCGAGAAGGAACGCGAGAAGGACACCGGAACGCCCGAGAAGAGACGCAGCATCCTCGGGTTCCTGCACCGTGACAAGTCGAAGAAGGAGAAGTCATCGAATGACAACTCGCCCCGCCAGTCTGGCGAGGTGCGTCGCTCGATCGACAACAATCGTCACTCGAGGGAGTATGCAGGTGCTGCCGGTGGAGCGACCGCACTCGGCGCAGGCACCACAGCTGCGGCATACGACGACAGCAACAACCCGGATAGCCCTCGCTGGAAGGGCAAGAATAGGCTGCATAAGGACCCGCCCAAGGGCCACCCAGCGCGCGAAGCCCTCGAGCATCACGAGCTGGGCGAGATGCCTGGAAAGCGAGAACACGTCGGTGTGGACGGACCGATTGGAAATCCGAATGCGATTTCGGGAATGCAGTAAGTCTTTCACACACACGCTTTCTTGCCCTATCACTTTACTGACTTGGCTTCCTACAGTGAGACTCGTGCGAACACTTATGGCGCCGAGCCGCTCTCGGGAGCCCTGGGACAGCCTGGCGACAAGGTCATCGAGCCGCATACAGGCTTGCCGATGAATGTGGGTCGCTATGGTGATGGACATGGTGGTACGGATGCAACACCTACTATCCACGGACATCATGCGCACGACTCTGGTGTTGCTCACGGCTTAGAGGGCGGACATAAAGCTGGTACTGCGCCAGGGCAACACACGACGAACTGGGAGGCTGTTAAGAAGGCAGACACGCCTTACTAGGTGCTGGCGTGGTCTGAGACTTGACTTTTGACTTTGCGGGAGTTGACGAGCACACATGATTTAATGAGCACATGATGAGTAATGCATCTTCTGGAAACTCTGCACTTGAAATCTGAAGCATGTATTAACGACTATTGATGAAAGGTAGTAAGCAATGGAAATCGTGTATAACAACAGGGCATAAAACGTATAATTGGACACGCAATGATTCCTCTTACTCTTCAGCTCTCCTCGCTTCCCCTACCATCGAACCGCCTGTGGACACGTGGAAATTCTTGGCTCGGGATATCGCAGGTATGCCCTCGACGCCCTCCTGCTTACCCAAAGTACACCGGTCACTTCCAGCCGCTGGGCCCTGCCGTTGAAGCTCGAGAAGAACGTCCGACACCGCTTTAGCGGACAGTTGATCGGTAGCCGGGTTCGATCGGACAGAAGGTTTGCTTTGCAGGATTTGAGTTTCCTGTGCTGCTCGTAATGCATCATCACCCGACTGGTCCGCGCGGTTCTGCCCCCTCCAATGTGGCGTACAGCCTCCCGCACGTCGTTGGGATGGAGTAGGTGATTCACTAACATGGTTGAGTGGCTCGAGACACATGGCTGATAGACCGTTGGCAAGGCCAGTCATGGGACTGTGTTGTGGACGCTCGCGATCTCCTCGAAGATCATGCCGTGCTGTGGAGGAAACACTCCGGCGATTCCTTATCTGTTTCTGTGAGATGACGGGCGAGACGTCAAGTTCGGCTTCCGGGCTTTCTTTGGACATTGATAGACTTTGCCGTAGTCGATCTAGCGTCTCGCATAATATCGTACATTGCTTGCAAGCGGGTAGAATTTGCTCACGGAGCGCGCCACGGGCTGTACCTGGTGGAAAAGACCCAGATATCATGTAGACATGCTTGACTTCCCTAGTGTTGCTACCACATACTGATTTGTATTGGGAGCTAGGCGTAAGATTGATCCGTGTTGCTGTAGTGGGGATGTGATCCTGTTGCCAACGCTGGATCTTTTCGTCGGTGGTCATCGATCGTCTAAAGTTGGAGAACAAAGAGGGACCTTCGAAAGGCTCGAAGTCGACAGATTTATCTTGTTTCAGTTCTGCAGGCATGGTAGAAGACCTTGCGATGGGTCTTAGTATTGACTGAGGTGTGGAAGCGGAAATCCCCGGAGCACGCAGAAGTGGCGGCTCGTCTTCAGTGATCTGTGTGCGCCCCGACTGTCTCCGGGCTGGAATAGAGTTGACGTTGGATCTTCCCCTTTGGATAATCTCGAGCATTTCATCACCTTTGGGGGCAGTAGTCAAATTCTCATAACTCTTTGCAGTAATGAGGATATCGTCCTCGATGCGTACTCCACCAACCGGCAGATAACGGTTCAATACTTCGAGGTTGATGTACTTGGAGTGGACTGGCGATGGAAGATAGAAATGCTGAAGCGCGTAAACCGAGAAGTAGCTACGATCATGTGAGTAAGAAACACGACTCTGGGATACGTGGCTTTGTACTTACATTCCGGGTTCAACAGTGACTATCATTCCTTCCTCCAGATGACTGCTCTGTGGATCTACTGGAGCATGACATGTCTTTGGATCATAGACTGGCGAATGGAAGTTCATGGGATACAACGAGGGTGACTGGAGTGGGTTAGCTGGGAGCACGACTTTCGCAAGGCGTTGTCGCATACCTGCTCAAGAACCTGTTTTCCTCTCCGGACACTCATAAGCTCGGCCTGGCCCACATCATGCACTTCCAGACCTATATGATGACCAAGTCCGTGAGGAAAGAAGGCTCTGCTTGTACCTGCTTTGTATATCTCTTCCTTGGTACCGTTGTGCAATATGCCGAGCGCCAGTAGACCATCGATCGCGATCTGATGCGCCAGGATATGGAGATCAAGGTACCTCACACCTGGTGCCAGACGCTTGATGCACAATTCTTGCATTCGCTCGACAAGCCTGTAAATATTCGCTGCCTCTTTGCTCGGCCACTTGGATGACAGCGGGAACGTGCGAGTGATATCGCTGGCATAGAGCTCATACTCACATCCGGCATCCAGACACATAAGCTGACGTTTTCCGAAGTCCTCATCGTTGGCATCGTAATGTAGAGTCCCTGCGTTTGGCCCCGAAGCAGCGATGGGGTCATATGCTTGTTGTTTCGCTTGATGCGACACGCAAACATCGAGAAAGAGCCCCTCGACCTGAGCCTCGTTTGTGAACTTCAAGATGTTGCTCAAAACCTCCCTGTGCGCTTTTGAACTAATGTCGTTGGCTTTTCGGATGAGTTTGATCTCGTGCTCGTCCTTGATCATTCGCGCAACGTTCATCGCTGGCTGAAGGGACACAGAATCAATAGGCGCATGGTGGTTACCGATCGGAGACTTCGCTGGGTCGTGCAACGTATAAAGCTTGCCTCTGTTGCAGCTGTGGTGGTACCAGTCGATGATGTAGTCCGAGACTTCATCGGAATAGTAGACTTCATCAACATCGTACTTTACCAGGGCTTCGGCAAGTGTTGGCCCTCTACCATACCAAATTACTCGTCTTTCATCGATCCTCGGAATGAAAAGCGAAAGTGTGTCGTGCTGAATATCGTACGTCAGATGACAGTCTGCCTCGTTGCAACTTGTTTCAATCATCAGTATCTCATTCGTCTTATCAGCTAGACTCAAACACACCCAGAGAGATAGTAGAAGTATCGCAATTGCCTGAATGGTGCAGGCATGTCGCTGTCCTCGTTGTTTCTCGCTTGCTGACCGGACAGATAGATCAAGCCCTCCTCAATGCCGAGCTTCTCTTGCACGCGTCTTGCATGTTGTTTTGCTGTAATGTTGTCAACCATTCTGTCCGTCCGAGATAAACGAGCCACGTACCTGGATATTTCTCGAGTGGTGTCTCAGCCTCGAAGTGTAACCAATATCCCTTCGCCTCCCACTTCAACCGCTCCGCAAGGCTTGTCGCGTCGAGTACTTCCATCCTGACGCTCTCACCCTGCCTCCAAAGACACTTGAGAAAGGTCTTGAGTGTTATCGCAAAACGCGATGCGGTGGACCTGTTTAAGCGTTGTCTACCTAAGCGGCGCGACAGCTCACCGGTTGAGCCACCGTCCCCGTGCTCGCGCTAGGGTCGTCGCCGGTCAACAACAAGACGCCGCAAATCTAGCGACCTGATGCCACTAATCTTGGCCCCAGATTGTTTGCTTTGCTGACGCTTTTACGCCCCAGACCCAATTGATGATATCTAAAGTGGTTCGTAGGATTGCGGCGAGGTACATAGTTTGACGCTTTTCCAGGCATCCACCACCTGCAGTCGAGGATTTTGCCAGCCCCGCGTTTGTAACCTCCAAGACATGCAGCTTACTCGTGCAACCATTCCGGCTCTTGATATGCAGTCTTCATCCTGATCGTCTATCTGCATTATACCGATGGCTTTCTATTGGCAACAAGAGGCGACCTGGGGGCCATGTGTGATCGCGCGTCTGTGCCACGAGGCACGCCGGAGGCCGGAGGCCCAGCCATGCAAGGCTCGCGTGTCCTGATTGGTCACACCTAGGCCATACCCAGGATGTTCACCGGTGAACCAGAGTCCACACTAGTTTCGCACCACGTAGTGCAGATTTCCGTCCAGGACGTTTAACGTCACGTGTGTTCACCGTCTTTATTGTGCTCCCAACTTGTCGAACTTCCAACTTGGACGCTGGGGCGGATAACGTCATCATGAGTAACAACCCGTCCTCTGCCTACTGGATCGATACTGAAGACTGGCATACTGCCGGTGAACCATTCCGCATCGTCGAGCATCTGCCCGCAGACCACCTGCCGTCTGGAGTCACGGTAGCTGAGCGTAGGGCTGCTGTAGTAGGCACACCATCGCATCCCTTGAATGTTCTGCGCCAGACACTTTGCCACGAGCCTCGCGGACATGGTGATATGTACGGCGGGTTCATAACACCTCCAGATGATGCTGACGCTCAATTCGGTGTGCTATTCTGGCACAAGGATGGCTTTTCTACAGCATGCGGTCACGGTACTATTGCGCTTGGGTATTGGGCTGTCAGCAAGGGCATTGTCGAGATGCCGAGGGGGAAGGGGGAGGTTGATGTAATCATTGACGTACCTTCAGGTCGCGTCAAAGCAAGTGTCGTAGTGGAGGATGGAAAGCCTGTTCATGCCGATTTTGTGAATGTCCAAAGCCACGTTTTGACTGGCAAGATACCACTTGCTATTCCATTCTACGAAGACGGCCTATTTGTGCAGTTCAGCTACGCCGGTGCTTGCTACGGCTTCGTGGATGCGAAAGAGCTTGGTCTGTCGGTTACACCGAATAATGTCAAAGAGTTTGTGAGATTGGGTCGAGACATCAAGGCACTGGTGCGAAGTGGAGCAACAGGACTGATCACTCCCTACGAATTATACGGCATTGTATTCTTCGAAAATCAAGATGAGGTGCCGATTGGTACGGAGGATTTGACAATACGAGAACGTAATACTACTGTGTTTGCGGATGGCCAAGTCGACCGCTCACCTTGTGGATCTGGAACCTCTGCGAGACTCGCGATACATTACACTGATGAGAAAATAAGCGTCCAACATGGGAAGTTGTTGAATAGTTCAATCATCGGGACACAGTTTGAGGGAGACATCGTGTCTGGAGAACAAAGTTCTGTGGGTGGCTATCCGACCTGTATTCCGCGAGTGAGAGGAAAGGCAAACCTCGTCGGTAGAATGTCCTTTTATATCGACCCAGCAGATCCCGTCTATCCAGGGTTTCTCTTGTAATGAAGTAACGCCGTAGTGGTAACCAGTAGCTATCAGTGAACTCCATTCGCACTTAGCTACTCCATCGAGGTCATCACAGTAACTTCACAGTCAAGTTCAACAAGCCAACTCCAAGCACCTCAACCGCACATGACCTCAATACAATCGTTTGTCCTACTTCAAGACTGTACCAGTTGGTACAAAGCTCAACGTAAAACACACTGGACCATCGCGAGTCCAGTGTCAAACTAGACAGGTCTCATTGCTGAGCCCTGCCGTTTGGTGCATGCCAGTCGCCTGGACATGCGGGGTTGACTACCAGAGACCCGTTCTTGTCAATCTCTCTGAATAGCCTGTGCGACGATGCAAGATGTTGAACCCGGCCCGCTGAGCGGAACCAGAGATCGGGTTGATCAGCCAGGCCCGTAGCTTGACGGTATCCTGTGCGACCTGTGCGCGATGCGAGACCGTAGAAGCTGGTTGCCCTGATTCTTCTTCGTAGTCAAGATTGCTCAGAAGCTGCGGACTTGCGCTCTTCTTTTGACTGCACAATGATCCTTTGACCTCAAGAAGCTGCTATTCGCTGATTCTTCTTAAGGGTCAAAGGACTCTTGATCTCATGAAGCTGCATTTTCGCTGATTCTTCTCAGAGATCAAAGACCCCAAGAAGCTGCTACTTGCTGATTCTTCATGCGACCAAACAGCCGCTGGAGTTTCTGGCTTGCCAAAACTGCTCCAAACGACCTGTGAACACATCTGTTTGCGCAGACATACTCACGGTAACCGTACCCATGATACAACTCTTAGGGGACAGTGGGCATAGCTTAGCCGAAGCTAATATGCCAGAGTCGTGCACGAGACTTGAACTTCTCGTGGCAGGTTGAAAGCCTGCGACCGACCTAAGGAGAAAGAAGAGGGAGAGGCGGCGACGACAGAGGGATTATATAGCGGAGGGCGGGCTCGCTTAGCTAGCTCCAAGGTACGTGCGCATGGCTAGGCAGCAGGATGATCCGTGCGCTCCTTTCAGGTCCCCCAAAGTGAAAGAGCCACGGTCACGTGTGCAAGTACTGGAAGCTTCCAAGGTTCCACGTATGTCACTCGCTAGCCTATCAAGCAGGGAACCATGACAAGTCAGCGCTTTCGGCTAATAGCCATGATCTAAGGCGCAAACTGTCAGTGAAGACCTGCACGAGGATGCTAGCCTGCGCGCGCCGCAGACGCAATATCCCTTGGCAGTCCCGCTAACATACACATTACCTACCTCTTTGATTCACTTGACATCGCTTCAATACACGCAAAAAACTCTCCCAACTCGAGCTGCACATCAAGATGCCCGATTGCACGCATCTCAGTCGAAGCGACCTGGAGAAGCGCCTCCGCGAGTCAACGGTCGCCAACAACAGCATGCGCTCCCACATCCAGCACCTCGAGCATCAGCGCATCAATGGCGGCGCCGGTGACGAATACGCTATTGTTCCTGCGCAGGACAACATCCAGGGTATGCGTCGTCAAGTCGAAAACCTGCAAGGCCGGCTCGCTCATAGCACCATGGAGTGCAATGCTCTTCTGCATCTGGCCAAAGGAGCTCTCGATCAGCGCGATGAACTGCTCAAGATGTACAACGAGAGTTCTGCCGGCCTACCTAGTCTGCAGCAATACAACGCCCCGGGATCAAACACCATCAATAACATCATCGTCAACCAGGTCAAGGCCTCTTCCCGTCCTCCAGTAGTCGAGACTGATGACGACTCTGACGACACTGACGATGGCATCGAGGACTGTGCCGTCATCCCGGCACCGCTTTATCGCACTCAATGCAAGCGCAAAGAGGGGGCGTGCCAACTACATCGATGCAAATTCTTCCACAACTCTCAACTCGGTAAGTATGGGGACATCCGTGACTCGCTGCCGAAGAACCCAATGGAGGTGAAGATGCTTGAAATCCAAGGCTGATAACCTCCCCTGGAGGTACACATGGAGATTAGGGAGGTCATGGAGTGTTAGATACCTCCACACTAGAGCATAATGGGGACGATCCATGACTGAAAGTTCATTGAGGATATACAGGATAGCGTCAGATCAATGGAAATGCATGAAACCAGGCTCAATTTCCACTCGCGAAAAACTCTCGCAGCTGCTGGTCCAGCCATTTCACATCTTCGGTGCTTTGTCCGGGACCTAGAGAACCACAATTAGCACCTCATTAATATACTTGAACAAGATGTACTCATACCTCCAGCCCAGTGACCCCAAATCGAAGGAAATACTCTCAACTCGCCAATCCCCTTTCGCATATTGTCAACCTCAATCTCCGAATCCTCCGGTGGGAAAGTACAGATCGGTCTTCGCCGGCATCACCAGAGCCTTGGCCCTTGATACCCTGCATCGCCTTCTTGAAATCTCCGCCATACGGTTCCTGAGCCGAGCAGTCGCCAGCTTGCCACGTATGCGCCATGACCAGCATATTCTCCGGATCTTTACTGAGCGCCCAAGTCTCCCAGAAATTGACCATGAAGTCCTCCAAGTCCGTGAATCCAAGGGCCTTTTCGTGCAGCTTCTCCCGATAAAAGGCTTGGCTAAAGCCCCAACCAGCATAGACGCGGCCGAGGGCTTTGAGTCCAGTTTCAGCGGGAGACCGGCTTAGAGGGGAACGCTGGGCAAAGGAGTTTGGGGCGAGAGAAGTGGGGTGACAGACGCCGGTGGAGGATGTGCCAATTGCAGCGTAGAGAGCGGATTTGACGCCCTCTAGGAAGACCTGATTATGCAGAGAAGTCTTCGCTGAGCCACAGCAAAGGAGCGATGAGGTCCATGAATTCTGGGTACTGGGTGGCCCATTGGTAGGTTTGACCGGCTCCCATGGACCAACCTAGAACAGCACGTGCATGCTTGACACCTAGATGCTTGGTGACAAGTTCGTACTGGGCTCGCACATTGTCATAGAAGAGAACGTTGGGGAATGGACGAAGGTCCGGCATATTTGATGGCGAGGAGGATTGTCCATTACCGAAGAGTGCGGGAATGATGATGTAGTACTTCTCGGGGTTCAGAGTCTTGTCTGACCCGGTGAGCCAGAGATTGTCGGAAATTGCTGTGGTTCGAAGTTAGCCAGCAGAATACATTTAAGGATAATATTATTACATCCAGAATACCACGTTGGGTATATGATAGCTGGCAATGACGGATCTCCGAGCGTTTTGTATGCGATAAAAGCATCTGGAATCTCTCCGCCCGAACTGAGGGAGAAGTTGCCGAGCTTGTAGGTCTGATAGTCGTCCGCCATGGTCAAATTAGCACTTTTGTGAATATCGGTTGGGTATGCTGGTGACGTTGTTATTAGCGGTGAGACGTAGTAGTCACTCGCGTCGTTGATTCTGCCTGAGCAGTGGGCGAGCACAGGACCTAAATTCCCAAACAATTTGACAGAAACTAAGTGGACCACAAGAGGGATTATTTGGTACTCTTCTTGATTCACATTGAAAGGCGAAACGACATCATCGCTGCCCAGATACTATATCCCTGCTCGACCTTATCTGACGGCGTGGTGAGTTCTCAGTTGGCGGGGTAGCTTCAGACTGCCGCGGGGTAGATGACGCTGCCAGTGGAAGCATCTCGAGACAGGTCATCCCTGAGCCCACACGATCAAGATGGTCTCAAAGTATAAAGCTAGTAAGAACAATTGCTCTAAAAACGTGTATAGTCCCCTTCTTCTTGATGTGTATAAGTGCAGAGCGCCGGCACAAGAATCTGCGTCATGCCGTGGCCACCCTGCACTTTCCTAATACACGGAATTAAATCCGCTATCTGCCATGGCGGCACTGGAATATTTCACGCCAGTCGGCAATTGACGATTGTACCATTACACCGTAGTCATCGACAAGTAATACTGACAAAGCATCCACTGGGGTGAGTAGTCTGCTGGCCTTCTTCAAGTCTGCTGTAAGACTTTTCCTGTCCATTCGCTCTTCCTACTCATAAGCAAATCGCATTACCGCTCCAAGATGGCATCAGGCAAGACGGATGCTGAGAAGGAGATCAAGCGTAACCCGCACGGCGATTTCAAAGCTGTCGAGGCTTCTCGTCCACCGTTTGAAAAGAACGACTTCCACTTTACTCAAACTCCCAAACCAGAGTGGAAAGCTGGATCTGGCGCCAACGACCCATCATGTCTTGAGAAGGAACATCGTCAAATCAACCCCTATGCTGAAGGAAGAGCAGTTGTACAGAACTACAAGCTGCTCATCTCTGCCATTGTCCCGCGTCCTGTTGGGTTCGTGTCAACCATCAGCGCAGACGGCAAGAGCACAAACCTGGCTCCGTTCAGCTACTTCAACCTCATGAACCACGACCCTCCGATCTTCGTGTTGGGGTTCGCGGGTGGTATGGACAAGGCGAAAGATACGTTGAAAAATCTTGTCGACACAAAAGAGTGTACAATCAACATCATCACCGAGGAGTACATTGAGGCGGCCAATTACACCTCGATCAACGCTCCCCATAGCGTCTCGGAATGGTCACTCAGCGGCCTTCACGGTGCAAAGAGCTCCTTGGTCAAGCCGGATCGAGTCAAAGAGGCGGTATTCAGTCTCGAAGGAAAGCTGGTCAGCACCCATGAGTGGACATCGAAGAGCCCTGCTACGCCAGACAAGAGGACGGGTGTCACAGTCTTCGTGGAGGGTGTCAATTTTTGGGTTAGAGAAGATGCTATCGATGAGCAGGGCGTATTGATTGACCCAGCCGTAAGTCGTGTCCGTTGCCAAACATGAAAATGCATAACTAATGGGAAACCAGGTCATGAAGCCTATTTCGAGGCTGGGTGGCATCACGTATGGCCGCACTACCCAGGCGTTCGAGCTACCCCGACCTGATTATGATGAGGTGACCAAGGATCCAGAGGTCGCGAAACTGGCAAAAGCCAGGGGCCCAGGACAGGAAGAGTAGCATGTCTCGCCTCCTCATTGCGATGTAAAAATGCTGTCTGACTTTCCGAAGCTCGCGACAGAGACTGTAGACAAAACAGCGTGAGAAGCATTTTACAGCCATGTGCGATGATTACTGTCGATTACTGTGTCCATGAATCGTTGATAAGACCAAAGCTATCCCATGTCGTGTAAATGCTCTGTATTGTTTGTGGCTCTGTGCATGCCGCGGTCATGCTCGGTTAATACGCGAGCAGCTTTTATACTGACATCCCATGCCAGCGCCTGCCGTGACCGTATGATCTCCGCGTTCATCTTGATTAGAAGCGCAAAGAGACCTGCAGGTGGGCAGGCTGTTCATGCCCAGGGTCTGACCGGCAGTAGCGCGACATCGAGGATGTGAGCGAGCGATTGGAGCGATGGTGCAATGCACCCGGCGAATCGGAGGCGTCTCGTTACTCCTTCCATAGGTAGGTATCCCGTGGTCGCAAACATGCATTGTATTGTCGACGGGGAGTCACTGCCATCTCCCGGAATAGCATTGGGGCATCGACTTGCTCGCACCAGAATTCAAGAATGCGCCCGCGCTTCCACCGCAAAGCTGGACGTGTATCCCCCATCAAGTCAACACTTGCGCACCTCGCGCCGGGCCATGATGCCCATTCGCTCTCCCGCCCGTTCCGCCATACTCATTTCTTCCTAGCATCATGCGCCAGGACACGCCAGCGACCCGTGGAGACGCCATGCTTGTCATTGCTGCCCCACCAAACAAACCCCAACCCTCGGCTCTTACAGACCCTGAGAAAGACGACAACAACGCTGGCCACGTCGAAGAATACGAATTCGAAAATGACATCTCGTCGCTAGCGCTGTGTTCCGTGCCGTTTCCGTTTACTGTGGGATTTACAATGGATAGTCTGGCTGCGCGGAGGTTCTCGACGAGCACTGAGGAGCGCGTTGGGCTGCTCGGCGCGGCGAAAACGCAGCAGCATTATGGCGGTGTTGAAGAAACGGAGAGCTTACTGAGAGGCGAGGGGGTGGTAGAAGAGGTAAAGACGACGGCGGGAATAGAGGCAAGACTGCTTGCGAAGTACTCGCTGCCGCTGATGGCGACGTACCTCCTTCAGTACAGCTTCACGCTCATCACGCTCTTTGCGGTAGGGCATATTGGAACAGATGAATTGGGTGCGGTCAGCTTGGCGAGTATGACTGCCAATATCACGGGACTCGCCGTGTACGAGGGCCTGGCTACCAGCTTGGACACTTTGTGTGCACAGGCGTATGGATCTGGCAAGAAAGAGATGGTTGGACTGCATCTACAGCGCATGGTTCTGTTCATGTTGCTCGTCACTGTACCAATTGGGGCAATTTGGCTATCATCGGGCTGGATCCTCGCGGCTCTGGTACCGGAGAAGGAGCTGGCCCATCTTGCTGGCCGTTACCTGTCCATCTTGCTTGCAGGAGCTCCCGGATACGCCATCTTCGAAGCTGGAAAACGCTTCACGCAAGCTCAAGGACTTTTCAACGCCAGCCTGTTCGTCCTTCTCATTGCCACGCCGATCAATGTCGTCCTGAACTATCTGTTCGTCTTCGTGTTACAATGGGACCTTGAGGGTGCTGCACTTGCAACTGTTTTGTCTCACAACTTGCTGCCCATTCTCCTCTGGATTTACGTCTATTTCGTCAACCCGCGCTCGCTAGAATGCTGGGCTGGCTTCACGCGTGACGCCTTCCGGCATTGGGGACCAATGGCTAAACTTGCAATTCCTGGTATTATCATGGTTGAGACCGAATGGCTTGTAAGTCACCCTTTCCTACTTCTTGTCTCTTCATCTGCTAACCTGTCTCCAAGGCCTTCGACGTCCTTACCTTTTCCACCAGCTACATAAGCACCGCACACCTCGCCGCCCAGTCTATCGTCATGAGTCTCGCCGTCGCCATCTACCATGTCCCCTTCTCCGTGGGCGTCGCTGTGAGCACGCGTTTAGGCAACCTCATCGGCGCCGGCTCATTATCTTCCGCTCGAATCGCGACGCGCACTTACCTGCTCACCTTCTTGATCATCGGCGTCATCGACTTCACCTTCCTGACCGCCGCCCGAAACGTGCTCCCAAAAGCCTTCAGCACCGATCCAGAAGTCATCTCCATCGTCTCGACCGTGCTGCCTTTACTCGCAGTATTCCAATTCTGCGACTCCACAACGGCGCTCGCGAATGCCATTCTGCGCGGGCTGGGGCTGCAGGCTATCGGTGGCTGGGCAAATTTGTTCGTGTATTATGTTATTGCGGTGCCGCTTGCGCTGTTTTTGTGTTTCAAGCAGGATATGAAGTTGGTGGGGCTGTGGGCTGGGTGTGCGGTTGGGAGCAGTTGTATTACACTCAGTGAGGGGGTGTATATGTATTTGTACGATTGGAAGAGGGCGATTGATGATGCAAGGGAGCGGGAAGAGTAGAAAACCGGTGGGAAGGCGTGCAGGGAGCATGCTTTTGAGGGGACGATATAGGGGTATTCGTACTGATAGATGTGGCCTGTGGAAGAGTTCGCGCTGAATGCCATCAATCACGATTTTGTCTGTCAATCTGCGGTTCTATTCTGAATACTACTTCCATGAGGCCTCCAGCCAGTACGTGAGTCAATTACAATAAAACTATCGTACAGTTTCAAACTACATCATACAATTTACTGCTCCTCATCCTCACTATCCAGTTCCGGCCGACAGACCCTGCACTCTTGATACAGCTTAGCACAGAACTCCCTAACAGTCATGTCCTCGCCACAATCCAAGCCCACACTATGTCCCTTCATACAGTACCACGTCCACTCGCCCCTATTCTTCTCATCCCTCATCAGAAAATTCTCCCCCGGACTCCACGTATCCAAACTGAACGTGATGCGATTCAATCTCGGCCCTGCCGACACGCTGCCCGACTGCGGCGAAGTGATGTATCTAAACGATTGACATGCGTGGTACCAGATCCACAGCGGGTTCCAGAGTGGGTCTGCGATAGCTTTGGCGTCGAGAGTGAAGTTGGAGACGTTGGTGAGGAAGGAGAGTTCGCGCCGGATTTGGGCGGCGAGAGTCCAGTCCGACGATGTCATGTTGCGCGGATCTGTGACGCCGAGCATGCTTGATGTTGCGATGAGGCTGAGATCGCAGGAGCGGATCTGCTGGAGTGTTGAAGGCGCTATGTGCCAGATTTTCTTGTCCGAGGGATGCGTGGATGTTGGGGTGGCGCAGGGGTTCTGGTAGTTTTGAGGCGAGACGGTGAGGCGGAAGGTTGCGCGTTGGCAGAGGAGCTTCATGTATTCTTCGTGGATTTGCTTGTTGGTGAGCATGATCCAGTTACTGGGTTTGGGCTGTGGGCTTGTGGACGACCAGTGCCCGGGGAGCATCCAGTCCATTGCTGAAGCGTGCTTTGGGCATGTTGGTGGAGGTGGGTAGGCTGGATGTTCCTCGAGGAGGTGCTCGTAGACCATGTCCCTTAACTCTTGCGGTAGCTCCAGGAATGGAAACGGTGTTTTGCTGTCTTCCTGCATCTTCCTATACTTCTTGTGTATCCGAAGCAGTATAGGGAGAAGTAGCGCGATCGCTGTGAGCAAAACCGCGACACCAGACGACGGGACCTTGAGAATAAAATATGCCGTCGGTCCCTCACTTGCGACTCCACTCACGGACTCCATCTTGAATGCATGGTGATCGACCGGCGGGGCCTGATGCATGTTTGGCACGCGCTGGGCGTGTGCTAGGGTTGCTGACGGAAACCAACTGGGTTCTAAGCCGACTCGGGGCTTGCAGTTCCGTATGCCGATTACAAGCTACTGCGCAGTTGCTCCACGGTGCAGGTATATCCTCGTACAGTATTACTGTATGAGGAACGGTCGCGCGGTGCGCTCAGTTTGAGTAAGCTGCTGCAATATCGTCGGTAGTCAGACGTGATGTGGTTGTCGAGTGCAGAAAGCGCGAGGGTCGATTTAGGTGGCGTAAACGGTGATAGACGAGGGACGTAGGCAATGAGGTGCGACGTGAGAGAATGAGATGGAAAATCGAAAGCAATGCTTCCTTGAGGTTGCGATGTAAAGCAGATGTGCTGGTCATCTTCAACAATGCTGGTGCCTTGCCGTTAGGGCTGCAAGAGCCACATGAAACGACCCAGCACTTAGCCGTCACCAACCAGTTCATTGCACAGCCTACGCCTGGCAGCACCGCCACGAATCATACCCCTCTGCTTACCCTCAGGCACCGAATTGATGCGCCCAACTGGACGTTAGAAAGGCTAGCCATCGCGTGGCGTGTAGTGCTGGAAGTGTTTACTGCACAATGGCTGCAAAGTGTGCGGGTGATCGTTGACAATGCGAATCACGGCCGCTGGGCGTTCGTACTCGTAAGCGACGTGCAACTTACACCATATATTACAAATAAAACACTATGGAGAGTTTCGGGCCAATACCAAGTGACAACGGATGCAAAGCTTGTGAAGAAAGCTTGACACGGCGGAATCTGGAGAGGATTGTGTTTGGGATATACTAAGCGAGCCGACTATCCTAGATCCCTGCATCAAACATTGCTTCATACATCCCGAGATGATGAGGTGCTTACTGACTTCAATTTGTCACCTACGCAAAAGCATGTCTCGTGATATAATGGAGCATAGCAACTTGGGGTTCACGAAAGGCTATACGCGAACGTCTTGAAATTTTTCATGTCTCGCCTGTGAAGCTGTAATGACCACCCGAGGCTATGCCATATTGCAGCTATTGGCCTTGTTCCACCATCTGATCTGGTCGTGCTTCGTATGATGTCGTGGGTATCATGCTCGACCAAACTCCTCCCGGAAGTATCGAGAACTTCAATGAGCGCTTGGTGCACATGCTCATGCATTGCGCAGCTCTAGGTCCGTCGTGCTCAGAATTTACGGCCATGGTGGATGCCTCACTCCTCTTCCTGCATGAAGGGGTTCGCAATCTCTTCGCTTCCGTCAACCGGGGAGATGACCACGAGTAAGGTGCCGCGTGCGACTATGAGACCGAGTTTGCGGTAGCGGATGTTGCCTTCGTCGTCTGAAGCAGGATTAGTGTTTTACCAGTGTGGTTATTTGGACAAGGGCCTACCGGTGAGGGCTTCTTTGACTTCGTCGAGTACGAGGTTCATGAGCTGATCGTAGCCTTTGAGCGTGCCAATGACTGGGGGATGCGTCAGTGGGTGTCGCTCCTTCCATAAAATCTTGCGATTGCCAAGCGCAAACATTGCGACCATGACGCCGTTCGTCTTCCTCTCTCGCCCCAATGCTTCACTCACCTTCCCGTCCGCCGCTGAACTTGACAGTGAGCTGCTTGTCCATGTACTTGCTCAAGTCAAGGATATTCTCCTTCTTTGGTCGCTCAGTCTGTCCCGCCGCACCTCCGCTCTGTGCGCCTCCACGGCCTCCACCTCTTCCCCCGCGGTCGCCGCCGCGTCCACCGCCTCGTCCGCCTCGGAATTGGCCTCGCTCAGACATTGTATCGGAGTTGTATGGGCAGAGTGCGGTGATGTGACAAGACGCGAGCTTAGTTTGTGACAGTGACGTGCAGCTTGGAGCTTGTGCAGCGGTCCCGCTCCCCACCCCTGCGGAGGTCACGTGGGCCTATTCCCGGCGGCCCCATGCTTCCAAGTTCCACTCGAGTTCCTTGTGAGACGCCTCTCGCCTCTGGCCTGTCGCCTCTCGCGGTGTTAGGTGATATCGGGCGCCGAAGTGGACGCGTACTGCGCCATTTCCAAAGTGCCCCCTCCACCCGAGGAGACGGTGCCAACGGCGCCAGAAGTGCATGTTCACGGTATTACAGTATAGTGAGACTCATCTCGTCCCCTGGCGGATTACGCGTTCTCGGCGCGCTCGCTTTGCTGAGACAATGGGGCGGGCGACTCCCTCGAGTTTCACAGTCTTCAGCGGCCTCGCGGCACATCTGTGGCTGTCCCATGGCAGATGGCGGGCGGCACGAGGATGAAGCACCACGGCGCACCCCAATGCACGCTAGCCTTATTCGGCCGAGGCCTAGATTCCGCTCTTTCCACTCCGCCCTGCCAGCCTGCTGCTTCTGCCCCGTTTGCCGTCCGCCCTCCTCTTGCTCGCATTCCCTCTCCCTCTTCGCTTCTTCGCCTCTCGCTGGTTGCTTGACATGGTGCTCTAGCACGAGTCTCTCGCCGTCGCCCACCGTGCTGTGGCCCCTGAGCTGGCTATTTGTTGGCGCATTTGCCATCCTCGACTGACCCTCGCTCCGCCGCTGCGCTGCCCGGGTTGCCTTGCGCAAGCCGCAAGCGCACACATGGCGGGTCTCGACGCCCACACCGCAACTGAGCGCACCATGACTTCACAACACCATGCGCCCGCCCTCCAGGCCGATCTGAAGCGCAAGCGAAGCCCTTCACACGACACTCTACACCATGCGTCGGCGCCACTAGCCAAATCTGCCAAGACGCACAACCACCTGCAGATCAACTACCTCGCACGGCAGCTCAACGAAGACCTGCCGCTAATCACCAACGATGATACTCTCCCGAACATCTTGTCGCTGCTCGGCGACTACCAGGGCGTGCTGGACCGCCATGAGAGTATGGCCTGCAATCTTGGCGCTCGACCGCTGGGTCCTATCCTCATAAAACGCTTTGAGAGGCTGTTCGATGGACCCCCACGAGTTCTCAAGAGCCATGGCAAGGATGGAACAACTGTGACCTGGCTGGATGTGGTCGACTTTGCGCGCAACAAGCCGGAGCAATTCCAGCTGGGACAAATGAGCGAAGGCGTGAGAGTTTGCCAGTTCTACACCAAACAATGTCGCGTACAGATATCCGAGGAGGACTTCGTGCTTATCTCGTCTGGTATACCACAGAAGATGATCCCTCCGCAGCCCATCATCGAGGACGAAGAGAAGGAGCTTGGCACGATTGAGATACTCGAGAAGAACTTGGGTCAGATATGCCAATTGGCCGACCAAGGTGAGTTTCTTCTCCCTCTGTGCCTAAGGTGGAAAGTCGGACTAACATCATTCAGTGGCTGCCCGTACCCGACAGCTCAATCACAGGCTCAAGGGCCGCAAACAAGCCATCCTTGACCGCCGTGCCACTGCAAGCCCAGCACCACCCATTCGTCCTACTAGCCCCTCTAATGTTGCCCTCATGAACGGGGCTGGCTCTACACTCCCCAATGCGCCACCGGCACATTCTTCGCAAACATCGCCCAGTGGCTTCGTCGCCGTCAATGCGCGCCCTCATCACGAATCCAACGGCAATGGTACTTCCTCCACTACACGCCATGATTTGCTAGCCAAATTTCATACGATGAGCGAACGGCGAACCTCTTCGCATCCTCCGAGCAGCGGGACAGATGCTAGACGGCCATCCTTGTCAGCTGGAGGCGCCTCTCATCCATCTACACCCGTTCCACATGTGACGAAAGCTCCACCCAAGCCATTAGAAGGCGCCCCACCCAATCTGGCCAGACCACCGCACATGAATGAGAACGAGCTTCACTCGATGATGCATTCACCTGTACCGATTCCAAACACACCGTCCAACCTCCTTCCTGCAGCTAGCCAACGCAACAGCCAGCCATTAGAAAAGGATGACGGCGGACCTTTCAAAACTGAGATGGTCCACAAAATGGAGGCCCTAGCCAAGGGTGAGCGCATACTGCCACCATGCGACCGATGTCGCCGACTGCACATGGACTGTCTGAAGAATCTTACCGCATGCATGGGCTGCACCAAGAAGCACGCCAAATGCTCCTGGAAGGAGGTCCGCGAAGGCGAACTGCGTGGTGGTTTCGCCCATCCTCCTGCTTCCAACAGCAATGTCCACAGCGAGACCTCCGACCACGATAGCGGTGATAGAGCGAGTACGGCCTCACCGATGCTTACTCCACCGCATCACAGTGCACACACTCCGCAAAATGTTATGCACCAGCCTGCCCAGCATCAAGCAGAGCCACCAAGCCATCGACCTCATGCCACCAACGAGCAGCCTCCGCAGCACCACTCCCCGTATGACTTACCACATAATGCAAGGATACCGCCGTCTCGCAATTCACCACCCGAAAGGGATCGAGCTCGAGAAAGCAATGTAGAGACGCAATTGCAGGAGGCAGCAAAGTCAAGCGTTGTACACTCTAATGGCAATGGCAACACTAGGCTAGGCGGTTCGGAAAGCAGCAATTCAGAGTTCCATCAGCCTATGGTTGCCTAGGTTCTACTTGGTGGTATAACTGAACCGTAGCTGCATTGATTTCTCGGTACAAATTACGTGTGTCCATGTTTTTCTTTGATAGTAGCCATTGGGCAGGGAAGGTTGCACTACTTTCTGTTGATGATACCATACATTTTTGTAAAGTAACATTTATCTCCTGAATATATTGCTGCACACAACTTGCGCCTCTGATTTGTTTTGATTGAGAATTGCGATTCAAACCGTTGCGCAACTGCTACACTATCAGGCGCTCGGCTCATGGAGGTAGACTATGGAAAATAGAGAACCTTGCCTTGAGCGCCCTCACTATCACAATATGCCACCGCAGTCTGCAGCACTAGAGTGCAAGTACTCCTATCAGCTCCTGACGACTCCTCAGCTCTCTCTCCCTTCACCTCCCACAATCCCTCTTCTTCAAGCATCTGCATTTCCATGCAACCTACCCAACGAAAGAAAGAATCACAGAACAAAGACCGTCCGCAGGTGAATCAACACCCACTCAGCACCTCCATGCTCCAGGGCCTTGCTACTGCCTCGAAGCAACTAAAATCCTCCTTTGCAGCAACGATCCCCACGAGAAGATTCAGGTCTTCTCCTTCGCAGCTCAACAGCTGCGGATCAATAACTATCTCGACGGCGTGTACTATATCTGGCAAAGCACTGGTGCCGAGACGCTCAGCAGGGACTGAGCGACACCCGCAATACAACGTTGCGGGCAGAGAGCTGATGCGCTAAGGAGGGAAGTGGTGTTATTGTCATATCCAGGGCTGTTAAGCGGCTTCGTCGTTTTTAGTTTTTCGCACTACACCATTGCGACATTATCGTGAACGATCGAGTTGCATATTTACTTCTTACACTGCAGTTGCGTCAATTATGCCTGGTTCCGGTTGTCGCCAAAGGTGTAAAGCTATGCAGGTCACAAAATCAGATGAGACAGCGCAGAACGGCAATAGATTGCAACCGTCTGTGAGCCACTCTCCCTACAGGCACCGTAGTCAACTGCTGCTGATCAGCCTTAAGTCTAAATTTTCATTTCAGTTGCTTGTATGGCCGCCTCTGACTCGATTGCTTTGGCCGGTCAACGAAAGCTCATCACAAACGCATGAGGTGAATGTTGGAAAAGAGAGAAAGGCCAGGTTGCTGCAAACTCTTCACTAACCTGGTCTACAGTCTGATCAACTGCATAGATATTGAAAGTAGACTGGAAGTATATCAAACATATCCGACCGGTGTACGCTTGCTGTGAGGTCAGTGATGTGTCAGGACGGGGCTCACAAGACGCTTATCATCACTGAACCCATTCGCTCGCGTCCGGCTCTACTGATGAGAATACCGCATCCAACATGAGCATCCAATAATCTCATAGTATGGCAGCGTGTACACTATCGCTACCTGCAGTTCCTAGAGAACACAGTTCCTTCGAGGCGGCCGCTCCCAGCAAAGAGCGTTCCAAGTCCAAGTGAAGGCGATATCGGACTACAAATCTCGCTTTTCTCAGTGGCTATATCGCCAATCGATCAAATTGCACCCAAAACTACGTCACTTTGTTATCTACTGACGCGTTGCGCCGCCGCAAGTCGGAGGTGAAGGGGCAACCTCGCGCACGAACCCACGGGCCTGCATATATAAACGTCTCCCCCGTCCCCATCTCTAAGTTTCCTTCCTCACACTTTTCTTCTTCTTATTCTTCTTACCATCTTTGACACTGGCAAAGCACTCTTGTGTGGCTGACCCCTTCGCCTGAGACGTGTTGGATGATCGTAAAAGGCTCACTCTCTGAAAGCCGTGGGCAATCTGCCACGATTACTCACAGGGCAACAAGTCTCAGCGAAATGCGCGTCGGT
Source organism: Parastagonospora nodorum SN15 (assembly GCF_000146915.1). Taxonomy (NCBI): domain Eukaryota; kingdom Fungi; phylum Ascomycota; class Dothideomycetes; order Pleosporales; family Phaeosphaeriaceae; genus Parastagonospora; species Parastagonospora nodorum. The sequence goes on along the minus strand of NW_001884551.1, from coordinate 912,591 downwards.
TACTGAGTTTCGTGGCGCCTGTTCAACATACTTGGCCTGTCCTTCGTCAGCACTTCGAGATCGTCAATGCCGGAAGCAGAATCGTCGGCGCCCCATGAGATCCACCAGAACCATTGGCTGTGTGACGGCTCCAGGCGTTTTTCCTTGTCGAGAGGACCATTCGGGCCCTACCCGTCTGTGATCGGCAACCACCCTCAAGACGTTCTGCTCAGTGGCTGCGACTGCTCGTCGTGTTCTTGATTGCGACGGCCAAGGGTACGCGAGTGTTCGGGCCCGGACGTCAAGTCGCAAGTCAGCATCTCGCCGCTGCATTCCGCTTCGGTTCATCTACCTCGCTGAAGATGTCGTTGACGAACAATACTGCTTCGCCTCACGGTGTCGCAGGATTATAAGGCAACCATCGCTTGCGGTGCTTGCTAGTGGACCGCAATCCCCCATACTGTGCTTGCGCAGGACAAGATGCTCTTGCATCAGCTGTGGCTTGTCCACACCAGTGCCGTTGCCCCTCAAGTGTCAGCTTCGCTGTCACTGTGTTGCTTGCTTGCAAGCTTCACATCAGTTCGGCCTTCGCCGGTCGTTCTGCCTCTTCAGCGCCTGCTATGCATTCACTCCTCATAGATTCTTGCTTGCAAGTTTCTACGATGCCTCCAGATCGGCCTTTGAGTCGTTCTGCATATTCAGTGTTTACTATGCTTTCGCTCCTCATAGATTCTTGCTCCAAGTTTGCAAGTCTCGTCGAGGCTCCCAGTTCGGCCTTCGGGTCGCTCTACCTTTTTTTTCATTGAGTCTTCATCCACTTGGATGGTACTCGAGGAAGACTTTCCTCTTATTCTAGTATCGCATATCTTCTACCAACAATGTTAGTATTCGTCTAGCTACCACAATATCCCCAATGTTGCCATTCAATGAGCGGCGAACTTCAATGCCACCCTAGTACCCTCCTGACGCGGAGCCTGTATGACCTTGTACTCGTCATGTAAACCTGAATGCATGCGATCCAACCCTCGATCTTGGTGTTCAGGGTATACGCTGCGCTTCCTCATGAATGTTCAATGGGACGCAATGAAGTCAAATAAAGTAAGCATCAATTTTCACTGTACAGCAAGCACACAGATGAAGACGTAAGCATGAGATTGAACGATATAGCATTGCATTACTGCGCTAGAAAGCTCTCGAACGCCAGGTTGCCTTTTGAAATGCATTGGGGTATGAAGAGAACACCACCCTGCTTTTCTTGAAATAACGTAGAGACGGAGCAAATGCGATATGAGTAAAGATGCACACAGTTATGGAGACACAGCCTTGGGATATGCTCAGACTGCGTGCGACGTTTGGCATGGTCGCTTTTCGACGTGCCTGAGTGAAGCTTGTGCTCTACATGCGAACACGGAAGAGGTATCGGAGACGAACCTGAGCAACGTCATAGGCGATGAACTCGTTGTACTGCAGGTATGCGCCGGACACATTGGTTGGTCCGGGGTTGAATTCCATGTCCGGCTAGATTCATGTTAGTCTTCGATGCACAAGGGAGGGGGGAAGACTGACCATTATGCAACCAGCAAGCGATTTGTTAACACATTTAGCATCCTTCCACTCGCTCGGTCCGGTTTGGCCCTTACCCCACGTTGATATCATTCCTTTAGCCTTCGCGTCCTCACCAGCTGTATACGAAGCGTCCGTCAGCTCATACATAGGGTCGCCGAGCTCGGCTTCGCAAAGCAATAGCAGCGCAGTGCCACCAGAGCTGCCGGCGGAACAATAACCGGCAGATTTGCTTGACATGTCTGCGAGGTAGATACCTTTGCCGAACATGTAGCCACTGACCGGTGCTTCTGGGGGCGCAATTCGTAGACCTTGGCCAAGGATGCCACCGAAGTTGGTGACACGAGAACCATGCCACAGGAGGCGACGGTTGCTCTTGATCTTCGAGTACGGGCTCTTCTCGAAGCGTTCCAGTTCGCCCTGTCGCTCGATGCGGAAGATGTCTTCAACCTTGTAGGACAAGTGATGGGTGGCGCCCTTGGAAACCTTGAGGTAGGTCTCAAGCTCGGTGAATTCGGTGCTGGCGGGATCCAGAGGTGACATTTCGTTCATCTTCAGGCCGTTAAACTGGCGATCGAGCTGATGAACACCACCGTCATCTTTAAGTGTCTGTTTGAGCATGGAAGCTGCTTCCTTCATGTCAGACAGGCTGTCGAGAAGTTCGATCTCCTTCTTAAGTAGATCGTTGTCTCGAATCACAGGTGGCCTGACACGGCCAAATGCGTGCGGAATGACGGAGTAGTATAGGTTCGAGAGGTCCTCCACCTTCGCTCTAGAATCTGCGTCTGTATTGTCAAGGATGGCTGCGAGATCTTTCAACGCCTGGAAACCTCTCGCGATAGTGGCCTTGCTCAGCTTGCCGAGGGGAAGCTTGTTGGCATCGTAATTGAGATCCGCCATGGTTGCGTCGAAGTAAGACTGGTTGAAGATGAGTTTCATCAGGTTCTGCACGGGCGGCTCAAGTGTGCACTTCGCCACTTCGCGCTTAACGCCATCTTCGTTGTCGCCGTCTGCACCAGCATCTGCGTCGTCTTCTTCGTCCGAATCTGGGTTGTAAGATCGCTCCACATATGCATATTTATTCTTCTTCGGCTCCTCACCCCGGTCAACCCACTTGAGACCCGATTTGTCCTTGAACTTCTTCTCAAAGTTCAACTGCGCGTCTGGGAGCGATCCGCCGCCCAGCATCGCGCTCTGGCCTCGCTCACCGACACGACCCCAGCGCGTCCATGTCTTGAAGTCGGATCCATTGCACAGCAGCTGAAATGACATTAGTACACATCGAAATTCCACAGGTCGATTGTAATGAGACTCACCTGGACTTTGTAGAACTTGTTGTTGTTGGCCGATGCGTTGGTTTGGTTCAACGAAGCATCCCAGATGGTCCCTTCACCATCGATGTACACTTGGTAACTTGAGAGCGGGCAATACTCGTCTACAGATATAGCTATCTTCTTGGACTTGGCATTCTGTCCATCTCCAACCTTGGCGTTCTCCGAGATCTTTGGCTTCTTTGTCTGCAACGTAACTTGAGTTGGAGGTGGTGATACGTCAGGTGATGGTGATGCAGCTCGCTTCTTCGAACCATTCTTTGTTTTTGATGGCGTAGCAGTAGCTGCAGAGGCAGCTGAAGGCGAGAGGAGATACGATGTCTCATCTACTTTGGCATCTGATGCTTTTGTGAGTATAATGCATCGCGCAAGCAGTGAATGGTAAGGGCTGACCTGTGGATTCGCATTCCTCGAGCCAATCAAGCGTGACAACGGGAATGTCGTGCGATGCGGCCGCCTTCACTTTCGTCGAATTACTCTCGTAATCCTTTTCGGTTGCGATCAAGATGTTTGTATCCGAAGTGACCTTTGATGAGGCTGTAGCGCCGAGTGACGTGATGCGACTGGCGAGAGCTGTCTGAGTGGTGCCGGGAAACTTGCCTGAGGTTGCAATTACGCAGCCGTCTAGTGGCGCGGCTTTGGCGGCCTTTTGGGCTGCTTTGCGAGCCATTGGTACCAATTGACGCGTTTGAGATTCAGATATTGCAAGTTCAGAGGGGAAGGTCGCCTTTTTGAGCGACAATGTTAGGTCAGGCCAGCATCACGACTACTAGTCTGCTATTGGTTGAGATGTAGGCAGCAACGCCTAGCGTAGGCGCGAACCAGACACGCGGGCTCGTGACATAAGAGGCACCCGTAGACCTACCCTCAAAGCACCGCCGTTACCATCGTAGCAACTCGCAGACACGTTCATCATGGCGTCCCTGCTCACCATTCCCCTCGAGCTTCTGGTGGCGATATCGTCATTCCTCACTACTCCAGACCTCGGTGCTCTCCGCCTCACCTGCAAGCAGGTGGAGAAGTCGCTGTATGAATGGTTCTCCAAGGAATTCTTTACCAAGAAGCAGTTCATGCTCACCTACAAAAGCCTCCAAGCATTTGTCGACATCTCGAAACATTCCAGCTTCTCAAAGATGCTGAGTCATGTCATCATCGCGACGGATGTGTATGCAGACAAGCCCTTACGCTTCCGTGATAAGGAAGCAGCTGCGTTGTACACACAGGGTTTCCAAGACCAAACAACACTTCTGAATACGGGGGTTGACCGCGAGATGCTCACGGAGGCGTTTATGAACTTGAAGAACCTTCAAACCGTCGGTATTCGCGATTTCAACAACCATGAGCGTGCACGGGACGGCAAAAACGCAAGCTGGAGCTCTTGGGGCTCACCAACGGTCCACCGAGAGACTGGCATTGCGCTTCAATTCACCGAGCGCTTCCCTCATAGCCCACAGCATACCGTGGAATTCCTTGCGCGGGTGTTCCAGAATCTCATTTACTCGCTGGGCAAGGCCAACCAAACTCCAGCAGAACTAGAAGTCTTGCTGCGTCATCACTCGCTACCAGATAGCGCATTCGACGTACCGGAATTCCTCTACCCCAGTCTTGGGCCTGTCCTTGCCGGGTTGAAGAAGCTACTTCTCAGGGTCGAGACGAGTTCTGAACGCACACACCACACTCACACCATCGGGACCGCGTCAGAAACAGTATCAGTACGCTTACTTCGTCGCTTCCTTGGCCTTACATCTAACTTGGAGCATCTACGTCTGAACCTGCCAAGGCACGAGCACGAATTCAAAGAGCAGTTCCTAAAGTGGCTGGCCTTGCCTGCATCGACACCGACCGCAGAACCCGACTTCTTCGACCCTCCGCCTGTAAGCCTATCGTGCTTGACAAAATTAGAACTTGGGCAATTTCAGACATACCCAAACACCATCCTTGACGTAGTGCAAAGGCTCACCCCCACGCTTCGTCGCCTTGAGTTATGGAAGATAACTTTGAAAGATGTTTATCTCGCTAGGAATCATGATTCAAAGCCGAACTTCTGGAAGAGCTTCTTCACGAAGCTGTTGAAGATGCCAAACCTGGAACTGGATTATCTCAAGGTGGGTATGCTCAGACAAGATCACATGTTCGTCCAGTTCACGGATCATGGTACCGAAAAAGGTTCAGCAGGGCACAAGGTCAAGCAGTATACCGGAAAGAAGATGGAGGAGTTCTTGAAGGAGCTGACGGAAGATGTATTTGTGCTGTGGCCGCAGGTGGTGTATGGCGGCGACGAGAGTGGCGAGAACGACGATGATGAAGAGATGGTGGATGATGATGAAGGTGATGATGGTGATGAAGACGACGGAGATGAAGGGGATGATGACGACGATGATGAATGAGAATGTCACGACTCCGTCACCTTTCGTTGATGTGCAGTGTCAATCTGAGTAAATTGCATATGTCGCTGTAGCTAGAATCTTTCCGCTACTGCCTGATCTCGTCTATGCTTCAATTGTACTTCCTTTCCTCCGCGAGTACTAGAACAGCTCCTTCCAATAAATGACATTACTCGTGCTGTTCCTGCTTTCCAATATGCATGTGTTTCATCACAATCTCCAGCTGTTTGGCGCCGTCCTTGGCTAGCAGCGGCAAAACATCCCGGGGGATCGGCTTGTTGAGCTTGAGGGTTTCTGCCCACCGGCGCATCTCGCTCGTCTCTTGAGCGCGGTAGGACTGAGCGGAGACCGTTTCGGGGTTTGAGCGCCGGCTTGGGGTGAGGATTTTGTCGTCCATGTTGTAATGCTTTTGATCGGCGGCAAATGTGTGAGTTGATTGTGGTTGACAAAGCGTGTGTAGTGGGGAGGATCTCCGGGGGTTACAATGGAGAATAAGGACAAAGGGATCTTGGGTCGAGCAAATTTGAGACAATCGAAATCTGTCTCAGATAGATGGAATCGTCTGGCGTATCAAGTGAAGTGGTTGAGGATTTGAACCAGTGGAGAATGACCAGCCTGGAGTAGGTGTGGTACGCTCACTGCAGCTGCCTTGGCAGAGAGTCAAACGATCTAGAAAGGTAAGTCAACCCCAGTCGATTTCGTAGATTCCGGCATTCAAAGATAGCTAATTTATGCCAGCAGCTGTCCCTGTGCTTTCTATACAGACAGCGTTAAACTTTCTCCCAATTAAAGCATTACACAGAAAAGGGATTCCTCGCCAGAACTTTGCGTAGACGCGCCAACTGTGACAGCTAACGGTGAAAAGTGATACAGAAAAAATGACACTGTACACGCATGCTTTCAGTCACTTCTTGATCAAGGCTGTCGACCTTCGTGATGTTGGTTCGGTGTCGTTCTCCGCCTGCAATGGCCCGCTTTCACCATACACACACTACTCACCTGCCACTAACGATTAACTGCCTGGTGTGTTCCACAGCACAGTACACAAATCTTCTCACAGTTCAAAAACAATCCGAACACTTGTCAGCCTCAACTCCTCAAACCATCAAACAGTCTTCCACCCGTACTATCGACCATCAACGACCTTCCACATCCAACGCAACATGTCCAACACTGGCGCACCTGATCTCGAACGCTCCCTCATCACCCATCAAACACCCTGGAGCGCCCAAATTGCCAACTACAAACACTACGGCGTCGTCACCATCAATTCCGACCCCATGCGTCTCCTGCAACAAGGCACGGAAGCCTACGCGGCGCTGGAGCAAGTCTGTATCGCACAAGTCACAGAAACCAAACTTCTCGCCGCCGAGAACAAGGTGCTGAGCAACGCTGTGGCTCAGATGCAGCTACTGCTACCGCCCTCGCCACCACCTCCCGTGACTGACATTACCAAGTTGCCCAAGTACAAAGGTTCCTGTCATAAGGAGCTTGATGGGCAATGTAAGGGGAAGAATTGTCCGTGGTTGCATCGGGCGCAGTTGAAGCGCTTTTCGGCCGAGGAAATTGCTGCGCTGCCTGCTCGTTACAGCGAGATCGGATATGTCTAGTGATTTATGGTGGAAGGAGAATGAGACCATTCACCATGGATATCAAAATGTCGTCATCCAGCGCCGCTGTTTGTTCCCCATACTTGTTTATACAAGAATAAGTTTGTGCATGTTTCTCCCCTCCGCAATCACATCCGCCACCCACTCGTATCTCCTCAACCAAAAATTCCCCAACTTTTTCATCCAGGACTGTCACAATGGCTCAACCCACGAGCCTCGCCCACGCCGAACTCGCCGCGCGCCTCTCCCTCTCCCAAACCGCGCACCAAACCACAAAAAATGAACTCGTCGCAATAAAAACCGAACTCGCTACTACCACGTCCGAATTAACGACCACCCAAGCCTCCCTCGCCGCCACACAAGACCAACTCGCCGCCCTCACCTCCAAACTCGCCCTCGCGGAGCAGGAAGCCCAAAACCTCCGCGAGTGGTACGACGAGCTTCAACGCGCCCAGATCACGCAGAACGGGGGCTCGGGGTTCGGTCTCAAGGCGCAGGAGGGCATAAGCATGCCCAAGTACAAGGGCAGGTGTCCGCGCGAGATGCCGGGCGTGGAGTGCAAGGAGAAGGGGTGTCCGTGGTTGCATCAGGTGCAGGCGAGGGGGTTTTCGAAGAGGGTTGTTGGGGCGTTGCCGCATGATCCGGTGGAGGAGAGGAGGAGGATGGAGAGGGGGGAGGAGTGAGGGGAGCGTGGGAGAGGTATTTGGGGGGATGTGGATTATTGGACCTGTGATGTGGAATAAATGGTCATTGGAAATGTGTATCGTTGTTTTGTGTGATGCTTTTTTGCTTGACTCTGCCGTGATCTACGCCTCAACTTGCCTGCCGGAATGCTCTAGCTGATTGAGTTCTCTAAACGGCCATGCAGACATGACTATCAGAGGGCGAGACTAAGTGTCATCAGCCGACGGCGCCTTCGTCGGGCTGAGCTTACTGCCTACCGGTCGTAACTCCTTGTCTGATCGAGACATATCCACGACGGTGTCAAGATGACGGCCAGAACTTGCGTGATCGCTTCACATTGCTCAGATGGCAGGCGGAAACTGGTGCCGCGCTTTTGCGCACCTCATCGTATCGGAATACCCTCTTGCTCATCCCCTGCCGCTGTCACATCATCATCGCCCGCGAAGCCGTCGTCCTCAGCAATACCATCTTCGACCATGTCGCCACGCATGAACTTTTCGTTCTTCGCCTCAGCTGCAAACACATTAGCCATCTTCCAAGCGTCCCTAATATTTGAAGAAACTTACTGCCCCAATCAAGAACCAGCCCGTCCTGAACTTCACAGTCCTTGAGAATAGTCTTATCGCCGTCCTTTGCCGCGCCGCCAGTGAGTCGGGACCTCCGACCCAGGATGCAGTCTGTGAGCTGCACGTTGGGGCCAACTTCCACATAGTCCATGAGCAGACATCGCAGTAATCGGGCACCTTCGCCGATCTTGCAGTTGTATCCGATGACGCACTCTTTGATGTTGGTCTTCTCTTCTACGATGACGTTTTCCGCAACCAGTGAGTTCTCGGCTTCTACACGGCACCTCTTGGGTATTGACTGCTTATGAGCGATCTTGGCTGGATGTGCAAACGGCGATGCGGCGTCCTTGCCAACTTCTTCGATTGACGGCAGTTTTGCAAGGCGAAGTGAGATGGTGAGGAGTAGGTGTGCAGTGTCAACACGGCGGATGAGCGGCTCGTTTGCAGTAGAGGGCTGAACATATGCTAGTATGGGTGGTACGGTAAGTTTTGGATCGGCAAGAGATTTGGCGGCTTCGGGTATGCTGGATGATTGGAGGACTCTTGATGCCAGTGTGGTGGGAGTGGCGCTGCCGTTGGAGCTCATTCCTCCAACATAGGTGGTGCTGAACTTGGAGACGTCAATTTCCTCTTCGATGAACTGTGATCCGTGATCCGACTCTTCATCTTCGCCCTGTAGGATCTGGCGTAAGCCCAGCTTGTCTCCTAGGCCCTCTTGCCATCCTGCTTTCGCCCACCACCCCAGCACGTCCTCAGCTAAACTCTCAAATCGTTCATTCTTCTTCATCATCTCAGCAGCCCAGTAAGGGAAGAAATAAATGTGGGCGTCGCGATATGTGGTGAGCATCCTGATGCGAGGGTGCTTTCGTATCAGCGAGTGCCGTACTGGATAGGTCTTTTGCTCCTCTGTGATGTCTTTGAGTGTATCCGTTGGCACCGAGTAGACGAGATTCGAGATGTGCCGCCGTAGTGATCCTGCCGGCGCAGGCACGGTAGATGCGGGTAGTGGTGTGGTCGCGATGAAGTCCGTCTCCTCGCCCTTCTTGCTGCCCTCGCCTTTTGTTGGGTAGTATACACCAAGTCCACCTCTTCTCCCCAATCTCTCGCCGCCGGCGCCTGAAGCAATTTTGAGGCCATTCGGGTCCAGTCCGCCAGTTGCGCCTGCAAATCCTCCCTGCTCCACCATCCACGCATCCGCCAAGGCCGTGCCATCCAGTTCGCAGATGAGATCGCAGGGAAGGACAATGAAGTCGCCCTTGATGACGCTCTGTATCTCGGGCAGGCGGAAGATGTCTCCGGTACCAGTTCCGTGTGTCAGATCTCGAGGCGCAACAATGTCTGGCTTTGGTGCGGGGAGGGAAGTGAGGTGGGGGTTCTGCGACATGCCAGCCTCAATGGCTTCCAGCGATTCTGGCGGTGTTACAATGGTGATTTCTGCAGCTGTCAGCCCTGCCCAGTCGCGCCTGCCACAACTCCTCCATCTCACCTGTGACGCCCATGCGATAGCACCACTCCAGCGGGTACCAGAGCATCGGCCTGTTCGCAATGGGCAGCATCGCCTTGGGGATCTCATCTGGCGACGATGTGAAGGTGCTGAACGAGGCGCCGGGCCCGCACAGTATGATGGCCTGGAACCCCGGCGCAGGGAGGACTGCGTGTGGCATGGCGGCTTCTATTTTCTGTGTATGTTGGTGTATGCAGGTACTGTGTTAGAGTCACCCCGCGGGAGGGAAATGTTCAGAGCATGACTCGCGCGGACCACCGAGGCATGTGCACATGGGTCGCCGCTTCCCAGCCCCCAGCAGGGACAACAACACTGGCGGTCAACAACGAGCCCAGCTCCACCATTCCCGATACCCAACCAGACGATGCGATAGAGACGCACGAACCATGAGCTTCAACTACGACCGCTACGACCGCCGCCAGAACTCCAACAGCCGCAGGAACACGCTCGGCTACTGGGTCCCGCTGACCTTGACTGTTGTTGTTGCGACGGCCGGCCTGGCAGCTTGGGTCTGGTCCGCACGTGAAGACCACGAAGATGCCTCGTCCGACGACGATCTGAGCTATGGCGAGGACAGCAGCAGGGAGAAGGGCAAGACGCCACTCGGCCCGTCGGGCTCCCGCGATGCCATGTCGCAGGGCGTCGTGCGAGAGGACGAGAAGGACATTCTGTCGCGCGCTCAGGGCATCATCCGGAGAACGCCCAGCCCGCAGCAGCTGTTCGACACGGTCAGCAAGAAGACGGCCGCGGGGTGGGCAGCAGCTAGTACAGCAGCAGGTGCAGCCTTGGCGAGCATCCGTGAAGAGGATAGGGATGATTACGGCGACCACAACCGCTGGAGCGAAGAGGCGGCCATACGGCGCAATGTCGAGGCCCAGTCTTCGCAGAGCCGCGCTGCCGTCGACACGCAGTCACGGTCCTTCGCCGCATCAGTGAAGAACCCACCAAAGGGCGGCAAGCGCAGGACCGTTGTATTGGTCGTCTCAGCAGAGTCGCTCATGGACAGCCCGCACGACGAAGACGGCTCCTACCGCTCAGAGAACGCTGTACGTATAAACCCATGTATCTGCACGGTGAATACAATGCTAATACACCCAGACCATCCTCTCCCACCTCCCCGACACCGACTTCAACAACACCAAGCTCTTCGTCCTCATCTACTCGCCCTCCCTGCGCTCCCGCCCACAGTCCCGCGCTGGCACATCCTCCCTTGGCGACTCGTACTCGGCCATCTCCACACCTGCACGCACGCCTGGCGAAGAGCTCCAGTCTATTGACCCGCATCCTGAGGAACACACCGTCTACACGCCCGCTCTATCGGCACGCAGCTCCGACAACATCCTCTGGAACACGCTCCACGCACAAGCCCTACGCCTTGTTGAGAACCCCGCCATGGTTATGCCCTTCAGCCAGCCAAGCGGCTTCGTCCACATGCTGCGCCACATCAGCCCCGACCTCGTCTACGTTGTGGACGCACTCAGCGGCATGAGCGGTAGCAACATCGAGGACATCAAGCGCTGGGTCGGCCAGACCATCGTAGTCGTCGGCAGCGACGGCACTGGTCTTGGCGGGCTTGTCGACACAGACGATGAGAGCTACACGACCAAGAAGAAATCGACAGAGCACTCGAGCTCCAAATGGTGGGAGAGTGCTGATATGGTTGGCCTTGGTAAGGGTGTTGAGGTCGTTGACGCCTCGAGACTCACAGATGATTATGAGCGACGGGTGGGTGGCCGCGAGTAAGCTGTTGTATTGATGAATGTTTTGTTTATTGCTTGCGCACTTTGGTCGTAGGTAGCGTGTTTGGCAATATGTATGTAACGATCAATTAAGATACCTGTATGTTCTGATGCTTCGTTCTCTACAAAGGCTACGTCCGCACTGACTTCTCGTTCGCAATGGCTATGATTACAGTTACATTCAATCTCTCCGCCTCGAACACATCACACCAGACAGGGTTTCTGCGAAGTCAGAGCCTCCGTCACCTATGGGCATTGTCAGCAGTATACTCCTACGGGCGACATATACATACGCGAAACGTGACTTGTGCGTCTGATATGGCGGAGGCGATCCATCGCTAACTTCCGCCTCTTTTGCAGCAACAGCAGCAGGAGCCCTTGCCCTCCTCCTCTCGCCAACAACCACCGCCGCCAGCCACAAAAGCCACATGATGCCCGCAACCACCCCATACGCGACAATCTGGCCTCTCGTAGGCCTGAAGTTCACAAACGCAGGCGCATCCGACGCCAACAACATGCCCAATCCCCCGTTTACCATACCCAGCGTGATCACAATTCTCCCAAGCCATAGATGCCCATACGACCACACCGTCCTGCGACTATACTTCTTATACTGCACATGATGCACATATCCTAAAATCGGCTGGAAGAACAGCAGCACAAACAGCACAATGCCGATGATCGGGTGGTAGGTGGAAAGCAGGTTGTAGGGTATGTTGTTGACCATCCAGATCCCGAGGGCAAAGGCAACGATGTAGATGATGTATGCGAAGAGCTGGAAGAGCCCGTGGACGAGCCAGGCGCCGCGGAAGGTGCTTAGGCGCAGCAGGATGGAGCCCGTGGGGAAGAGGAGGACGAAGGCAAGGGAGGCGAGGACGCCGTGAGCAATGAGGATTTTTTGGCGGCTGGCGAGGAGGAATTGGGAGGGTGGGCTGAAGTTGCTTCCGAATTGGCCTGAGTTGTCGCTGTTGGGGTTGCTTCCTGGGCCATAATTGCCGCCGCCGTTGGTGTTGCTTCCGCCGTGGTTACCGCCTCCCCATTCACCGCTGTATTGCGCTGTTACAGTATTTGCTGCGGCTACTGCGTGGTAAGTTCATGTCAAAAGCTATGCGCATGTGCACGTACCAAGACATAAGAGGAAAGATTGTTGATACGATGACATTGCGGCGTGGAACTCAGTAGGAATAAGATGACATTGAACAAGAAACGTGAAGACAACTACATGGGATACCTATACTTATCTTCATCCCCGCATGTCCAGCCGAGATATCTTACAGCAGAGCCAAGTCGCGCCAGCACTTCCCTCGAACACCTTACAGGAGCACCTGTGACGCGAGAGACGACGGTTGCAGCATGAGATACTTAAAGACGCGTCAGAACGATTCTCCAGCCAACGAGAGTTGTCGGATAATGATGTGCTAGCGGTCGGCCTTCGTGTGGAGAGCCGAATGTGAGATGTCGGCGAAACAGAAGTGTCCGACACCGACATGTCCTGAAGTTGTGAGCTCGAAAAGACGGAGTGTTACATAAGTCTAGTCGATGAAGCAGGCTTGTATGTCCGTCACTATCGCGTTACGAGTACTTTCATGTGCTATTAGAAGCACCTGCTCACGTGTGGACGTGTCTGCCTTGCGTATGCCCCAAAACGGTAAGCATCCAACACAGTGTTCTACACAGACTTCACTAGGCTTCCGTGTGACGATCCGCGACCATGTGAGTCCGGGCATGAACAGGAAATCGAACAACTTGACAACCGCGCGTGCTGCAGGTACCCGACGACACCCATCGAACGGGAGCATGCGGCGCCAGGCAATCTCGATCTACGCGCGACATGAGTTACCCAGCATTCCAGGCTTTTTCCCGTATTGCGAAGTCCTGGCTGATCACGTCGTAGGCTCCAGGGTCACATGTCCTCACACGAAGTAGTTACAAACCGGGAACGTGCCCCAAAAAGCGCGCTCGTCGCCGATACAGGGCAAGGGAGATGCCATGGTGGCCTGGGTGGATACTGGCACAAGTCACTGTGCCTGCGATCATGGGCGCAGAATCGTCGTTGCGCGTGCTGTCGAGGACACCCATTTCTCGAGCAGCCTGGAATGGAAGCGTGACCTGCGCATAGTCTACATTGCTAACGTTGAACTTCCACAACGAGCGAAGAAACTGGGCAGAGCAGTACCTGGCGAGTATGACGGAGGCGGTGGCCCTCTGAAGTGTCGGAGTCGGTGTGAGCCCAGAAAAAAAGGTAAACACATTTACGGTGAGTTGGTGAGTCGTGCAAAGTTCTGAGGTTGGGTGACTCCTTGCAAAACCCGACTTCGGCTATCCAAGCTTCGCCACGAATCCGTCGTCTGACCAATCACGCGACGGCTGCGGGTCCGATTCGCTGTCATCCCGACATGTTCCTTGCGCACACCATCTTGCGTGCGGCTCTGAGTCACTGCAGCCTTGTGACTAGACCACAATCTGACATCTCGATGTAGTTCTTATATAAGTCAAGGTAGGTACTGCGCTTTTCTGCTCTCACTTTTTGAGATTATTGGGAGTCTTCGCTTTGCGAAGGCGTCTTCTCGCTATCCCCCATTTCTCTCCCTTCAACCATAACCAAGACACATCATCAAGAAAATGGGCAAACGACACAACAGGAAGCGGACAAGATCTCGCCCGAGACATCGCGATACCCAAGGACAAGACAAGAACCATACTCGGAGTACTTCAATCGAGACCGCATCATCCCAAGCATCGGCCAATTCTTCCTTCCAACCCCATCCTCTCTCGAATCTATCCGCGGACCACTGGCACGAGACATACTTCGCCTGGCAAGCCCGTCTTCACGTGGAGCAAACTCGGCAACAGATGCTGGAGATGGAGCGAATCCGCTACTTTGGAGGTGTACCAGGAGAAGAAGTAAGCCTTCTTGAACCGATGTTACAAGTCGTCATGGATCTTTTCGACGGCGATACCGACTTCGATTACCCATGATGCCTTGTTTCTGTCACTTTATCTCCACTCCATCTCCAACCCATCTCTCTACTTCTATGGTGGACAACCCGGCTTTTGCATTTCGTTGCAGATTGGATGAATGCTCTTTCGCAATTGGGATAGCAACACTCCACTCTTCAAATGCAGTTTGTGGCACGCATCGCATACAGCCCCTATCCTTCGAAGGACAGCGATGCATATGGGTCTTTCGACAAAAGGAAATCTTTTGGACGACGACGCACTCTGGTAGCCGGTCGAAGGCGTGGGATACACCTGAGCACGGACTTGTAGCAGTGAAGACATGTGTGACTAGACGAGGTGGAGTCATCATGTCTGATCGGTCCATCACAGCTCAGCCCTAGTACTTCGGCCATACGCAGACGAGGAGGATTGGTCGATTTGGCGGTTGGATGCACGCTTGGTGTTTGTACTCGCTCGAGCAGCTGGCTCGCGAATGGATGCACCGGGTTTGAGCGTCACCGTCTGATTGGGATCGGAGGATGTGCGTAGTTGGTGGAGGAGTCGTCGTGTCCATGCAAGAGAGGGTCAACTGTGTCGCTTGGAAGTAGCGAATTGAGGATTACATGTCATTTAGCGTAATGAACACCAAGAAGCGGTTTTATTTATACCTCACATCACACTCACAAAAAAAATCTCTTGGGAAGTCGATGACTGTCTTTCGTGAGCGCTCCAGCTCCTTGAAATTGCTTATTAAGCGTTGTAGCTGCGCTAACCCCTGGTACCTGCTATAGCAACACCAAGACTCAGATCCTTCGATCTCAAGGGTCTGACAGGCGTAATTTGAGCCATGACTGGGATGTTGACGCAATTATCTCTCCATCGTTCTCCCTCGAACCGGACCGACATCAATCGCTCGTTGTCATGCCACGCCGCATGATCTTGCTGGTTGACGTGTAAACAGGGTGATATTGAGGTTTGCGCTTTGCTTACGTCTCCAAACATATTCCCCGCATACAACGATTGATGACGAACAGGAGCCAACGGTAATCGTCGGGAGATAAGTAGTTAGAAGTCTGCTACGATCCGATTATGCTCGTGAGTCGCGAAAATAAGAGGATTGTCACTCTGCAGCTTTCTCTACTGTTTGTTGCTGTTTGCATGGCGCTCAAGGGTCCACCACGAAACGCTTTTTAAGGCAAATCTCCGTTGCAACTAAAGCCGGATCAGGTCCGATATTGGAAACACTAGGCCATCTTGGCGTCTACGACTCCAGCATGTGAGATCAGGCACGCGAAAACTCTCCGTGGAACAACGATGTAAGTGCTGATTGTCATGCTCTAGGTTCCTGGATTTTTTTTTTGGCCGGCGTCTGCTAAACTCGTCAGCCCAACGTCGCATGCATCTCACCCCTATGGAAAGGGCGGCAGCGGCAATAGATCACGGAATGCTCTATCTCGGGGCGCTTTACGCTCTTGGCAATAGGAGGTCAAGGGTTCTGCGCTCATGTCCATCGATTCGAAACGTCCTGCGTCGACCCATGTCTCCCGTGTGCCTGGTTTCCCGCTGCACGTGTCGTTGGACACCGTTGCAAAGTGTGCCAGTGGTCAAATCCTGAGGACGAGGCTGCGATATAGGGTGATCTTCAATATGTGGCCGCATTCAACGTTCTATCGCATTGCCAATCCTATATGAACTGGCCCGGGAAGTGGAGGCATTCCTTCCTGGTCCGCAAGCAACAATGTTGCCATGTCGTCGTGCACTGCCACTATCGTAAGAAGCTTTACAACCCCTTGTCTAGCATTCGGTTCTTCTTGTAAGAAGATAAGATGTCGCCCACTTCGGTTTGATCCGCGACCCTCGAAACCTTTCGATAGTCTTGCGGTACCACGACAACGGCTTTCTTGCTTATACTCATGCTCATGGCCGTCAAACGTCTCTGTATACGACTTTGCTCGGGACTAGGTCAAGGGCATGTCCACCATGCACACAAGCGCTATCCAAGGTGAAGACAAAAGGACGACGTTTGCCACAAGAGCTACAATCGCGTGAATTGCCCAGAACTCGCAAGCGCCCTGTCAATATGAGCCACAGGTCTGTGCAAAGATCTGAATCAGGTGGCGCCGGGTGTGGTTCCCATTTAGAAGCCATGGGGGTTCGTTAGTCTACCCACTTTGGTACAATGTCTCCACATCAGCGAGTAGGAATTATCGATTCCTCAGGCACGTACACTCAGAAAGGGTCACCACCATGGCGACTGCAGTGCTTCATAAAGTCTGAGCCGCCAGGCTTTTCACAAGCATCAAGTCACTCGTTCTACTTAGTCATTCTTTCTAATATACCCTTCACAGCACATGCCCAGCATGTTGCACCTTAATACTCCTAATATTGTTGGCCTTCTGGCCGCAGTCACTCTTTTCGAGGGCGCGTACGCTCTTAAGGGCTGCCCCGTTGCCGATACTCTAATTACTGGTGCTGGAGGGATCAGATACCGAGTTTGTCCAAACACTGACCTGGTCGGTCGATCAGACTCCATCACAAAAAATGTTGCCTCAACTGCAGCCTGCGCACAGTTGTGCGATAAAAGCATGAACTGTTTCAAGGCAGTCTATGACACGCAAACTCGCGACTGTCACATAAAAGGAACTGGATTGCTCACTTGGGTGGACAACGGTCGATTTGATGTAATTCAGGCGGAACAGATCAATATCGCACGTTGCCCATATGACCAGACAACATACAAGAATGGCGGTGTAAGCTGCAATCTACCTTCTGTGAAAGAGATACGACCTAACACCAAACGCAGAAAGACTTCAAGATATGCCGCGACACAGATATTCGAGGCCCTACTGCGCAGGCTATCAAGGGTGTGAACAATGTCAATGATTGCGCGAAGCGTTGTTCAACAATTGCCACTTGTACACAGGCTGTCTTCGATTCCGCAGCCAGGGTGTGTCACATCAAAGCTGATGCCACTAAGAACACATTGATCTGGTCGACGGACAAGCGTTTTGATGTGATCCGCCTCGAGGCTACCGCAGGCCGATCGGTGTCAGCAAACCCAGCGACTGTAGGCGCATGGTCCGACCTCATCCGCCTTCCCGTCATCCCAGTCGCTGCATACGTCGTTCCTGAGTACCCGCACTCACAAAGGTTGCTTGTCTTCTCGAGCTGGGGTTCCGACTCTTTCGGTGGTGAAGGTGGCAAGACGCAGTTTGCGGATTACAACTTCAAGACGTAAGTAGTAAAACCAGCGATGTGATGTATCTGGAAATGACTGACACGTATGCAGTGGTGCCGTTTCTGCTCGCACAATCGCAAACACCAAGCACGATATGTTCTGCCCAGCAATTAGCAGTCTGGAAGATGGCCGTATTCTCATTCAAGGTGGTAGTGATGCATCAGCAACCAGCTTCTACGACCCTACTACGAACTCCTTCACTCGCGGACCCGATATGAAGATGGCTCGCGGCTACCAGACCTCGGTCACACTCTCCGACAACCGCGTGTTCACCATTGGAGGTGCTTACTCAGGAAAACGCATGGGCAAGGATGGAGAGGTCTACAACCCCAAGACCAACGCATGGACTGCGCTTCCTGGAGCGAAGGTTGGCCCGTTGTTGACCAAAGACCATGAGGGAATCTGGCGCGAGGACAACCACGCGTGGCTGCACTCGTGGAAGAACGGCTCCGTGTTCCAGGCTGGACCCAGCAAGGCTCAGAACTGGTACGGTACCGCAGGAACCGGATCACAGGTTGCTGCAGGTATCAGAGACACGGTTGGCGATTCCATGTGCGGTATGTCTGTTATGTACGAGCCAGGAAAGATCTTCAGCGCAGGTGGCTCCCAGGACTACACAGATTCCGCCGCCAACAACCGCGCTCACATCACCACGATTGACGAGCCGAACATGCCCTCCGTTGTTGAGCGCGTTGCAGACATGGCCTACCCCCGCGGCTTTGGTAACATGGTTGTTCTTCCAGATGGCAAGATCATCGTAACCGGTGGCCAGAAGCGCTCAAAGGTTTTCACCGACGACGACGGCATCCTCCAGGCGGAGATGTTTGACCCAGCTACCAAGGCCTGGAAGACACTTTCTGCCGAAGCCGTGCCCCGTAACTACCACTCCGTCAGCATCCTGCTCCCAGATGGACGTATCTTCACCGGTGGCGGTGGTCTTTGCTACCTTGCCAAAGTCGGCGCCAACTCAGCCAACTGCAACAAGCTCGTCGACCACGCAGACGGCCAGATCTTCTCGCCTCCATATCTATTCAAAGCCGACGGCTCGGAAGCACCGCGACTCAACATTGCTTCTTTGAGCTCTACCAAAGTCAAGGTTGGTGGCAAACTGTCAATCAAGTTGGAGGCCGCATGCAACGGGCACAAATTCGTGCTCGTACGCATTGGTAGCGTCACGCACTCCATCAACAGTGACCAGCGCCGCATCCCGTTGACCAACGTCACTGGCAAAGGCGACACATACACCGTCACCATGCCCAACGACAGCGGAGTCCTGATTCCCGGATCATACTACCTGTTCGTGCTCTCTGCAGAGGGCGTGCCGAGTCTGGCGCGCACCGTTCAGGTCACTTTGTAAGATATATCACGATGGGGCGAAAGTGAAGACGAAAGAATGACGGAGCGGCACGCGACATGCACACATGGTTTTCCTTTGTTCCTTACACTCCTTAGAGACACGCTTGTAGTTTGTAATCTTTAGTATCAAATGTGACTGAGGCTACCATTTCGACGTATAGCAGTTAATGCGCTACTGTCCTGATCAGACTTCCTTTCTTTGGCCTTCTCGCATCTCCTTGCCTGGAGCGTCTTTGGTACGGCGCTGTGGATATGGCGTGCACTTTTCACACAAGTACATACCATGTTCTGTACCTCCAATCGAGTCCTGAGTCTGTGACTCCAGGTGTGAAGTCTTAATTCATCTGGACATCCCCCGGCTTCTCATATTTATACGACAACAGAAACCACCCTAACAACCGTACCACACACAGAAACAGCACAACGATGCCTATAGTACCCCAAGTGTCGGTGGGGGCGTGCACTTAACACACTTGCTCTTCTGTATGTCCGGTGCTATCCAACATGTCTCTCTAGCTTACCGAATAGTCCGTGATCTCGCTAGGGTTGATGTCGTGTGTGATGGAAAAGTCACACTTGAGTGGTTGATTGGCACTTCGCTCTGAGTTGTAGTGTTATGAGAAAGGTTGTATGTCTCGAGCCTAATTGGAGAGTTGTTAAATAGTCGGAGAAGTAGGCAATGAAAAATTAACGTGACCTGTAATCAGCGCGCCAGCTTATGTGTGGCGCCTAGTCTTCGGTGACTGCTGTGAGGGAGCCTATCGTAGATAGCATCACATGACGTGCGTCCTTTTGTAAAATTTCCAAGAGACCGGACACTGTCCGCGCATTCAATCTGAGGACGCAATGCGATATGTGACAATCGTTGTTTACTATGATGTGAATGTCGTAAAGCGCACCCTGTCTCAAAGAGTCCTTCGCGTCTTGAATTGAAGACATGTTCACAGATTGACCGTGACTATCACTTGACGCATGTCTGCGATACCGGGCATCAACTTCTCTTGCACAAAGCTACAATATTACAGCACATCCAAAACTGCGGGAAAGATTGAAAAAGCATTTGTACAACACTCACTGTTTTCTCCCACACAAACCTCGACTTGGTAGCTGATCAGCCCCACATCACCCAGAGAACATGCGAAACCACGACGAAGAAGCTCACCAAGAGCGCCAAATGCTCGGTCAGTTGTGTAATAACTCCCTGAGCTATCGATGTACTCACCTAACTCCATAGCTTGCGCCACGGTCGTCCATGATATCCCGATTGAGCATCTACGAATTCTACGGCTGCCCGTCCAGGTGCAAGATAGCGAACTTAGTGACGATTCCGAAGAGCCACAGTGGGTTGCGGTCCTAGTGCATACAAAAGGCATGCGCAAGATTCTTGCGGAGACTGTACCGCAGATGTCCGAGTCGCGCAGCGAAAATGCCTTGCTGCTCATGCTCCAACAAGAGTCCAAGAAGAAGCTCTTTGGGGATCGCATCTTCACCAGGAATGCGAGAGCTAGGTGGTAGGAACATGTGTACATACAAGTTTCTGGGGGTCTTGAGAATTATGCATCACCACAATGAATTATTTACAACAATAGCCTGTCTTGACATAATAGCTTGTACGCGTTGTAGGTGTGTTTGAATCGGTTATCGGAATATCCTTTATGAAAGGGCGTCTCTACCTCGACCATCATTCATGCAAAGATAGTGTCGCAATCTCCGGCGAACAGATACGAATGACTTCCCGCATAACACAATGGTAGATAGTTTCGGAAATTTCGAAAAGCTTCCAAAATTCCCTCAGAGTCGACTGATGTCTTGAACTGCCGACGGTCGAACTATACTCAGGACGGACAAGACTTGCTAAAACACGATTAGATAGTTGCTTGGATTAAACACCTGCCGAATTAATGAGCGTGCAAGGATAATACTCGGTGGGACTATAGCATCCGGCTATACACACGCGGCTTTGGCAGGGATCTAAGAGATTAGTTTCCTCCGAAGTCCAGCCATGATTGGCCCGTATATTGAAACATCAAGCAACTGCCTCGATTCAAGTCCGGACAACAGTTTCCAGAAAACATGTATAAGTTTGCCATACTCCACTTGTGGGTTTGCCAAAGCCCCACATCGTTGCAGCTTCTTCCAACATCAAGATACACATCATGCGTTTCTCAATCGTCCTTTCTGCGCTCCTCGCGCCCATCGCTGTCTTCGCAGCCCCGGTCGAGTCCCGTACTGAGCACCTCGCAATTGCCGAACGACAAGCCCAGCCTGTCAAACCAGTACCATGCGTGCGCCGCCCGGCCACAACTGAAGCGGAAACGAAGACCCGGTCCGAGGCGTTTGCCCAAGCCTTCATATACAAAAAGGACATTAGCGAGGCTTTCAAGTACATTGTGAAAGACTACATCAACCACAATCCCGCTGCTCAGAATGGATCCGACTCCGCATGGGGCATTCTATCGCCGATCTGGGCATCGCAGAACATCACACCGCTAAGGACGACATTCAAGTCTCCACAGAGCTGGTTGAACTACCGCACGGCTGCCTTTGGTGAGGTAGTCGATAGATTTCGATGGGAGGGAGGGTGTATTGTTGAACATGTAAGTTTTGATAATTTTCCATGAGCTTCATCGGTGATATAACGGCTGCTGATGGTGTTGTAGTGGGATCAGGGTGAGAAGTATCCAACGACCAAGGCGTGAAAATCGTCATGTGTGGGATGGTAAAGGGACCTTGGAATGAGTAGCGGAAGACACATCGATTCAGGAATCTTAGAAAAAATCTTCGTTATGTAGCTTTCATACTGATAAGCGATTCATGAACTCCATGTAAAACGATTTGCCCGCAAAGCCTACCCTCATGTTAATGGAAGGTCAAGAAGCGCCTGGTTCCGTAACAATACTCATAAGCAGCTGAAATCCACATCATCCCTAGGGGCAGAAGCGCGTGACTAAGGCCATCAAGAGGCTGCACTCAAGAACATACGCGGCCATGACACTCTTTGGTGCGTGGCTAGCACACGCACTTGCCATTCACGGCCCTTACAGCTTGATAGCCCCTTTACCCTTGTCTTCCTCAATATCCGCTGCGCCTTTAGCACCGACTTGTTCCTCCGACACTCTTGCATCGACGTATGCCACGGCATCCTCATCGAGATATTCCTCTCCGCGCAACAGACTATAGCGCTCGCCACCCTTGCTAGTCTCCTGAACTTCTGGCGCTCCTGCAACAAATCTGCTGCGGCAATTCGGGCATTCATGTTCAGTCTTGTCTAAAAGCGCGCTGCAGACAAACTTGACGTTCCGGAGGAAGGCGTAGATGTGAAAGAACCTGCAACTATCAGCTCAGACTCACAACGGAAGTGAAGTCTGTTTTATGAACCTACATGTTGACGATCATAGGTGCGGTAGTGTAGCCAATCAAGAGGCCAACTCCTCCCTGGTTCAAGCGTGGGACTTCAATAGACCAGATAGGTATCAGCAATGCAACATATGTTACTGCTGCGACAAGATCGAGCAGAGCGATACTGATTTTAGGTGTTTTGCCGTGTCTGGCAATGCCAATGACTGATGCAGCAGCCGTCAGAGCGAGAGGAATGTAGCCGAAGCAAAAAGCTGATACCCGACGACGGTACCATGACTCCGGTTGCAGAGATAAAACCGTGGCACCAATGAGTAATGGCGTGGCGAGAGCGGTTGTGAGCAAGGTGAGAACACGAAGAGTGCGGTCGTGGGACATGATGACGATGTAACTTATTGTTTCGGGGCGACGAGTGATGGAGGTAGAGGAGAAGGAGAGTGGTGGATTGACTGGCACCTTAGAGTCCACACAGGACGACTATGTATAAGCGGCTGGAGGGTTTGGACATCTCTCAGGCAACAGTGAAGCACAAGCCGCGTATGCTTACGGGACGCCTCGAGAAGATCTAAGCCAACAGTCCCTGCAACTCGACGTGTTCTCGACACAAAACGCCAACTGTCTCTGTAACAAGCTAGACAACAACAACACGTTCGGCCAATGAAAGGTCCGTGTAAGGTGGCAGTGTCGAATTCGCATCGCGCTATAATTAAGAATCGCCATGGGGTACACAGCCCTGCAAGGCGCCCAGCGAGGCATACTACCCGTCTTCATCGCACCAAGACATGTTGCACAACAGTCCCAGAATCGTACATATGAAGCGACGATGTACAGCTTACCTTTACGGTTGTGCATTGCCAAATACTTCGACTCAGCAGAAGGCAGGTCGACCGTCCGCACAGAAAGGCGGTAGATGCACCGAAATGCGGATTCAGGCTACGATGGTAGTCATGACGACGTTTCGACTCGGGGCCAGAGGTGTTGAACACAGTGAAACCATGAGCGGTGCATCTTCCAATCGGACGGCGCATTCTGGGCGCCACACTGCAGCATCAATGCGTGCCATACTCGGGTCCGTAGTGATTATCTGGCTCAAGCTTGAAGGATTTAGTTTTCAGGAGTCGAGTGAGCCTTGCAGTGGATTCGCGCTCAAGGTGATCAGCGCGTTCCGGAAATGTCAGCATTGCCAGTGGACAACAGCGCACGTCGTGAAGGTAGCTCCTCATCCTCGTACATGCTCATTGCGAAAACGAGAATGGCAATGGGTTTCTCCTTCGAAAAAGGAATCCCCGTAAATGCACCGGGCGCGTCCGTGTACACTTGCTTAGGCAGAGAGACGCGTTGCGGATTCGTGGAGGCCTCGAAGACGTGAATTTGCTGCGTTTATCATCGTGGACGTTCTCTTCCTTTCGAAATGCGCAGCCTTCCACTGCGGGAGGCGTTTGTTCTGCTAAGCGAAGGCGGGGACGTGTCGCTGAGATTTGGGATAGCAGAAGAAAACGATAGGTATTAGAGTCTGGGGAACGCGAAGACGCAAGAGCACACCCGACCTTTCGCTTATCGATGACGAAAGCGCCAGCGGCTTCAGCACGCGCCATTTCCTTCATCATCGCGATGGTGAAGCCGAGCCGTGCGCCCACAGCCATCCTTGAATTCCGGCTGTGTTTCCGCTGTGTCGTCAAATTTCTATATCTTCTTGCCTGCGTCTACGGTACAACGGCCTGTGGGTCTTGAAAACGTGGTGCGGCAGATGAAACCTGCTCCCCACACTGCAATTCTCATGCGCAAGTCGACGTCTGTCTCAGCGCACCAACTACGTATTAGTCCCGTCTCTGCGAAACACGGACATACTTGACAGCGGAATCGCGCTGCGGGCAGTGCAAAATGGCTTCGTTCTCTTAAATCAAAATGAGCAGCTAATGATTCAGCATTGCCTCCAGTGCAGAGATCAACAAGTACGAACAGGAGTTGGTAATTGTGATTGCGCAAAAGGTTGAATCGCAACCAGCCTCAATGCTTAACGCCAGAGCGAATTCGACGTTTTAAAAATCATAGCATCCAACAGCGAACACCCGGCGCATGCGTCGAGTTGACTCTTGACATTGCCAAGCATACCGTTAAACCTACTATATATGTACACATGCGTAACAACACCAAGGCCGAGTACCCGATAACCCGGTTTACAGGAGCTCGTCACTTGCAGCGCTGATGGTCGTAGCGTTTGTGAATCCGATTATACCCTGTGCAACTGGTTTCACACACGAATCGTCCTTTCAATCAGAGCCATAATACCAGAGCAGCACTTCAATATGAGAAGCTTGGGCATCGCGCAACTATTGCTGCAAGCTCGAACCTGACAGGAGTTCAGAGTCACTCTCTTCTTTCGAGGTCGATACGTACTCCTTCTTTCCTGCGTCTTCACGCATATCTACCTGCTGGCTTTTTCGAGTGCCAGGTATGCGAGATGACATCTGGACCTGATCCTCTCGACCTCAAATATGCGCCTGGCGCAGAGCAAGCCAGACAGGATGTCATGGTCGGCGTTTCTACGGTCATGACGTTCATCGGTGGTCAGTTGCCTCATAAATTCTGATCAATGATCGAAGGCTGATGTGTGAAGTGAGCTGTGTTGGGCTTCGAGTCTACACGCGTAGCCACATTGTCGGCAAAATGGGTGCTGAAGACTGGATCATGGTCACTGCAGCTGTATGTCATGCGCTTCTCTTCACATTAATGCATCACTGATGTAATGAAGACTCTTACGATTGTACTGTTGCTGCAAATAGTCGCCGGTGCGATAGAATTCAAGCTCGGATTCAGCGGCTTGCGCCTCAGCCCAGATCAGATGGCAAGCAACATAAAGGTGAGCTCTGTGAAGCAAAGGGGTCTGGATACTACATATTGACAATGATTAGTTAATTCTTGCTCTCGTCGTAGTCTACAAGATGACTGTAACACTGATCAAGCTCTCTATCCTGATGATCTACTTGAAGATCGGTAAGCACGGTCGTCGACGACGCATTTGAATACAGTCTGACAAATGACAGGCGTGAGCAGGACGTTCGAGCGGCTCTGCAAGCTTACCATGTGTCTCCTGGTGGCATGGCAAATCGTCGTTGTAATCGTCGTCCCTGCGCAGTGTACACCGCTCGAAAAGCTCTGGGACTTCACTGGCACCGTAGAGGGCCATTGCATAAACGCAAACGCATTTTATCATGGTCAGTGCTACAATCGTGTGCAAAAATCACATGCCAAACTCACTCTTCTCAGTCACTTCGGCTTTTCACATTCTCATGGACATTTGGATCCTTGTCCTTCCCCTCAAACTCATCATCCGCATACCCCGTCCGCCACGCGAAAAAATCGCACTTTTCATCATCTTCGGCCTCGGCGTCATAAGCACAATCGCTTCAATCGTCCGTCTGCAATCTCTCCGCATATTCACATTGTCCAACGACCCATTCTACGACTCCCTACCAATCAACACATGGTCCATGGTCGAAGTCAACATCGGCATAGTCTGCGCCTCCATACCCTCGCTCAAGCCGCTCCTATCCCGCGCCCAGAGACACTACAGTGAGCAATTGTCGTATAAGTGCTCTGATAGGAAATACGAAGAGAGCGACTGGGAGGACGCTGGCAAGCCGACTATCTTGAAGACAGGCAAGGATCTTATGATCAGCCTGCATCCCTCAAATACCCAAGTGGAACATGAGGAAGTGCGAGTTATTCGATAGGCCTCCGCCTCCGCCTCCAAAGGATGCAAAATTCGGGGCCGCGCAGCAAGCGAAGGACTATCGACAAGTGATTAGAGTCCCAGATACGGCGTATCGGAAGGTTTAAATTACTCGCTATTGACTAGTTTACATCAGCCTGGTATAAATCTATATGCACAAACTTTTCTTGTAGAAATATAATATGCATCAGTCTATACGGATCCTAGTCTATTGAGTGTCTTGGTTACGCAAGCGCACAACTCGGGTATTCTGAACGGCTTTGAGATAACGTCATCCATACCCGCTCTCAAGGCGACCTCTACCTGTTCCGATCTAACGTTTGCCGTGACAGCGATAACGGGTACATGTCCACGCACAAGTCCCTGTTTCTGGAGCTCGCGGATGCGTCGCACGCAAGTCAGACCATCCATCACCTGTGCATCCCACGGTTAGCAAAGCGTCGACTGGGGCATCGCTTAGTTCTAACTTACGGGCATCTCCCAGTCCATCAGTATCAGCGAAAGTGGTTTGGCGGTTGTGCGGTCTGCAGCACAAAATGTCGTTGTCTGCAGATGGTCCAGTGCTTCACCGCCGTGGTTCGCCACGCTCACCTTCATGCCAATATTGCGAAGCTGTTTGGCCAGAACTCTCTGGTTCACCAGATTGTCCTCCACGATCAGGACGTCAAGATCTGTCAGCTGTATCTCTCCTCTGGCGGGTGGGGTGGGTGGTAGG
Organism: Parastagonospora nodorum SN15; assembly: GCF_000146915.1. Lineage (NCBI taxonomy): Eukaryota > Fungi > Ascomycota > Dothideomycetes > Pleosporales > Phaeosphaeriaceae > Parastagonospora > Parastagonospora nodorum. The sequence continues at coordinate 885,892 of NW_001884551.1, read as the reverse complement.
TCCTTTTCATCGCGCGTTCTGTTAGACAGCGCGGATGCTTGGGCTCGCATGCTGATCCCGACAGCGTTGTTGTTGGTTTCGCTCTGTTTGTGAGTGATAACTTCTTGGCTTCTGCGGCACTTGACATAGAAAGCGAAAGTGCTCCCGACGCCAGCTGTCGATGCGAAGCCTATAGCGCCGCCGTGCATCTCCGTGAGCCGTCTCGATATGAAAAGACCTAATCCTGAGCCACCTGCAGAAAAATCATCAACATGTGTAAATTATGGAATAGCTTAAAGACCTTACCATAATCAATGTGTGTACGCGGAGACGCCTGTGAAAAGCGGGCGAACAAGAGATCACGCTCAGAATCGCTTAGACCACGACCCGTATCCTTGACTGCGAAGATAATATAGATCTGGCGAGAATTATTAGGCTGCATCTTGTGTTAAGCTCGAGACACCTTACTATCTGGCCTTTGTCCCAATCCACTTTCAGTGTCTTTGCAGCCGATGTCTCGGATGCACGGAGGAAGGTCAAGCGCCCTTCAGCGTAGTGTGAAGGTCGCTTGTCGGATATACCGAGACTGACTGTGATATGGCGTATGTGCTCAAGACGCGTGAACTTGATCGCGTTGGTAACGAGGTTCTGCTGTGTTAGTTTATAAGACTGTAGGATGGTGTGAGAGGCTTACAATTAGTATTTGCAGGACGCGCGTGGGGTCTAGTGACACATTTGCGACATTGAGTTGTTTGCAAGATGGCTCAACACAAAACTCCAATTTGATGCCAGCTGACTTGGCCTCGCCTTCAAACATCCTGACAGCATCTCTTGCAATGGATTCCAGCTGCACGTCTACTGGAGTCATGACGAACAACCCAGAATCGAGTTTAGACATTGTAAGCACATCTACCACATGTCAATAACCAACGAGTATATCGATTACGTTGTCATGCGTACTTACCATCTACGATTGTCTTCATGTGCTTTGAACACTGTACAATGGTCTCAGCGGCGTCGATTGTGGTATCTAGAATCTTTCGATACATTTCTTGGTAGTCGGTCGAATTACCAAACTCCTTGTGGGTAGAGATAATGCTCTGTTAAGTTAGTGACGAGATGCTTCGTTGACAAAAAAGGATGCTTGCTCACATCGGCGCATTGTACGATCGCTGATAATGGATTGCGCATTTCATGCCTGTCCAGGGTTTAGATGAGAACAAAATGCATCTGTAAGGTGGCACATACGATGTGGTATCAATGAAGTTTTCCAATTGTCTATGAAGATGTCAGTTGTCCCAAACGTAATAGTCAGCTATTTATGAGAACATACCGCTTAGATTCTTGAGCGTTCGAGGCTTGAGTGGCTTGCAGCTTTTCGCCCCACTTTTGTTGGCTGTATTGTTCGTCAGTAACGTGGTAGTAGGGCTATTTGGCGTTCAAGCTGGGAATGAGATAATTGAATTTGCATCCCCTGCTTCAACATGACATGTTGGATAGCGTGGAGCCTGGTTGGGACTACCGAAGCTGCAGCTCAATGTTGCGGTGATGGTTCATTTTCGTGAAATGATGAGGTCAGTGTAGGGCCATGTAGCACATACCTGATATCCGTAAAACAGCCAATGATCTCGACGACTTCACCGTCTTCGGTCAATTCAGGGAAGATAGACAGTAACACCCACATGGGCTCTTTCGGGGGATTGAGATCGTTCGAATTAGGCTTCGAGACGTCGAATGTACGCTTCAAGCGTAGTTCGAGTGATTGGTGCTGTTTCGTTTCCATAAGGGCTTCGAATTTGGCCTGCCCCAAGGGTACATGCTGCTCATCAATTAGTGCATCCCAAGCGTCGTTGAGCTCAATGTCCCGGGTTTTCGGAGCCAATATGTCAAACCAAGCTTGGTTTCTGTGCACAAGCGATACGACGTTAAGTTCGATGTACACACCATCCGAGGGACGTTAAACGCACCTGTACGAATATACCCCATCCATATCTAGGATGAAGATGCCGATGTCCGCGCGCTCTGCAAAGCGTTGGAATTTAAGCACGCTTCTTTCGACCTCCTTCTGCGTCTCTGAAAGTTGTTGTCTGAGCTCGAGCCTCATAGCCTCCGCATTAGCGATTGTTCTCTCCCTGCGGTTAATATCTTCTTCATGGAGCAAGATCGATGTCAAACATGTGGAGAGCAGCCGGCTCGCCACCAAGACGAAGTGGTGGTAATCCTTGTCGTAGGGTCTGCGAGGGTTGAGGCCGATGACCATGAAGCCAAGAATGTTGTCTTTTGACGATGTCGGATTCAATGGGCAGATTACGGCAGCTCTGCATGGATCACCAAAGCCTTGCCAATCGATGCCGCGTACCAAATCAGCGGCTACAGAGCCCTCATCAAAAGAGACTACAATTGGTTTCCGAGCCGCCACAGCTTGACGAAAGTAAGGCGTAAATCCATGGTCTTGGCTAAAGTCGATTTGAGCAGGTCCAGCGGGCGAGTCTTTGGGTACACCGAACGATCCACGAAGCGTGCACCGTTGGTCATTTCCAGAAAAACGTGTTGTGCTTGAGGCTGTGTCACTTGAATCATCCTCGGAAGAGTATAGCAGAGCAAAGGGAATATCCTTGTCGTTACGAGATAGAACTTTGGTTGCAAGGTCCTATATTGTGAAGAATATTAGCAGTGTTGTCGAGGCGAGGCGTTGAGGATGTCCTTACCCAGTATGAGCTTGTATTCCTTGCCCGTGGGATCTCCTCACTCAGTGCAAGAAGCGTACGCGACTGCCTCCTTGCAATTACTTCTCTAGTCTACGAAACTGTCAAAATCCCAATGTTCAAAGGAGAAAGCACAAGTTGAAGCATAGCAAGTTCCCTTGACTGGAGCAAGAGCAGGGGCGGGTGGTTGACAAGTCTTGTACAAGTGTACTGGCTGGATGAACTGGTCACAATACACATGATATGTACAGTTGTCGAGAATATAGCCGCGGAGTTGGAAAGAGCGGGTGAATGGAAACTTACAGTCTCGATGAGAGGTTCATAATGGCCGACTGTGGTGCCATCGGAGCCAAAGATGGGTATAAACTTGAGAGAAAAGTACGTTTCCTCCATGAAACCATTGCGCACCATATGAATCGGTGAGTCGGTCTTCTCCACAGTCTCTCCGGCAAGATTACGGGTGATGATGGGCTCGAAGTATTCTGGCCAGACAGAAGCAAGGGCGACACGGGCACTCTGACCCATGCACGGATGAAATCCACCGAGCAGTTCAATTTCTGCCTCGTTGTAGATCATGATCAGATCCGGTCCGTAGAATACGACAGCCGGTCTGGAGTCTTGCATAACCAGGTTCGCAACACTGCGCAGTTGTGATGACCACGTGCACATAGGACCCAGCGGAGTCTGCGACCAATCGATGCTGCGCGCCCATGCAACGTGCGGCGTCATCTTCAGCGGCGGTAGCTCATCGGTCCAGTCGAAGGTTGGCATCTTGGATCGCGAAATCTGTTTTGAAAGCATTGCTCCATCATTTTGACCTGGTGGAGCAAGCGTCGACCCGTCACTCTGCGCTCCGCATACGACAACATATCCGCTCGCAAGGGACATCTTGAACCAGGAATGACCTGCATAAATCCAATGAGTGCGTACATCCTGTGAACGAATCCAATTTGAAAACCCCGAAGATGCATGTCGTTGTTCTAGTGTTGAAATGGTGGGCCTTTTCTCCTGTAACAGAGTCAAAACTTGGCCACGGTCTACGGCAGCCAGCGCCTTGTTGTGGTAGACGGGCGCAATGGAGGCACTGGAAGCTGTTGGGCTGACTGTGGCGTCCAGAACGAAGGTCGGTCGAGGATCGTGTTGGAGCAGTTCCAGCATAGCAACATGTTGCAGATCCTTGCCCGGAGCAGAGTTTTTGGTGGGGCCACCAAGCACCGGTATGTTCATGGCTGTGAGCGCTTGAGGTGGGACGGAACCATGCTTTGCCTTATGGTGTGGACATGGGAAGAGGCGACATGGCGGATGGCAATGTTATGCGGCTCTCTGGGGAGTTTTGGCCATGCGACTCGAGGTCACCAATGCTGTGGCGAGGGGGAGTGGCACCCATAACACTAGCCTTTTGGCACGGTCTAGGCTTCGGCCTGCAAGAGTCTAGTTCAGATGCATGCATCGGAGAAGGCGCGCTGGAGGCGCAACCCTGCGAATCGATGTACGAAGGCTGAGACTGCGAGACGCTCTATCGATTGATTCCTTCTTGTCTGCGATACACGTGTGAGCTACTCTGCAGAAGTACCAAGGCTGTCCAAGTGCAGGTGTGACGTCATGCGCAGGTGATTGAAGACGCCCAGAGCACTGAGGCTGGCCTGCCTTCCACCTTTGTGCTCATCAGGACGAAGATGGCATGCGAAGTACAGCCAGATGTCTTGGCGCAGCGCAAGTGAGATGCGATGGACGGCTGGCGGAGATAGGTTTTTGCGCGCCCTGTGGGTTACATTGGCGCGTCTCCAGCGCGTCTACGGCGCGTCAAACACCCCGCATGTTATCCGCACGACGCCGTGTGTTGCTATAAGAACCGCCGACATGGCAAAAAGAGCGTAGAAGCCGGCCGTGGATCTACTACTGCTACCCCCCATCCACATTCACCACAGCTAGACACACATTATCCCGTTCATCACAATGGCACCTTCTGCCGTCGCCGTCGACGCGCTCCCTGCCCCACAGGCAAAGCAAGTGGCCCCGCGCACCGAAGACCAGACGCAGGAGAAGACGGCGCTGCAGGCCATCTCCCAGGGCGTTTGTCTGCCCGGCATCCCGCTCTTCTCCGACTACGACAAGCACCGGGCATGGATGCTGTCGCACATGGCAGGCGCTTTCCGTAGGGTACCGCCAGCGCTCGGCAATGCTTGTTACTGATCGAGGTATCCAGGCGTCTTTGCGAGGAAAGGCTTCACCGAGGGCATGTCCGGACACATAAGCGTCCGAGACCCGGAGCATCCGCATACCTTCTGGACGAATCCGCTCGGCAAGCACTTCGCGACCTTGAAGGCATCCGACATGGTCTTGGTCGACTATGACGGCAACATCGTGGGCGGAAATACCAGCCGACCTGCAAATGCAGCAGGCTTCCTCATACACTCGGCCGTCCACAAAGCAAGGCCCGACGTGACTGCCGCTTGTCATTGCCACGGCACCGCAGGCAAAGCCTGGAGTACGTTTGCGCGACCGCTGGAGATGATCAATCAGGATGTGACGTACTTTTATGGCGATGCGCAGGCCGTCTACCCTGAGTTCGGTGGCATTGTCTTTAGCGAAGAAGAGGGCAAGCGCCTGGCTGCCTCTCTGGGCCCCAAGGGAAAGGGCCTGATCTTGCGAAACCATGGCTTGCTGGTGAGCCTTCTTCAAGCCCCCTTTGCACATGCGGCTGACTTGCGCAGACTGTTGGAGCCACTGTCGACGAGGCTGCCTACTTGTACACCCTCATGGAGCGCTCTTGCGAGATCCAGCTCATGGTCGAGGCCGCCGCCGCCAACGGTATCCCCAAGGTCTATGTCAACGACGAAGCAGCCGCATACACTTTCAAAATGGGCGCCGACGCCGAGAGCTTGTACTGCGAGTTCCAGCCCGATCTTGACTATGAACGCGAGCTATGCAATGGCGCTTTCGAGCAATAAAGCATACGACAATGCATTGACGCTGCTTAACCGTGACTTGCGACTTCTGATCGTGCAGCCGTGACTACCTTGATAAACCACTGAACGGCCCTCCCTTCTCCGCCGGATGTACCTATTGACGTTTCTGTTTGCTCGGCCTCTCGCTCTCCTCACCACGTCCCATACCACTCTCGTTCTACCCATTATAGTCTTACGTATAACAACATCTACATTTCCTTCCCAAACACTCTTTTGCACATTTCCAGCTTCACAATGGGTAAGACTTCTTGAGCTGCCCCGCTCCGTACGGGTCGTCACGCTTGTCAACAACTGGATCCGCCCCTGCACGCAATAAGGCCTCCATGAAAGACCGAAAAGACCACGATGACCGCCGGGATTCTGTCCATTCCTCTCATCATGACAGTATACGTCGCAACGATGTGGGACGTAGCCTTCGTGCATTCGACCAGCCAACTGAAGAAGATGCCGAGAGTACACGCATACGCAAGTGCAAGGCCTGGCGCGGTGCAGTACGCGAGATCGCCACACGTCGCCAGGCGAGGATTGAATGTGAATGCCCAAATCTGGGACTTTGTGAACAACAAGATATTTAAGTCACTGGCTATGGTATGGTTTGGTGATGTCGTGGATGGCAGCGTCGGATCTGCACGTTGTCTGATAGGTGGGAGGAACGACTGGCATCGGCAGCTCCGTATCTCGTGTTCCGGCAATCAATGTCAGTGTTATCACTCTTGCTGCCCAGAAACCTGCCTTGCAAATCTCAGTGATATCAGTCCTGCCTCCCAAGGATTGTTTCTTGGCCATCATGCTACTGTGTCGCGAAGGCGTTGCCTAGACCCTGGGGCTGGTGTAAAACAAGACCACGGCCACTCTTGGTTTCGACGGCAGTCGAAACATCGATCATCCTGGCTGCCACGAGCTCGGAATACGCGCATCAATCTTATTCTGACGTGCGCATGATTGCGACCAGCATTGCACGTCCCCGACATTGCAAATACCACGCACTGCCGTTCAGCTGACCGACCTAAAATAGTGAAACAGAACTTCTCGCTATACCCGCGTTATGTGTGTATCTACAGTACGAGAGAAATCACTTACAACGCAACTGCTTGACACTGCGAGGAGTCACGTTGGATGCCGTACTGACAAGGATTCATTTCACTGTTGCGAACACTTTTACCAAAACCGGTAGCCATTGCGCTACATCAACATGCAACGCCCAACTTGAGACGAACAAGCTAGTCTGCCGTTTCAAGGAAACGGGAAACATCATCATCGACTTTTCAACGGGCCGACGTGTAATCTATCAATGACATCTACAGCTACGATTTCCCTAGGTTGTGTAAACAGCTTTGATTGAAATTTGGGAAGCGGCGCCAGTCCAAGGCCTCCATGCCAAGAATCATAGACCATAGTAGTTGTTCCCTGACAAGGTCATCGCTTCGAGGGGCATTCGATCGCGTCAGTCGCTATTCCGCACTTTCATGCGCCTGGCATGGTTCTGCACAGCCCACTACAGCCGTCTCATTACCGTATTGGGACCGCGTGGCGTTTGCGAGAGCGCAAACGGCTGCTTCCCAGACGCACCTGGGTTGGTTACTTCCAAGGTTGATATGTACAAGAGACATGCTGGACTTGGCGGATTGCAACGTAGAAGGCGAGACTACATCGTCGACTTGGCACTGGTCTTGTGCATGGTCGTTGGCATCATCATAGCCCTAGTCTTCTTCGCAGTGGAAATTAGGCCGCAGTACGATTACAGTATAAGATGTTGGCTGCTTCTCCGAGCAGTGCAGTATCGGCATATCAACACGCTCTTTCACAGTATAGCAACACACTCTTTCACAACATAGTAACACACTCTTTTCGTAAGATATATACATCAACACGCTCCTTTAGCAACACCAGAGGAGCCCAATCCTTCACCATGCTTTTCCAATCTCTCTTCCTCGCTGCTGCCTTCGTGCCCTCCGTTTTCAGCTGCCCTGGACACAACAACTTTCGCCGATCGACACTCCAGGGTCGCCAGGCGGATCCCACCGATGGCACGAACAGCACGAAGAATGACTGGGCCTATGAGGCATCGTTCAATTGGGGTCGTGTAAACCCTGCTTACAAACTTTGTACGCAATCATGCTTTTTCCAAGGGCACCTAGAATTGAACTGATATAAACCAGGCCAAACTGGAACTCAGCAGTCACCTATCGCTTTGTCCATGGGTAATGGATTGTCACTCAATCATGCTCCAGAATTCAACTACAATGGGTCGACTGCCGGAAACTTTTACAACTGGGGTTTCGGACCCGCCTTCACTGTCGCCCATGACGGCGACTACACGAAGCACCCAAGCGTCACCTACGACAATAAGACCGTCTACCTCAAGGGCTGGCACATCCATGCGCCAGCTGATCACAGCGTCAACGGCGCCCGCAGCAAGGCCGAGCTGCATCTCGTGCACGTCGACGCCTCTGGCCACGAAGCCGCCGTCATGGCCATCCGCATCGACCCCGGAAACTCCGACAACCAGTTCATCGGCCAGTTGCCCGAGATGATTGGGGTCAACAGCGGCGACGAGACCGAGGCGGTTAGTCTAGACCTGACCAGCGCGCTCCAGAGCGTGCAGTTTTTCAATGAGTTCTGGACCTACCAGGGAAGCTTGACCAGCCCGCCGTGCACGGAGGGGATTCGCTGGTTCGTGGCGAGGCAGGCGCTATACACGAGCGTCGAGCAGATGCAGGCTATCCTCGGTGCGAGCACGTACTCTGCGCGTGCAGAGCAGGGGGTTTGGCAGCACCGCATCAACGAGTAGGGTGGGGTAGAATGCGAATTGAGTTCACAGCGAGGAGTTAGGGAGTTAACTCGATACCTACCGTTGGGGTGGTGTTTGTTCCAGATTCATAGACCATCTTCATGTAGATATGGTATCTCATACCACGAATTGATGTTTTCATTTCTCTCAAAATGTGTATAGCGATTAATAATATGGCTTACATGAAACTAACTTAGGACAATGGGGAGAGTGAGACTTACGATCATCGATTCCCGGACCGTTTAGTAGACTCAGGCGACTACGTCATTTGGTCGTCATTTTTGCAAGGCTTGAAATGTTTCGTCACGGAGACTGAGACAAACAACGCCTGATTTACTCATCCCTAGTCTTGAAAGAATCTTTGTTACGGAGGGAAGAAATTCTATTCTCACTTGCACATATCCATCATGGCATTACCTGCGCCTACCAATCTAGCGACCAAGGACCTCTTCAGGCTCGACGGTCGCACCATAATAAGTGCGGCACATCGCTTGATTCGTTGAAGCTGACTGACACGTCCTAGTCTCTGGGGGAGCCGGTGCGGTTGGGATGTGTGTAGGTCGAGCTATTCTGGAGAGCGGAGGGGATATTGCCGTCCTTGACATTCTCCCAGCTCCAGAAGTGAGCGCGTGGGGTCAGCTTTCCCACCCCCAAATTCTCCTACTCTTCCAGTTACTTACAATTCTCTACAATTCCCAGAGTCTCTCGTGAATACAGGTGAATCACACGGAACAAGACCAAGTTATGTGCAAGCCAACATCCAGGAGGAGGAGAGCATTATAGACGCTATCACCAAGCTTGCTGCCCAGCTTCGGTTCCCAATTCGAGGTCTCGTGTGTTGCGCAGCAATATCAGGAGAAAGCGATGCCTGCGATTACTCTGCAGACGTATTCCGTCAGATACTTGACATCAACATTACTGGTACATTTCTGACGGCCCGTATTGTGGCAAATGAAATGCACCGCGCTGGAGTCTCAGGAAGCATTGTAATGATCGCTAGTATGAGTGGCCATGTCAGCAACAGAGGGATCAATACAGCTGCATACAATGCTTCCAAATCTGCTGTTCATCAGCTTGCGCGATCTCTTGCTGCAGAATGGGGCCATCCACAAAACACTTTTCCTGGAAGCACGGCGACAATTACGAATCCAACCCCATCAACAGCACCTCGACCAATCTTCCCACCCATTAGAGTGAACACCCTCAGCCCAGGCCACATCGATACTCCACTCAGTGAGGCGGCGAGATTGAGAGGGTTGACAGATGCGTGGGCAGATCAAAACATGCTGGGGAGAATCAGTCAGCCTGAAGAGTACAGGGCGCCAGTACTTTTCCTCTTGGGCGAGGGAAGCAGTTACATGACGGGAGCGGTAAGTCCAGCATAAGATCTGCCAAATAGAGTCACTGACTATCTTCTGCAGGATCTTCTTATAGATGGTGGCCATTGTGCATGGTAGACATGGACAGTCCTTCCAACTATCCCTCGAGAGATCTTCATCATCGGTTACCGATGTTTGTATGCTCAGAATTGACAGGGGAAGGCTGTTATACCCGCGGAGGCTCGTTTGTAGACTAACCCCGAATAGGCTTACATCGACGATTCCACGATTCCATGTTGCCTAGAAGCCTTGTACACTGGACACAGCAGGCCTGGAGCATTAATATATTCCTCGGCTCAACTTCTTCTTTTCATCACGCCATTAACATTAGAAGTTTGCGAATTAGACAGATTTTGCGATCCGCCAATCACCGCTCCTCTCCTATATATCGGGCCGATTAGCAAAGCCCACCGTTCGAAGTCAGCGTGCGCTGCATCACTGACATGGCAGACGCTCGCAAGCTTGCCCCGCGTCCGCCCGGCGCTGTCCATCCATACGCCTCAGCGAGTTCTTCTCGCAGGGCCAAAGTTTCAATCGCGTGCGAGAGCTGCCGCTCGAGGCGCGTCAAGGTCCGTGTTGTTGCCGTTGTGCATGTTCATTATCGGCTAGCAGCAGCTAACGTAGTGAAGTGTGATGGCGTGAAGCCCAAATGCCGATCATGCCGCACGCAGGCTACCGACTGCGTGTATGCCACACCAACCAACCATCTTGCCGAACAGCAGAAGGTGAAGATTGAAAAGCTCGAGAGTGACAAGAGCGCGCTATACGAGATCCTTTGGTACTTGCAGACGAAAAATCCTGAGCAAGCTACTGCTCTTCTGGAATATTTAAGGTGTAATCCTGGTGATGATGTGGGAGCCACCTTACAGCACTTTACCGAATATCGGCAAGGACTATCCGATATGAATGTCGTATCAGAATCAGAAGCAAATTCGTCTCGGAGTATTTCCACGCCATCAGCGTCTTACAACACGGAACCCCTCGACCTGGCTCGAGTATTTGATGACCGCATACTAGTCCAGCCAGAGACTGTGGCATCACTATCTACGCGGACAAGTTATGCAACTGTACTAGATCTAAATGAGCCAATAGACTGGTTCTTCAATTGCGTTGGAGCCCTGTTCTATATCATGGACAAGGACGTGGCACAAAGAAGCATCGAGAGCATCAAAGATTTCCACATGCCACTGGGTGACTTGGTCACCATGAATGTGGACGCAAGAACCACGACCACGGCAGCAGAGCTCGCTGGAATGGCCGCAGTTGGCGTTGTTCATTCCCGACTTGCCGAACCTGATGCTGCTCGGCCAGCCGAACTGGCAGACTACTTCTACGCAGTGGCTAAGCTCGGACTAGATGTAGCTATCGAGTACAACCCGCTACGAGCTGTGAAGATCTGCGCCCTCGTCGCTATGTATAATATCATTGTACACGCTAGTGTCGCGCTGGCTTATCTTGGTATGTATCAAGGTGCGTTTTGTGCTTCCGCTAACAGAGACGCAGATCTTGGTATCAGTCTTTCCCGTAGATTTGGTATCGATGCTTCCGAACAGAATCCAACTTTGTCACCTGTTGACTACGATGACATGTGGCGCACTTACAGGACCCTGGTCCACCTGCAATGGTAAGTTGATGTGTATAGTACAGAAATATAAGATATGCTCCTAATTACCTCCGACCTAGTTGGCTTAGCGCCTCACTGGACAGCGTCCCGATAGCTCTCGGCCCTGCTGCTCTAGAGGTGAAAGAGGATACTGGTGTTGCCCCCGAAGATATGATACGACGCGAATGCGTAAAGGTAACCATCATCAAAGCTGAGATGTTGCATCAGGTTCCAGAAACTGCGCCCGTACCCGGAAACGTTGTTGCAAACTTCCAGCAAAGGTTCCGGACGTTTGTCGAGCAATTACCGGACTGGATGGGCCTTCTACAATTGATCTCCAATGAGCAAAGGGAACACACGTTGCAATTTCGACCAGTCATTTTCTATGTTCATCTTTTCTATCACTCAGCTAGAATGCTACTGTCTCGTCGCTTGGCAATCGCCTATATCCCACTCGACGCCACCAGCAAAGTTTTACTTCCTGTAGAGGTGCATAAAGCGATCCGAGATGGGCTTCTGGCAGCTCGAAACAATGCCGTTCTCATGGAGTCCATGTTGTTCGAGGGAAAAATCGTACAAGTGTGCTGGCTATGCATGTAGGTTTTCTCATCATTTTATGATCGCAAAAAGATCACATCTACTTGTAGCTTCACCTCATATACTGCAGGCGTCATGATTGCTTACGCAGCTGTGCAGAAGGCAATTCATGGTTACCCGATAGCTCATGACGTGGAGCTCCTCAACATGTGTATCAAGGTGCTGTCTTATTGTTCACTCAAGGATGCGTTGGCAGGCCGTTTCTGCAATCTTCTCACCAGCCATCTGGACGAACTTCAAGAGGTGATTTTTTCGAGTAGCCTCTCGCCTCAGGACACCGCAAGCGATGAAGCAGCGCTAGAAGACTTTCTCTTCGACTTCGGACCCGGCTCAACTGCAATCCAAGACTCCGCCAGGAAATTGCTGAAGCTTATACACCGCCCATTCAGTGGCCTGGAAAACATCACAGTTCAGTCAACACTGTCCAATCCCGCGGAAACCACGATGGGTACACACCTTGAATGGAAGTGGGAGCTCAAAAGCGATGTTCGTCTCAACAATATGCCCGGGTCAAATCAGTCCGGGCAGTCAAATATATTACCCGACGATGTTATGGGCGACGTTTTGCCACAGCCGGAGAATGCTGCTTGGCACATTTGGACACCAATTGTCGAGAGTTGATGCTTTGTATCGCATGCTCTTTGTCTGAGGAGAGGTTCCAACCAGCTGCGGAATTCAGAACGAAGACATGGGACTCTCGTTCCCGGCCTTGCTAGATAGAGACTGCGATATGGATATCGCAAAACAGGCCACGGCATTCAGATTCATACTTAAAGATATCTGCCCAACCCTTAACTAAGGTGAATGTCGGATTTTACTAGAAATACCGTTTGTGGAACTACATAGGTATACTTTATGCAGGCATATTATCCTAGACAGCGAATAATCCGTCTATGCCTCAAGGTTCATCGTCTTTGCAATTACGATTCAAGGCAAAACGGTGATGTTACACACTCTAGTTCAATTGCATAGGAAAGTCCACTAGACATACCCATTTCGATCATCCTGTGTGACGAACGCCACTGGAAACTTTCACAATTGGTTGTCTGCAAAACATATCTGGCAAGTTGTTGAGTGGCCATACATTTATGCGGTGTCTGACCGCGTTCACCTTCATCAGAGAAGCCTTCACCAGCCAACCCAAGATTGAAACTGTAACGGGTGACTTTCTCCACGCGATGATGCCTTTTCCCATTCTAGAACCTCTCTACCGCCACTTCTTCATCGCCGCCGCCAGAGCTACGGGTTGTGCAAGTGCAACCCAAGCTCACTATGCGCCTCTTCGCAGCAGCCTGGACTTTCGCGATCCTTAACTTCGTCGCAGCCGACACCGTAGCCATTTCATCCGATGCTGGCGCCAAAAGAGTCTCCCCAGCCCTTGTGCGCCGAAAGGATGGAACTCGTGCGTCCCATAGCGCCACCACGCCCCTCCCGGTGACCGCCTTATGGGATGATGATCTGGCCAGCGACGCTGACTGGGAAAAGTACACACTCAAGGGCGGCACACTCATGCGCGGTCTCGTAGGCACCGATCGCACCGCCGGCGGGCAGATCAGAGACACGCGCAACCCGCCATCAGCAGCGAGTGTGTGGACCGGGGATCTCAGACAGGAGCTGGACACGTGGTATTGGCGGGAGATGAGCCCTTCGTCCAAAGGATGCCAGCTCCACGCGTACTGGGAGTTTCCGGTGATGTTGGCGGCATTGGAGCTGAATGGACAGCCTAAGTCGGATGGCGGAGATAATGAATGCTCACGGGTCGAGCATTGGGATGCGGATAAGGAGGAAGGTGGAAAACAGGTGCCGGCTGTCAATCAGTGGTATAAAGTCGATGGCAAGGATTACCACGTAAACGCTCCTTAACGAATTGCTCAGACCCAGATACTAACCATGGTGTAGGCTACGAAAGCACACTACGAGTTCATCATAAACAACAAAGGCGGAGGTATGCTATGAGCGAAGAGAACAAAAGAGTAAGACACTACTGACCGCCATGCAGCCATCTACGGGCTCTATCTTGAAGGACCAAGAGCCTCCGCTAGTAGAGAGTGGTATGGCAACAAAAAGGAGCCTCCTCAAGATCAATTACCACATCTCAAGCTTCTATCCGATATCTTGTGGGGATACTGGGTCCGAGATAACCCAGATGTGAAGAACATCCGATACTTTTTCATGTTGGGCATTTCCAATGATCAAACGAACCAAATCATCGCCTCATGTCTCAAGCGGGCGAAGAAAGAGCTGAAGGAGTGGCCGGGAGCGAGCTTCGACACATCCACCGAGGAGGGACATGCCCTATTGTTAGTGAAATCACCTTCTCGCGGAATATGCAGCAAGCTAACAGTCAACACCAGGGGATCGCCAAACGGCGCGGTGTTTGCCTACTTCTTGCTCCAACACAAGGCAGATATCGGCCATAAGACGGTGGCCAAGATCACGGTGGTGCGGCCCGAAAGCGATGCGGATATCGACTTTGTAGACGCCAGCTTGGTCTTCCATGTCGTCGATGCGCCGGAACCTCCGCCAGATCAGGAGGGTGGGTTCGCGAAGGAAATGCGTCATGATAGTCATACTGTGGAGATGACTGAGCAGAGCAGTTCGAATGTAGTGAGGACGCACACTTTTCAATGGTGAGGGCGACGCGTGGATATGTCAGAAGAGGGCTTACGGTCTTCCGCCGCACCCGACGCCCAGTGTGGCTGTGCAGCTTCATGCTATCCGACGACAAGTGGAAAATGTACGTTCAAACCAAGGTTTCACAGCAAGATCACAACACAATCAATAAATGCGATGCAACATGTATGAAGACATGAACCACCCCACTCCAATCCTCGCGTCGCCAGCACAAGCCCCACTCATCGGGAACTAATCCTTCGCGCCGAAAAAAGCTCAAAGCCAAGTTTATTACCCGGCCCTGGTCGATCGGGGCGATAAGATGCGTACGTGTGCTGCAAACAGACTAGCGCATTTGCGGCGCAACCTATCACCGCGAAAAGCCCGCGAAACTCTGCTCACCGACCTATATAAAGAGAGCCTGTTCCGCGCCTCTTCTTTCACCTACACCTACACCTATACCCTCACACTCTACGCGAAACCAAACTCCAAAACGCAACCATGAACAACGACCCCAACCAGAAGCAAGACCCGCTCGACAAGGCGTTTGCCGCGGGCGCGAAGAAATTCGGCGGCGCGCAGGGCCAGAAGATTGCGGGAAATCGGGCTACGAGCGAGAAGATTGTGCGTTTCTCCCGCCCCTCTCTCTTTCTCCCATCTACGTGTAAGGGAGACGATTTGCTGACTGTGGATTATCTAGACCGATGGCATGCGCAAGGTGTACGAGAAGATCACGGGCAAGAAGGTCAACTCGAAGATCTCCAACTAGCGCGCCCGCGCACGGGCGTTGTGGCGGTGTGCGCAGGCTCGACTGATGGAGACTAATGCTGCGCCTGGACGAGGAGAGTGGAGATGAAGAGATACCCCAGTAATGACTATCAAGTGTCTGTCTTTTACTTGGATGCGTTACATGTGTGCGCTGTGATGCTGCTGGCACTTGTTCTTGTGATGTTTGTTATCGGCTGATGATGTGCTGTGGCTTTATGACCACCATGGGACTTGACCTCTTTAACACAGAAATAAAGTCGTTCACGATACCCAACGTACATGTACATACTAAAGACGGACTCGGAAGACGACTAATCATTGTGGTATCATGAACAGTATCAAACATACACCCCAGCAGCTCCGATTTTGTTGACCATAACCATTCCTTATCCCTTTTAACCATTAATTACCACTTTTTGAAATCCATCCAACTACTTTTATTCCTGCCCATCTTCTCCCATGCCCGTGTTCCCGTAATTATTCTCGCCAAAGTACAGCATATCGTGTGGCAGATACTCCAGATCCCAGGGCATCATGTCTGCGCCAAGCAAGGACATGTCTACATCCTGAGTGTCGATGACCATGTCACCAAACGTATTGTCCGACGGCGTGGGGTACGTGCCAAATGTTGGCGAGAAGTCTGTCTGATTTGGCTGCGATTGTTGCGAAGACGCACGTGCGAACGAAGTTTGACTCTGGACCCGCCGATGTGCGCGGGTGATGCCAGTTGAGAATGGAGAGTGAAGGCTTCAACAAGAGATCGGCATCGGAGACGAGGACAGGGTCGGGAGTGGGGAATTGTGTTGGTAAACGCAGGTGGTGGTGGCATGGAAGAGTGGTTGAATTGCGCCATGGAGGGCGACTGGAGAGGCTGTTGTGCAGGTTCAAACTTGGTCGGGGGTTCCGAAATGAGCGAAGCAATTGATGGCTGTGAGCTTGCTGGGGGCGGCGGCTGTTTCGTAGATGCAGGTTTGCCATCGCGAACGTTGTTATTTTCGGAGCTGTACATAACAGCGACGTTGGTCGAGGGTGAGTTCATCGTGCCTGTCAGAGACCATCCTATTGCTGTGCAATGTTAGCTTCGTGGTGGAGAGTCTGGCAATAATGAAATTTTACCTTGACTGGGATGCACCATTGGAGACCCCGGTATCGTCGGCGTTCTTGCACCTTTTCTGAAGATCTTGGCCACGTCATCGTTGGGACTTTGAGCTGTCAGATATGTTCCCCAGCTAAGCTTTCTCCGCCAGCCAGGGCTCGTGAATGAAGGCTCCGGCCGAGGCGCTTCCAAGGCGCTTTCCATCTCCTCTCGTGTGTACAAGATTGGGTCCGTCACGCCCTTAGCCTTTTGGTCCAACACAGTCATTATGTACTTCACACCTGCCCAGTACGTCTCGAGTGCTTTCAATGCGCGGTAGCAACGTTGGTAGTTCTGATTTGCGGC
Source organism: Parastagonospora nodorum SN15 (assembly GCF_000146915.1). Classification (NCBI taxonomy): domain Eukaryota; kingdom Fungi; phylum Ascomycota; class Dothideomycetes; order Pleosporales; family Phaeosphaeriaceae; genus Parastagonospora; species Parastagonospora nodorum. The sequence continues at coordinate 869,047 of NW_001884551.1, read as the reverse complement.
TGATGCGAGCAGCGTATGCTTGGCAGCCTGCTTCTGCTCGCGGTCCATAGCACGGCCGTTCGCAGGCTCCTTTGCTTCGTCTCCTTTCGAGCCCGGGGTTGATGGCCGCGAATGTGGTTGCGATGAAGCCGAATGGATGGCCGTCTCGTTTAGAAAAGCGCACGCCGCAATGTATATTGGTTGACTATATCGTGTTGGCTAAGTTTTGCAGCTTGGTTTGACGTACACATACCTGGTGAATGGGTTGCCCATACCCGTCTTGGCATCGATGAGCTCTGTAAATGCAAGAATATCGGCAATTGTTTTGGCTGATGACATGGAAAGTTCCCTACTGTTCGTCGAGAGAGACTGCGGTGAGCCCTCAAACGACTTCAGGAGTGTTGGCTGATGCAGCAAAACGATGAGCACATGGAACCAGCAATGCAAGAGGAGGAAATTGGTCCCCTGGTTGTACTTGACGTATTGCTGGAAGTTGACGGCATTGAAGTGGAGCCTTGGTGAGAGATTTTGATAGATCAGTGTGAGGCGATCTTCCAGCGATGCGAGCTGTGTTTGCAGATCATCAGAAATATCAGTGGCATCTCGAATCCTGTTGATGAGATCCGTCACCCGGCCGTACAAGTGAATAATACGAATCAAGGCAGGGAACGGTAATGGCCATCCCGATGCGGGATCGAGCTCGTCCATAGACGGGAAAGATATCTCGATGTCTCGATCGCGCAGGGTGACAGGCCGTCCAGTGCCAGATGAGATGACTCGATCAAGGAAAAAGACGGACCAGAACGTGTCCAGTCGTTCGCGTTCTGCAGCTCTCTGCTCCTGCTCCTCGGTATCACTACCCTGCTCACGCCGTGAAGAAGAGCCGCGAGACGGAGGTGCCTTCTGCTTTTCGGCATCCGGTTTGACAGATTTCGGATTGGGTCCGTTTAAGCCTTCATACTTTAAGCCTTGCAGAGTTTGCATGCCTAGATCTTGGGCCATGCGTATTGCGATACCCAAGTACATCCACAAGCCACTGTCTCGACTGGCACCAAACTCGTCGTACGCTAGAAGCAACGCGGCTTGGACAACGGCAACGCTTGGACATGGGAAGGCATCTGGAATGGCCGACTTCGCACGTTGGGCAAATGCTTGGCCATATTCAGGAGGCTGTATTCGGGAATTTTCAATATCGATGGGTTTCTGATTTTCTCCATTGCCTGTCAACATTGGGTGTGTAGAGAAACGAGCTGCAAGTGCGCAAACTGCGTCTACTAGAATCGCATCGACCTGCTTCTCTTCCAGGTCGCGCATGAAGCGCTCGCGCTGGAGGAAGGGAAAAGAGCAGCCAAGATGGACGAAAAAGAGCTTGCAGAGATGGGTGATAAGAGGGCTTGGAGACATGGACGAGGCATCGTATACTGGTATCTCGAGGGGCGTACGCGGTTCCGGCAGCGGTGGAGACTCTAGAGGTTGTTGTGCTGGTGAAGACGCAACGGCGTGTTCTGTCCCGTTAGTGGGTTGCTCCAGCTTTGAAGGTTGGTGGACTCACGATCTGAAGCTGTCTGGCCGCTGCCATGCTGCTTCCCGCGGACTTTGACTACCATCTGCTTGAAGCCAGGCATGATAGCGGTCGGCCCAAAGTAGCGGAAGTACGGCATCCTGTTCCGCGTGCTGAGGCTGAGGGCGCCGTTGGTGCCATCGTCCTCGCGCTTCAGTATTTGGCTGCTCGTCGAGTCGGAGCGTTGTGAGACGGTGGACATGGCTTGCTGCAGTGGTGGGCGCGTGAGCTGCGGGTCAATTGGCTGTTCAACTTTGCGCGGTGATGCATTGCTCTCCCTCCGCGCGGCCTTTTTGCTTTCTTTCTCTTTTGCATCGTTGGCGGCGTTGCTGTCTTCGCCATAGCCGGCGCATTCGTGCTTGTTGTTCACACATGTCGAGCACACGGGCCGTTCGCCTGGACTGTGTCAGCCAACATTTGGGACGTCTCGGGCAGGCACGCGGCCAACTCACCCGAACAGCGCGTCTTCTTGCGCCTGCACGTCAAGCATGCGCTGTTAATGCGGCGGCGTTTCGCGTAGGGCCCGTCATGGTTGTTGACAAAGCGAATGGGCTTGGGCTGAGGAGCAGCAGCAGCATTCGCGGAGGCCGTGGGCGCAGGTTGATTCATGAAAAGGGCTCGGATGGACAGGACGCGCAAGAGAAGGACGCCCACATGGAACGCCTCGATCGAGCGGGAGCGGGTGCAGGGGAAGTGCAGGCGCAAGCGGGGTAGGATGGGTAGGCGGCGAGCTTCACGTCAATCCTGAGGGCCAGACGCGAGTGTGGGGAAGAACCAGAGCAGCGGGAAGGGACATGTGGAGAAGGTCCAGCGACATGTTCGGGAACAGAGTCAGCCTGGAAGGAAGCAGCCGGTGACAGCTGCAATCGGCGCTTCTTGCATCTGATTGCTTGACGCTGCGGAGCCTGGACGCGAGTCATGCCCGGCGTGCCGACGCATCATGGGCTCCCGCGACTTTTTCAAGCTTCACCACGCCAGACAGACACACCAACACACGACACCATGGAGACGCTCCGCCCCGCATTGGCAACGCTGCGACTGGCAGCTCCGCGCAGAGCCTACCGCCCGCTCTACCAATGCCTACACACGTCCGCTGCCCGCCATGCCACGCCGCTGCCGCATGCATCGGTGCCAGGCCCGCCCCCAGCGACACCCACGCCTCACCCGTCAGACCCATTGGAGCGCGTGGCGAGGAAGAAGCGCCAGGCCGAGATGGTGAAGCAGGCGCAGGAGGTCCGTACCGAGTCGGTGCCCTCCAACAAGCCCAAGAGCCTGCTCAAGAAGCGCTTCTGGAAGGACAGCACCGTGAAGGAGACGGATGGTGCGTGTTGCAGACTTGGTCTTCTATGCTGCAGTGCTGACAGCAGACAGAGGGCCTGCAAGTCTTCCTTGACAGCAGACCCGTCCGAACCCCCACCAAGGACATCCTCACCGTCCCCGCCTCGAAGCCCCAGCTCGCCACAGCCATTGCCCTCGAGTGGGACCTCCTGCTGAGCGCACAGCAAGCCCTCAGGACGCACTACATACCCATGACCTCGCTTGCTGCCCGTGCCCTCGACATTGAGCAAGCCGATGCCCAGGGAAAGGAGCATGTCAGGAACGAAGTCCTCAATCTGCTCATGCGCTACCTCGCCACGGACACGCTGCTGTGCTGGGCGCCAGAGAATGTTATGAACGACCATAGACGCAACGGAAAGACGCTGCGTGAGCTCCAGCAGGAGATGGCCACGCCCATCATTGGCCACCTCACCACCCACATCTGGCCCGGCGTCGAGATCAAGCCCATCCTCGAGCCCGACAGCATCATGCCCGTGGAACAGCCGGCTATGACGCAGCAAGTGATACGCGGCTGGCTGGCAGGCCTCCCTGCCTTTGAGCTGGCGGGCCTGGAGCGTGCGGTGCTGGCATCCAAGAGTCTGCTCGTGAGCGTGCGACTGATCTACGAATGGGGCGAAGCATTTACGCAATCGCGGAAGCCGGCCAACGCGGCCCGCTTCGGCATCGAGGAAGCGGCCGAAGCGGCGAGCCTCGAGGTCCGATGGCAGACGGGCCAGTGGGGTGAGGTTGAGGACACGCACGATGTCGAGAAGGAAGATCTACGGAGGCAGTTGGGAAGCGCTATTCTTCTCGTGACTGGCGACGCGTCGTAGTCTGACGCAGAGCAGGATAGACTAGTGATGGGATGTAAGCCATGTAAGCTATGTATTAGATATGTCATCACAGCATACGCAAGCAAGATGCACACGGAATTTGTGAAGCGCCCGCAACACCGCAACACCGCGGAACCTGGGCAGTTTGTTTTGCCAACCTTGCTAAACTACATTGACAAGCACTGCCTTGCGGCGCTGCATCCGGCCCATCTCGAGCCTTGACAGTCTGCGCCTAGTATGGTTGTGTAGTAGCCCTGGTGCAACTGGTGCAGCGCGCGATAGTGGTTCGGCGGAGCGTGAAGTGTGATTGGCTGCCGAGCTGCCAAAGACGCCTCCGACGAAGCACGTCGAGAAGGCCCCGCTGTTGGCTGCTCGAGGGCGGGTTGCTACAAAAAGTACGTCACGCCGCTCGCATAGCATATCCCATCGTTCCCAGACAATACTCGACGGTCGTCCTCTGCCGCCCCTGGCATTCACGCCCCTCCCCACTATTCCCCCCGCATTCTCGAGGCCGGCCATTGTGCAACATGGAAGCCAGGTAAGTGCCACCTCCTGTGCCACGACCGGGCAGCAGCAATACTCGACAGTCGACGCAGTACTGACCCCAGCAGCCACAAGCGGTCAAAGTCGCAAAAGGTCAAGCACATGCTTGGCCGTGTGTCCTCCAAGAACGACGTCACCAACACCGACATGAGCGATTCCTCCCCACCAGGCTCGTCGGCTGCGGGCTCGCACCTGGGGGCTTCGTCGCAGCATCTGCCCGGTCACCAGCGCAGTCTCTCCAAGAGACACAACCCACACCTCTCTGCCAGCATGTCCAACGTTGGTACTGCAGACGCCCTGAGCCCCTCGTCCCCGAACTTTCAGCCGTCACCGACCTCGCCGAGCACTGCCAAAGCTTCATCCATCGAGCAGTCCGTGAAGCTGTTCCGCGTCTTCGAGTCGCTACGCAATGGAGACACAACGGCCATCGCCAAGGCTATCAGGGAGCAGTCGGCACCGTCAGACAGCGAGGAAGGCAGGTCGTCACTGTCGTTGCCCAGTGCCCGCACTGAGGGAACATCCATACTGCACCTGGCCATACAATGCGCCGAAATGCCCGTCATCGAATTTGTGCTGTCCAACGCAACTGCGAATGCAGACTCGCCCATCGATATCAACGGCCGCGACCGTGACGGAAACACGCCCCTTCACCTGGCAGCCACCCTTGGCCGTGCACCCGTTGTCCGCATGCTCCTCGAGCAGCCCGGTATCAATGACTCCATCATCAACTATAATGGTCAGACGCCACTAGACCTCGCCCGCACACCGGATATCTTCCAGCAGCTGCAGCTTGCGCGCTCGATTTTCATCGATATAAACGTGAAGAAGATACAGCAGCTAGTGACTACAGGCGACATGACAACACTGGAGCAAATCTTGCAAGACGCCCGGATCAAGAGCACGCTTGATGTGAACGGCGGAGAGCTGGCAACCGACCCGGTAGTAGTCGATGCTGGCGGCACGCTATTGCACGAAGCTGCGAAGAAAAAGGACGTGAAGCTGGCACAGCTGCTACTGCTCAATGGTGCTGATCCCTTCCGACGCGACAGGAAAGGCAAGCTTCCCCAAGACTACACCAAAGACGACCGCACGCGCGCCATTCTCAAACGATCACCAGCAGCCGCAGCTGCACAGCGAGGCATACAGGAGAAGACAATACTGGCCGGCAGCGCGCCTGGTGCAGCAGCCAGCGATAGTGGCATGGGCGTGAAAGAGTCGCGCGAGATGAAGGGTTACCTTAAGAAGTGGACCAACTACACGAGCGGTTACAAGTTGCGTTGGTTTGTGCTTGAGGACGGTGCGCTGAGCTACTACAAGCATCAGGGTATGTCTGCACCATGTCCAGTGCGCACGAAGGCTAACTCTGGCAGATGACATCGGATCAGCATGTCGAGGTGCCATCAATATGCGCATCGCGAAGCTCTACATGGACCCTCAGGATAAGCAGCGCTTCGAAATTCAGGGCAGATCCTCCGTCAAATATCATCTCAAGGCTAACCACCAGGTCGAGGCGAAGCGGTGGTACTGGGCCTTGAACAACTCCATTCAATGGGCCAAAGACGAGGCGCGCGAAGAGGAGAAGCGCGCGAACCAAGATCAAGAAATGCTGAAGCAGGCAAAGATCGAACAATTAACAAGTGGTGGTGATAGTGCAAGCGTCACCAGTTCACGAATGACTGGCTCAAAGAATCTAGCCCGTAGGTGACTTCAGCACTATTTTATGTATTTACTGACCGCCCAACAGCAGCATCATCGCTCGGCGTTCCCCTCATGCCCCAGGACACGTCTTCCCGTACCGCAGTCAGCGTTGGTGAAGAAGGCACGAGTGCCTACGAGCCTAGCGTCCCTGGACAGGACATCAGCAGAGTTGCCAGCCATTTTGGTGCGACGACAGTCGCTGATGATATGGACGATGACGACGACTATGATGACAATGACAGCGGTCACGACATCAAACCACAGAGCAAAGACGCGTTCAACATCACAGCCCAATCCGCGAAGCTCCAATTGGAACTCCTTACTTCTGTTTCTGCAGCTTTACAATCAGAAAAGTCGAAGAACCCCACCCTGCAGATCGCAGATCCAACCATGCTTCAAGCACTCGCATCTTACGATTCGGCCATTGGCAATCTCAAGGGGCTGATAGGTGATTTATTGCGAATCTCGCGAGACCGTGACGCGTATTGGCAGTACCGCTTAGACCGCGAAGCCAATGTCCGCCGCATGTGGGAGGAAAGTATGGCTAAAGTTGCCAAAGAGCAGGAGGAGCTGGAGAACAGAATAGGCGAGTCCGAGGAGAAGCGGCGTAAGACGAAGCGAGCATTACGTGAGGCCCTAGAAGATTACGAGCACCCAGGCGCGGGTCCAGGACCCGCTGTTAATGACGAGGATGATGACTTTGTTGAAGCGGCCGAAGACCCGAAGCAGCAGCAGGAGCTTTCACGAAGCGCAAGCTACCCTAATCGCTCGATCAAGCGAAAGGCTACCATTGCAGACATCGCCGCGGATATGTCGGACTCTGAATCTGAGGACGACGAAGAGTTCTTTGATGCTGTAGGTGCTGGCGAGGTTGAGGTCGTTGAGCTTCCTCAGGAGCCTACAGATGCGAAAGAATCAGGGGCACCTTCATCTGGCGGCGACATATTTGAGGAGAAACATTCCGCGATTGCGACCGGCTTCAAGGGATACGAAGATGGACCTCGCAAAAGACTTGCTATGGATGCCGATGACAGGCCTAAGATTTCTCTCTGGGTAAGCGCATGGACTCCCTTGCATGAGGGTATAAGATCTGACTTTCTTCTAGGGTATCCTCAAGTCTATGATCGGAAAGGACATGACCAAGATGACTTTGCCCGTGTCTTTTAACGAGCCAACATCGCTGCTTCAGCGAGTCGCAGAAGACATGGAGTACACTGATCTCCTCGACACTGCTGCAGACCGTGCCGATTCCACCGAGCGACTGTTGTATGTTGCTGCCTTCGCGGCATCCGAGTACGCATCGACCATTGGTCGGGTGGCTAAGCCTTTCAACCCTCTTCTTGCCGAGACATATGAGTACGCACGACCTGACAAGGGCTACCGGTTCTTCATTGAGCAGGTCAGCCATCACCCTCCGGTTGGCGCGGCCTACGCGGAATCAAAGAAGTGGGATTACTATGTAAGTATTGAAATTCTATTACTTTAGATTATGACTAACGCACTGCAGGCGAATCCGCAGTCAAGTCCAAATTTCTACGGCAAGTCTTTTGACATCAATCCGCTTGGAACCTGGTTCTTGCGCCCTCCCGACCGACGGTAAACGGCGGCAAGGAAGAACTCTACACCTTGGAAGAAAGTTACATCTTCCGTCATCGGCATTATCACCCGCCAACCCGGTCGTCGACAACTACGGAATCATGGAAATTCGCAACCACACCACCGGCGAAGTCTGTCAAGTCGAGTTCAAGCCCACGTGGTTGGAAAGCATCGTCGGCCTACCAAGTTGTTGGAAAGGTCCTCGATGCGGAGGGTCGCGTCCGATGGTCGCTCGGAGGTCGATGGAACGACAAAATCTACGCACGTTTTACTCCAGGTTTCGAAGACGCTGAAATCGAAAAGGGCGGTAGTAAGAGCAAGCACGACGAAAACAAGGCTTTCCTCGTTTGGCAAGCACATGAACGTCCTACCGGCATTCCCTTCAATCTTACGCCCTTTGTTGTCACTTTGAACGATATCCCTGACGCTCTACGACCGGTCGTCGCACCAACAGACACGAGATTAAGACCAGATCAGCGCGCCATGGAGGATGGCGCATATGATTTCGCGGCTACCGAGAAGAATCGCGTGGAAGAGAAGCAGAGAGCGACAAGACGCGAGAGAGAAGCAAAGGGCGAGCATTTCGAGCCCAGGTGGTTCTCAAAGGGTAGGTGCGAGATCACTGGAGAAGAGTACTGGGTTTTCAATCATGAGTACTGGCAGATCAGGGATAAAGTTGCAAAGGGCGAGACGACATGGAAGGATGCCGGGCTGGAGGATATTTTCTGAGTGAGGCAGAGGGTGAGCATTGGATAGTTGCGAGTAATAGTACAAAGACGTTGTATATCTCACCAGTCAAGGAAGTAATCAATGCCATCAGCCAGCGCATTTCCCCCCACAGCAGCATGATAGCTGAACGGATATTCATGCAATTCCACATCCCTCAAAAGGCCGCTTCCCTTAACCTCATCATACAAACGCGTACACAAATCCTCCATCTTCATCGAAGCGAGAAACGCCCTCCTCGCCTCAAACATCTCTTGCGTCTCCATCCTCCGCTTCTTCGCATTCTGCTCCAGCTCCCCATAGCTTATCTGCAGCGCCGGCTTCGTCGTCGCATTCCGGTGGACACCACTATACAGCGGACTATCCCGACTGAAAAAAAATTCCCCGTTCCACACCAGATACGGCGACGCACTCATCCACACATCAAACAAGTCCGGCCGCGTAAACAGCGCATAGAGCACGAACAACCCGCTGAACGAATGCCCATACAGCCCATCACGGTTGAAGTGCGTTTGCGGGAAATACTCATGCACCCAAGGGCGAAGCACGCCGTCCAAGAAAGCCAGGAAAGCAGCGCCGCCCGAGGGCACGCCTGGGGCGTCTTGCTGGGGCGCGCAGGTGGGGCACACGGGCATTTTGGTAGTCGTAGTAGCGGGCGTCTGAATACGGCGAGTCGGGCTGTAGGTTGGAAGCAGGATACCCGACGCTCACGACGATGGTGTCGGACTGGGCGAAGTCGACGGGGCGGCGTTTGCGGAATGCTTCTGTGGTACTGAGGCCGAGGGCGTTGCCATCTAGAACGTACCTGTGCCAATACCATTTAGTGATGTTGGTTTGGAGAAGGGTGGTGGTGGCACGTGGGCGTACAGGGTTTCAACGGTGCTGGCGACGTCTCGGGACGTCCAGTTTAGCGGCCAGGAGACTTGCACTTCGTACTCCCAGGTCCCGTTTGTGACGTTCCAGTATGCGATGTTGGGGAGGATTGTGGATGGGAAGGGCGAGGCGAGGGGGTGGAAGGACCATGCACCAAGGGTGGATAGGTTTGACATGGTGTTTGGTGGGTGGAGGATGAACGCTTGTCTGCGTCCAAGATGATGTACTTTTTCACATCTTATGAAGGTTGTAGATACTAGCGCGTTCCTTCAAAGTAGAGTTGACCAATGTACTCAGTGCGTTTAATCTCAAAGAGCGGTGACAGTGGTCAGATGTGCGGGGTTATTCGCTAAAGGATGCAAGAATCCTTGAATATTGCTCCTCTTCGAGCTTGAAGCATTATTTGCTGACGCTGGAACTATTGTTGCTTAGTTGTTCGAATTGAAACTCTGCCTGGGCGGATTCAGAGATATGTGGATACATCATAGACGTGAATGATCTTGTTGAAGGAGAACAATTTTTTTGAGAAATTTACTGACCTTCATGCTAGAGTGGATGAAGAAAAGACATATGCTAACCTGTAATTGGAGGTCGTCTTCATATACTAGATCACGTCACCTTCACCTATGCTCCCGCTCCAATCACCACTAAGCCTTCCCACCCATCAGCATCCTCCACCCTAACCGGGCTATGCTCAAGCCCCTTCGCCTTCTCCGGATCCACCTCCCCTTGCTCCGCTCGTCTCGAATTGCTATAATCAACCCTCGTCTTCCAAGCTGGCACGCCCTCCATGAACATTTCTTCAACATCCTCGAGCGTCTTGCCCGCCGTCTCCGGAAACATGAAGAACGTGTGGATCGCCATGGCGGTGCAGAAGACGCCGAAGATGATGTACACACGCCATTGGATGTTGACGAATGCCGGGGGAACGAAGTATGAGAGAGCGAAGTTGAAGATCCTGTATCAAGTTAGCGGGAGCTCAAATCGGACATTATGTGATTCGAATTACCAATTAGATGAGGTGGTGAGAGCAACGGCTTTTCCGCGCAGACGGAGAGGGAAGATCTCGGGTGGGTACACCCAGGAGGCGGGGCCCCAGGTCGGGGCATAGCTGGCAACAAAGAGGTACGTGCAGGCGATGACAGCGTGTGAAGGGGCGCCAGTGATCTCCCAACTCTGCTCTGCAATCCCGCCAACTCCGCCTTCGGGTGCAGCGTGACCATAGGTCGCCATTAATCCTGCGTTCGCGAACATCCATGTTGCCATGAGAGTGGCGCCGATCACGAACATGGGGCGACGACCCCAGCGGTCCATATAAACAAGGGCGGGGACGGTCATGACGACGTTGATTACATATTGGATGGATGATGCGATCAGATTGATGTCTCCAGAAAGTCCGGCCATGGCGAAGACATAGGTGATGTAGTCTATTCGTCGTTAGGATATGTCAAGAGTGGGGAGATTGAGGTAAAAGCTTACACATCATAACGTTCATACCCTGTCAGTTGTGACCTATATATAACGTCAGTAAAGTCCAAACATACCCAAAGTACTGTCTTTACTTACCAGATCTGAGTGAAGATACCAATGTGCAAGCGGTTGATCATACGGGGCTTAAACAGCTCCATGACAGATACATCTGCGTTCTGGCGCTCGAACTCAATCATCTGCTTGATCTCGTCCATCTCGAGCTTAACAAAGGGACTGTTGGGATCTCCCTTGCCGTGGACAAGAGTGAGCACAGCATGCGTCTCTTCCCAGCGGTCGTGGCGCGCAAGCCATCGTGGCGACTCCGGAAGAAACACGATACCGATTGCGAGAAAGATGGCAGGCACCATTTGCAGAGCCCACGGAACGCGGAAAGCCTTTGCTCCGTCCATGTATACACACCCATAGGATATGTAGTACATGATCAAGATACCCCAGGTGATGGCCCACTGCTGGGAGCCAACCACTCGACCACGCTTGGACGGGGGCGCCAATTCACTAACGTAGACTGGAACCTGCGCAGAACAAATTCCAACAGCGAAACCGTTGATGAAGCGGCCGGCGATCAGCATACCGATGTTCTGAGCAGCGCAGGAAATGATAGATCCGATGATCCAAATGGCACACCCGATCTGAATCGCGCGACGACGACCCAGCTTGTCTGTGAGGTAGCCACTGACCAGGGCACCGACGAACGAGCCACCAGGCATGGCAGCGGTGATTCCACCCTGGACGGAGGCTTCAGGCCCGGAACATGATTCAGCCTTCAGGACCGAACGGAGGGCCTCTGGGTCCTTGATTGAAGTAGCATCGGTATTGTTGTGTCGGCAAGCTATTCTTCATTAGTTTTTTTAAACTCCTGAATTGATACGAAGACTCACATAGCGCTCATCGACGAGATGTCGAAGCCAAACAGTCCACCGCCGACAACAGCCTACCATATGAAATCAGTATATTCGACACGGACTTTGAAGAAAAGCACTCACAATCGCCGTAATTCCGTATATATTCCCGATCTGATACATCCTGAAGACAAACAGAGAACGTGCAATGCGACCCCAACCCCCGGGTCACAAGTACGTTTTATACGTCTTCTCCCCTCGGGGACCCGCACGCGCCAACGTGGGAGTCCCGTGGGAAACAAATACGCCCCACAGCGGACCATGCATTGTGCCTGGTATCAACGGTCTGTCGGAACTGCATCTGATGGGTTTCCAGACGGGGTATAGAGTCCGTAACGGGATGTCACCATTGGTGGTGCGGAGACGACTTAGCGGGGCAAGAAGTGTCAAGCTTGACACGCTCGGGGAAGTTGCAGTGCTTGTTTGCGACTCGTGTAGGGATAATGGCGCCGAGATACGATGTGCCGCGCGGGAGGAGGCTGCGTTATGCTTGACTTTGTGGGTGCGATTGGACATGGGATTTTCGCAATCATCGATGATCACCAAGTCGCAAAACACCATGACATTTTACGCCTTCACCATTCCGACTCTACCCCATCACCCACACCTCCGCAAAACACAATCCCCATGTCTCCAGACCCCATCCCCATGGTGGTCCTCCCCAAATTTCAAAATTTTCCTTCCCAGTGGGACGGTGGATGCGACTTTCGAGATGCTTGATCCACCCGTGACGTCAGTCGACCCGATTTTTCGACCCAGTTTTCTCAATGTAACGGCATCCTTTAGCGTGGCCGTGCAAGCCACCCGTCGCGATCAAAGCTTGTGTATGCCGAGTGAACCGAGTTGGGTTGTCAAGCTTTCGTCGTCCGAATGATGTTGTGAAGTTGGCAAAATTGAATGGGTCAAGCTTTGCTCTCCCAGGGAAGACACTTTGATTGTATCGCGAGTAGCGGTACTTGATAAAAGACAAGATATTGCCTGGTCCGACAAAACCTCTAGCTTGGTGGAGCCCTTATGCGACTGGGAGCCTCAATTACGGGCCTCATTGTGTTCTAGCGTGGGGCAAGTTGCTGACATGGATCGGCATTGAGGTTCGGACGACGAGAGGCCGAGGCATGTATTGCGCGGGAAACGCGAGACGCGTCTTTATTTTCAACGCTGTGTACTTGTAGGCACGGCTAATGAGAAATCAAGCATATGCAAGGCAACTTCTGACAATATGAGCGTAGGGGGAAGAAGGTAAGAAGTATGGAGACGAAGAGGTCTATTAGGTCTTTCTGTTTGAGAAGCGACGTTCCTACCATGTAGACACCTCATCGACGCTTGAGTCCTGTGGTGAGCTATCTGAGGGCACACACGTCCTGCGTCAGATGAATCTCCAATACAGGCTTGTGTTGCCAATTAATATCGCGCACCAATACAGTGGGTCCAAAACGCTTCTTCGAACCCGAGGACTGGGTGTGGGGACCTCCCCGGACTGCTTGGTAAGTAAAGACCGAAGCTTTCGACATCCGGTAGTATTAGTATCATAAAGCAAGTGGGGAAAGGATGAATAGTACATTGTACCTGATTTAAGGCCCTGTGTATGTACATAGGTCATAGGTCAAGTTATTGCCATCTTGACCCTGCGTCTGGGCACTATTGCCATATTAGCCCCATACCAACTTCTTCAACGAGTACTCGATTTGCTCCAGATATCCACGTCGTCTTCTTCGCATTAGCAAGGCTTATAATGTCCTTCTACCCTCCACGGTCAGCTGCCGGTTTTGGCCCTCATAATCCAGGCCCTCCTGTGCAGTCTCAGGGACATTCCATTTGTTCCCACTCTTGTTCGCAACGCGCACAATCTCGTCGCATACGCTCTTCACAACCTCGATTTCGTTATCCGGAGAATCGGGTGTGTCCTTGGAAGAGACGTTGCTGCGAGGAGGCAAAGCTTTGAATGCCAAAAAGCGACCTGCCTCCTCCTTTTTGGTGTCTTGTTGGTGTTGCTCATCATTACCAGCTCCAGAGTCCAAGGCTCTAGTGTTTCTCCGCACCAGGTCGCCGCCACCTTCAGCTTTGTATCTGACGACAAAACCAACATTCTTATCGGTGTCCATGTGCCGCTGAGCAAGCGTGCTTGTAATATACACACCACGCATGAGACCTTGCACGTTCTCAAGCTGAATGCGCTCGAACTCGCGAACCTTTTCAGTGCCCCAATCTAGGCGACAAAAGTACAATGCTTTGTCCGTCAGAAGAAGGACTGCTTCTTCGAAAGTTGCTGTTTTTACTTGGTTTGCTGCCGTAGGGACAGTCAAAGTCCATCCGTGGATCAGGTCTTCATCCTGGTCTTCGATCACGATACCGGCAGAGCGATCGATCGCTTGCTGTCGCACCTTCCCCATGTCTATGAAGTAGTCCGAGCTCTTCATATCCGCTTCAAATTCTGCGAAGATAGTTTCGGTTGCACGACCGAGTAGATAGTCGATGAGTGCTTGTGTGAAGTAGTCATTTACAATGTTGTTGTAATAGCGGGTGAGTGTCAACCCAAAGTCGGTCAAGGCACCCGTGATCTGTCGTTTTCTAGTCCGTGTAAAGTCACCTTTGAGGGCCGCAGTACCGGCGTACTGGCGTGAAATGTTGTCTCCGTTGTCGGCCCAAAGAGTGTTAAACCAACTGGTGCTAGGGTCGTTCTGCAGGTCGATGTTGTAGCTGCCTGCGGACAGCTGCGCCTCGAGCGCGGTCCTTGCACAGGCAGATTGAACTACATTCGTTCGATCCAGGCAGTCCATGCAGTTTGTGCGCAAAACGCCTGACTGCTTGTGTTCGATCTGGTCGTCAGAGATGACGGTCCAGCCTGTCGAGGAAGCGAATGGTTCGAGCGTGTCCATGAGCCGCGACACATTCTCGAAGTGCATACCGCGACATACATTGTGAAAGTCGAACCACTCGAAGCCCAGCTGCTTACCTTTGCCGTCGATGCCACCATTTTCATTCAGTGACTTTGCGTGCCTCTCGTATAGCTCTCCAATTTTTGATTCAGTTCCGTGCTTGTCAATCAACGAAGCGCAATAAACATCGCCATATCGCGATGCGAGATTGTCAAAATGTCGCTTGAAAGCCCTGGCATTGGTCTCAAAGGTACCCCATGTGCTGACTTGGGGCTTGAGGCTGTATGGCGACTGAGAGAAGAAGAGGGGTATGGAACCGCGGAACTGTGTGTACGAGAAGATTTTATCCTGCGAGGTATTCCAGGTAGGCGGGGAAAGGATTTGCTCGGTCTCGACACTGTTTGCAGTAAAGCCATCATCGTCTGTACCGCGACGCAGATAGCGGAGACCAGCCCGGTGGGTAGAGCGTCGAGAAATTAGGGTCAACAAAAAGTCTTTTCCATCTGAAGTCTCAGGCGGCGGTGTGTCGGTGTTGGTATCTGAATCAGAGTCTGCGTCTTTTTTCTGCTTCTCATGCCATGACTGCAATTGAATGTCGTCTGGAGTGGCGGAAGGATCAATCACTGCGCTGTTGGAATGAGGGTCTGCGACTTTGATGGTGAAGGGTCTCTGTCCGACGAAGCCTTGGATGATGGGAAGGACAAATGAATGCTGGCCAGCATCTACGAATGGCTCTACAATATGCTGATTCCAGAAGAACTATGTCACGTTAGCAACTGAGTGCGCCCATTTCGAGCCACACATACTAATGGATCAAATTGCCTGAAGAGAGGCAAGCTGGAGTTTGGTCGCGAAGTGCCAATGCTGTGAGAAAGGTCATAGTCGTAGGAAAAGAAGAAGTTGCCCGAAGAAAAGTACATGCGCGTCGTCTGCAGAATCTTCGGCAGTAACGCCACAGTTGTTGCATCCTTCTGGCCCTCTAGAGCTTTCGGAATATTCTCTGGTTTGACACTTTCTGGGGCAACTTTCTCCGAGCTAGGCAACGCCTCCTGGTCGGCAGGGTCTGCTCCAAGCTCCTCGTCCTTTGGAGTAGATTCGACGTTTTTCGGCACTTTGCCTGTTGGGTTCTCTTGCGAACTGAGGCCCTGTGTGCGCCTGCTATCTGCACTCCAACCTTTTCTGGAGAACCACTTGTCGGCGAAGCGGCCGTAGACGCCTTTGCGCTGCATGACATCCGCCGCCACGCTCGAGTCTCCCTTGGCGGGCCCCTTCTGCCCGGTCACGGGATCAATCACCTCGCTGGATGTGGTTGTGCCATCGTCGTCCAGCGAGTCGGCCACGCTAGGCGCGCCTTCCTCGTCTTCGCTGTCTGTGTCACCCGCTCCTGCGGCATGCGCTTTATTCTGACGTCGGACGTGCTCTCGGGCGGATGTGATGGCCTTGTCGGCTTCGGCTTGTGATGACAGTGGAATCAAGCTCACGTGAGTGATTTTGTATATGGACTTGCCACGAATCTGGGCGACATATTCGCGACCAGTTATAGATATCAAGAAGAAGGATGTTGCGACTTTCAAGAGTCCTAGCCTTGTGTCAGCTCATGGGAAGCAATGCCGGCGCAAGATGGGTGCCGGACCTACGATGCCATGCGCTTCCACCGACGTAGGCGCAATATCTTCGTCGCGCCGGTCCCTGAGCAAGGGTCCGACGTTGCCCTTGTAGTCGACCTTAATGGCTTGCTGTGTCGCGGGCGGCTGGTTGCGAGGCGGGCATGGCTGTAGGATCAGCCCATCCACAGCAGCAAAGATGAGGAGTTTCCGGACGAGATTCGGCATATTTGCGACAGCAGCTCCGTGCGCGTCAATGGCGGCTTGACTCGTATCTAGGATAGCGACATGTAGCGAGCAAAGGCGAGGTTTGCCATGTGTTTGGTGGGTGCCAATGACGTGAGCATACGCGCTAAGCCCACGTTTTTACCCCACAAGTCTCGTCTGAAGTACCTAGTCCCCTCAACACCATGTCTTATCGCCGAGAGAGAGACTGCTCAGCATGGCCGATTTCTCATGCTGTCAGAAAAGACCCCGTAAGCCCACACAGATTTGCGGCATTTGGCGCCACACGAAATGAAGCTACAATGCCGCCGTCGGAGTGTATCGAGCTCCCAAGATTTTCTGTCATGATTACGCGCTGCATGGTACATGGAGGAACATGAGAGACAGAGGTGGACAAGCGAGCCAATGTCCGCCGTCTTAGCGCCGTGCGCCATCGGTGTTAAGCTCTTTACCCTCACTACCTCCGCATTCCTCCCCGAAAGGAAACAATGCGGCGTACATGTCTTGCGCGCTTCGTACGAATATGCAGCCTCGCAATTAACTTGGGCTTTGACGTTGGAAGGTATAAAGGTAGCTCCATGCTGCTCTCCATAATAGCGTAAACCATTCACCATTTCCTGAGCCTTCCTCTCAGCACCAAAACTGACCGCCTCAATCGTGACCATCCACTCTTGCTCAACATGTCTTCAGCCGACAAGCAAATCATCCTCATTACTGGTAACTATATCTTGTAACACCTTGAGCCCTGCTGACTATCAAAGGTGCCACGAACGGTATCGGCTTGGACACCACAGTATACCTCGCACGCGACTCCCCAAACAACCATGTCATCATGGGCGCTCGCAGCTCATCCAAAGCCGAAGCCAGGATCAAAGAAGTCCAGGGCAAAGACATCAAAGGAACGCTCAGCTACGTCCTTCTAGACCAAAACGAAGACGCGTCCATCTCTTCCGCCGTCGAGCAGATCAAGAAAGAATTCGGTCGCGTTGACGTCCTCGTCAATAATGCCGGAGTTTGTCTTCCTGATGACAAAGAATGGGCTCCTCGCGAAACCCTGCGTGCGACGTTTGAGACCAATGTCTTTGGTGTCATGCTCTTGACCGAAGCTCTGATTCCCCTTCTCAAGGCCTCCAAGAACCCCAAAGTCATCAACGTCACTTCTGGTCTCGGCAGTATCACAGGCCTCAGCCCAGATCTAGACAGCAACAACATCTTGAGCAACTTCCAACACGTTCCGAGCCCTGGCTATCGGATGAGCAAGGCAGCATTGAACATGCTGACGGCATACCAGTACGCACGTCTCAAGCAGGATGGATTCAAGATCTGGGCATACTGCCCTGGGTACGTTGCGACGGACTTGACAAATGATCGCGAGGCGAGAGAAGCGATGCAGTGGTGTGAGAGCTCGGAGACAAGTGCACAGGGCATTCTGGAGATTGTACAGGGGGAGAGAGACGGAGAAGCCGGAAAATTCATTACCAAGAATGGAGGAGGGTATCCATGGTAGTGGAGTTAGCAGTCAAAACAACCGAAACGGGTAAATTGACGAGTTTTCATGTTCTCCGTGTAGTCTTGCTGGGTTGAAAAAGCGCGGCTTTAAAGAGTGAAGAACGTAGGCTGGTGTGCTCCAGAATACCCACCCATGATGTCCACTTCATGAACGATGCAAGTCTCTGCTCGTTACCAAAGATTGTTTATCGGAATATGGAAGACAGGTCATTGGTGCGTTGCGTTAGCTTGGCCAAGAGACGGCTGACAGAACGATTCTCTGGCCAATTGCAAGTCGTCAAGGAAGCATGTGCCTAGTCGGCATGCAGGAACGACTTACCTCGAGATGTCTCTACCCTGCAGCATCCCGTAGAGACCCACGTGGTTCGACATGGATTCGAAAATACAAAAGGCGCGCAATTGACTTCTTGTCATTCTGCTACTTTTCTTGAGCATTACTGTCTATCTACACAAATTTGAAGCTGACAAGAAGGACAATATGCGTGGTCAATTGGTATGCCATCCAATCCCGTGTTTGTAACAATTATTGACAAACCAGGCTTCCGCGAGCTTGATGCTTCTTGCGCGTAGGTTCCAGCATCATTCTTAGAAGTTGTGAATGCATAGTGACAAAGACCAGACAGCGCATCTGCATTCAAGTCCGACATCCGACTCAACCAGATCCAAGTCATCGGGACCCATAACTCCTACCACCGTGAAGTCTCTCTAGCTGAACGTGCCGTCTTCGAGAAATACGTCCCGTCACCAGAGGACTACTACTACTCGCACGCCGAGCTCCCCATCCAGCTCGAGCACCAATCCGTCCGCTCCTTTGAACTCGATCTGCATTCCGATGAAAAAGGCGGCCTCTACTACCCTCCAGCAGTATGGACGCTTTCCAATCTCACCAAGAACAATACCCCTTTCGACGGCGAAGTCCTGAAGAAGCCCGGCATCAAAGTCTTCCACGTGACCGATTTCGACCCTGACTCCGTTTGCCACACCTTCATCGACTGCCTCAAGTCGCTGAAGAAATGGTCCGATGCGAACAAGCACCACGTCCCCATCCTCATCGATCTCGAGCTCAAGACCGACGCGCCCGCATGCCAGCTTGGCGGCGTGTGTCCCGGCGAAGCCACAAACTGGACGCTGCCCCGCCTGCTCAACGTCGACGCGGAGATCCTGTCCGTCTTCTCGAAGAAGCAACTCATCCGCCCGGACGACGTGCGCAAGGGCAATCTGACATTGGAGCAATCGGTTCTGCAGCACGGATGGCCCAAGCTGAACGACGTGCGTGGCCGCTTCCTCTTCTTCTTCGACAATGACGCGAAGCCGGCGGATCCCAACTCGCCCCGCGAATTGTACCGCGCGGCTGCGCCTTCGCTGCAGAATCGCACCGTGTTTACTAATAGTCTGGCGGGCTCGCCGGATGCGGCGATTATCAAGTACAACGAGCCGCGCGACAATGGCACGGCGGTCATCCAGGACTTGGTTAAGAAGGGGTATATTGTACGCACGAGGGCGGATATTCCGATCGACACGCTTCTGAATAGGACGACGGAGATGCGGGATTTGGCGTTCAAGAGTGGTGCGCAGATTGTCAGCACGGATTTTCCGGTGTATGGGATGAGTGCGAGGTGGGGATGGGATTATGCTGTGCAGTTTGAGGGGGCGAGAGTGGCCCGCTGTAACCCCGTCACAGCTCCCAAGGGATGCAAAGATGATGATTTGGAGTAGTATTTTGTAGATAATCCTATGTCAAAATCGCACATGTGGTGTCTTGCAGCATGCTCTATCCGCCTCTGCCTCTGCCTCGCGCAATCCCACGGCCACGACCACGCCCTGACATATTCCCACGTCCAATCGTGCCCGTCCCTCCCTGTCCCGGAAAGAATGAAGGTAGCCTATTCCTAGCATCTCCATAAAAGCGCTCAAGATCCGGCGTAGTATGAATGCCCTCCGCCATCTGCACCCCGTGCTCCTTCAACTTGCGGATCACATAGAGCTCGCTCTGCGACAGCGGCATGCGCGAGTACCCAGCCTCAACACTATCCGTAATCGTTCGGCGCAAGAAAGCAGAAAACTGCGACCTTGGCGGAGACGTCACACCCATCGCACCTAGAAACTGCGGGAACGATTTGATGTCCTTGATCCTGCGGATATCCTCAGCCATTTTGGACGCCAGTACCAGGCGGTGGCGCGCCGTGCGTCTCGAACAGCCCATCTCGGATTTCAGCGAGACGCATACCCGACGGTCGAGCTGCGGAGCTGAAGAGCTTGAGGAACATGAGAAGACGGTATGAGGTTGGCGAGGCTTCGAACGTCTTGCTAAGCCGGTATTCCGAAATATGACTGGGCTCGAGATATGCGAGTTCCGTATAGCCCGCGCCCTTCGCGTCGAGCATCCACACCACGTTGCGCAGAATCGCCTCCTTGATGATAAGCAACGTGAGATTTGCAGTCATTCCAGCATCGGAGATCAGGGCGGCGACTAAGACGTGTCCGAGATCTGGGAATTGCGTCTTCGTCCGTGGACCAGATATAAATCGATTGACAATGCGGTTTGCACCGGCTACAGTGGCGGCATCTTCGGTCGCTAGACAGAGCAGCAGGTGGTAGAGACTGAAGTATGCTTCTACAGCCTTCTCCGACGCATGGCTGAGCGTGCTGCGCGAATCGGCGCGGCCCCAGCCTTTCTGAGAATCGGTGGAGAACTGCACGACGATGGTGTTCATGAAGTGGTACAGCACATCGACGTATCCCGGCTCTTGGTTCGCCATCTGCGCGAAACCATGTATATCCCTCAAGCGCGCGGCAGCCATAGCCCTAACCTGATTCCAGTGGCGCCTGCTCAGTGGCAAAGGCAGCCATTTGTCGAACAGGACGCCTTGGATGCTGCGGCGGACGCGGTGTTGTTCGAAGGCCTCCTGGCTGAGCAAGTCGAACTCTGAACGGAACACCGGACGATAGCCACCCGAGATGGCGACGCCGATGCCCAGCTGTGTATCCATGAAAGACTTCTTGAGGCAGAAGCATTGTAGTTCGCGCATGCGGATGAAGTCGTACGACCTCACCAAGGTCTTCAAGCCTGGGACTGCATCGCTGAAGTTGATGACATCTCGTGTTTCAAGACTGGAGATGATCAGTAGGATCAACTCGTCTGGCAATTCGAAAAGCTTTGATTGAGTTGGTGAAGGCGTTGTGTGCTCATCAGATGATAATTCGTTCGGCGTTGCAGCACCATTTCCATCCTCGTCAGGTCGAGTAGGTGCCCAACCCAAGCCAAATCCGCACTTACGACACTCATAAGCTTGAAAGTGCCTGGACCTGGGATATCGCGCACCCAGATCTCCTACGTGACGTCGGTATTCAGCCAAGTCGATCTTTTCTCCACCATGGTCTTGCTCTAGCGACTCGCTGCAGAAGAAGCTAAGCAGCTGAATAACGACTCCTTTTAGAGTGTATGCCGGTGTCCATGCTTCATCAGTGTTGAGCATCGAGGCGCAGATGTAAGTGCCGCCAATCACATTCGGGTGTACGACGACAGTCTGTATCGTCACAACTGGCGCTTGCAGCGGGTAGTCCTCCTGAAACACGATGGTGAGATGCAGAGGGTCCTGATCCTGGGGCGTGAGGATTACGCAAGCTTTCCGGATGTCCGCATCATCGAAGTGCAAATGAACGTTGGGGTACGGGTCTTGTTGGATCTCGGCGATGTCTTGCAAGAGGCGGCGCTCAAGCGAGTTGGCCGTAGTCGTCGTACGAGGTGGCATTCTCGTGATGTGAGGCGGCAATCGACACCAAAAACGAAAGGAAAGGAGAAGTCGAAAGGAATCAGGCGATCGGAGACTGATATCTCTATCAGAGTCGCGATGACGTCCAACAGAGAGGGTGTAACGAGCTATTAAAGGTAAAGGATAGAAGGGAGGCTGAGACTTTGTTTGGCAGCAAACTCCCAAAGAATTGTAAGCAATCACGTGGCTTGCGAGCTGTTCACTGCAATTGGTTGGCGAACTCTGGTCTGATGGTAAAAGGCGGGCAGCCGTGCGCATGTACCCGTCTTAGGAAGCATGGCGCCCTTCAGCCGCACGCTTTGAGAAAGGGCGTAAACACCCGTATCACAGGAAGAGTGGGTGCCGCAAAACTTTACTCAGCGCTGCCGAATCTGAGTTTGCTAGCACCGAAAAATTAAGACGCGTTGTTTGGTATGCTACCGCGCTATCACAGTTTCGCACTCACTCGCTCATTGCCCTTGACAGCGTCTTGAATCACCGACATGGCCAAAACCAACTTCTCTTCCTCCAGCTTTGGCGCGACAACTTGTACACAGAGCGGGGTATTCAAGTATACTGAGCGATCAAAGTTCGTCCCTGAAGGTTGTCAGTGCCCTGATCGACTCACACAGAAGCATTGAAACTCACAAAGCTCTCTGTTCACCTTATCCCAGTTACTTAAAGGTTTGGTGTTCGGCATTTCTCCTTCCATATCACTCTTTTCAAACATTCTTACCGGTACTGTACCAGCAGGATAGTCCAACAAGACAAATGAACTGGTGTAGCTTACGCCATTGTATCGATCGATTGGCGGGACAGGGTGCGGCGCAACCGGGCAGATGAAGGCATCAATCTCGCCGTATTGATCGCGCCATATGGACAAGAACTTCTTGCGAAGTGCTTCACGCTTGCCATGTAATTGCTGTACCTTCGTAAGCTCAAGCGCTCGCTTGCGCTTGAGACGTGTTGAGAGCCAGGGAGACAGTGGCTCATTTGAAGATTCGAGCAGATCAAACATGGCATTACCGCCCTCGACGCCGAACATTGCATTAGCCAGAGACTGGCATTGGGAGAAGAGGGGTGTGATATCCATTTCGACGACATCGACGCCAGAACCGTGGAGTTGGTCTTTCACCTCATCCAGCAGTCTGGAGATGGGTGGATGCGGATCAATAACACCGTCTCGTCGTACTAGCCCAATTCTCATCTTGCGTCCTGCACCACCTAGAGACGTGAGAGACGACCAAGGCGATGGAACTACATCCGGATCTTGTGTCCAAGGTCGCTGTTCCGAAACTGCTCGGAAGAAAAGCTCAATGTCGCGCATAGAGTGAGCCAAAGGGCCTGCACTTGCAGGAATACCTATTTTAGCAGCACCTGGGAGAGCACCGCCTTCTTGACCAGCGTAGGGAACCCTTTCCCAACTCGGCTTGATGCCAAATGTGCCGTTGCACATTGCTGGGATGCGGATGCTGCCACCAACATCAGTGCCGACGCCTAGGATCGAGCCACGCATACCGAGCAGAGCGCCTTCGCCACCTGAACTTCCGCCTGGAGTGACAGCAGTATTGAATGGGTTGATAGTTCTGCCAAAAACGTTGTTGTGGGAGTCCAGTGCCATTAGGGTCTGGGGGATGTTCGTTTTGCAGTACAGCACCGCTCCGGCATCCAACAAGTTATTGACGAGGACCGCATTATCTTTTGCTGGATTGAAACATAGAGCAGCGATGCCTATTGACGCATCGTATCCTTTGACTTTGAAGGTATCCTTGAGCGAAACCGGTACTCCATGAAGTGGGCCGAGAGGAGCCTTTTTGGCATCGAGATGTGCATCAAGCTCTTCTGCACGTTTCAGGGCGTCGGCAAAGAAAATCTCAGTCAGGCAATTGGTGAGTTGATGGGCGACGGCTGCTCTCTACCGTTGCTATCAGTGTTACTCTCCTCAGCGATCAGGGTGTACAACAAACCTTGCAAAATGCTCTCGTGACATCAATGCATTTCAGCTTCCGAGACGTTATGGCACCAGCCAGTGCAGTCGCATCATACTCTTCTGTAATTTTCAGCTCTGCAGCGGATAATATTCCGCACTTCCGAGGGATGTCGATGTAGTTTGTAGTGCTGGACGAGGGCAGGCTGCTCAAGCGCCATTCTTGCGGTATCCGTGCATACTGTTCATCTTTCTTCTGCCAGGATACAAGTTGCCATTTTGCAGGGGCCTGAGGCGGAGACGGAGTTTTCGTTTTGGACATGTTATCGATAGACGCTTGATAGACAACAGTGCTGTCTGGAACGAAGCATGGTGATAAGAGCTTGGGCGAGCCGAGGTTGGCCGGCAGGGATATCTGTTTTTGCGGGGTACCCGTGCTTGCGGATTCAGGGACCAGTCGTGGGGAACTCTGCCAATTGGAGGTCTAGTTCCGTCATTCAACATTTTCTTCCAAGTTGGATCCGCAGGCAGGCATGTCTGCGAAAGTTGGCGGTCCGAGAAAGCTGGGCAGCGCTAATGACGGCGTGTCCCGTGCTATGATGGACGAGTCCTCTGTGCGAAGATGCCCGCAATTGCCATGAGGAAGTCGAGATGATCAGGGAAAGATGGCAGCCAATGGAACTGGTCCCAAAGTCAGATGCCATCGCGCGAAGGTGTTGGGACGGTGCTCACTGCTGACGGTGGCAGGTGGAGCGTCAGGGTTCAGTGTCGCTTAGGATGATCCCTGCTTAGAGCTGCACTAGCGCGCCTGCTCGACAGAAAACCCAACGCAACTCTCTCTCCCCCAACTTTCACCGCTGAAAGCCATTGACGTCCCGTGTTTCTTGTGACAGCCTCAGGAGCATCGTCGTATCCTGCTCTCAACCTCTCATCACCTTTTTGCAGCCCGCACCCCCACCATGGCCGCCGGTAACTTCACGCTCCTCCCGGGGCAGTACCACCCTTACTACCCCGTCGAGGCCCAGATCGCGGGCTACCTCGCCAACAAATGGAACACATTTGAGCTGGTCAGCATGTTTGCTGCTGGATGCGCTGCCATCTTCGCCGTTACGTTTGTCCTTGTCAAGAGGATACGACCAACGCTCAGCAACGGTGACCTCTCAGCCATCATGTGGTTCGTGCTGTGTGGATGCATTCACTCCTTTTTCGAGGGATACTTCGCCGTCAACTTCAGGACCATGGGAAGCATGCAGGATCTGTTTGGCCAGCTGTGGAAGGAATACAGTCTGAGCGACTCGAGGTACCTGACGCAGGACGCCTTTGTGCTGTGTATGGAGACTGTCACTGCTGTATGTCTCCTCTGCTCTACGTTACAGCTCTCCTGATACTAACATTCCCTGATAGGCCTTCTGGGGTCCCCTCTCTTTCGTCTGCGCCGGCCTCATCGCCTACGACCACCCCCTCCGCTACCCCCTCCAGCTCATTGTCTCGCTCGGCCAGTTCTACGGCGACATCCTCTACTACGCCACCTCCATGTTCGACCACTACATCCTCAACGTCTCATACTCGCGCCCCGAAGCTTCCTACTACTGGGGCTACTTCGTCCTCATGAACTTCTTCTGGATTGTCATTCCTGGCTTCTTGATGTACCAAAGCGTAACCGCAACCGTGAGCGCATTCAGCGCCGTCAACGATGCGGCCAAGCTTATGGCCAAGTCCGGCCGCATGAACGGCAAGAAGGTCAACTAAATAAAGCACGGCTGTACTGCTAGACCTGAGCAATTGCGCACGTCTGAAGATGATTCGTAGTATTTTGTATTATTAGACACAGGTGGCTGGGATGGGCGCTGTTGTGTTGCATGATGTACTTGGTACAAAATACCCTGGATGGACATGCTGGCTCTGCATATACGAGCTTGGTGGCTCACTAATACTAGAGTAGATTCGAGTATAGAACGTTTTGATCCGAAAGACCTCGCTTTATCATTTAGCCAGTGAGCATCAGTCTTTCGTACTCCAGCGATGCCAACACAAATGCTGCTGACCCCAAGACGCTGTTGTATACTATTGGCTGACCAACGTAGTACTGCAACCAACACATCAGCTTCCGCTTCTCTGTCAATCGAGGAATGAACAAAACGTACCTCATACGACGCAGTGGAGTTCAGACTGCACACTCCAACTGTGCCATTCCACGCCAGCGTCCCATTCGCATTCTGCACCACAAATGAATCCGCCAAGTACCCATACGCTTTGTTGGCAATTTTCTCATAATCACAGTCCTGACCTTTAAGATACCCTGCCCGTAATCCCTTCAGGATCGAGTAGACAAACATTGCACTAGCACTACTCTCGATATAATTCCCTTCCCTCCCCGGCTGATCTAGAACTTGCCACCACGCCCCCGTCTCTTCATCTACGGCGTTCACGACGCTCTTCATCAAGCCTTGGAAATGACCACGGAGCCACGTGCGCGCCGAAACAGCTGATTCGGGAAGAAGCGACAAGGTATCTATCAACGCCATGCAATACCACCCGAGACTTCGGCCCCATACATGAGGACTTGCGCCGGTGGCGTTGTTAGCCCACGATGCGCGTCTCGAAGCGTCGTAGCCATGCACGAGAAGGCCGGATGGGGTGTGAGTGTGGTTCCAAAGTAAGTCCAGTTGCAGGATCACGTCGTCGAGCACAGAAGAATTGTCGGGCTTGTCGATGGTGGAGTATAAAGTCAGGAATGGAGCGAGACTATACATCCCGTCCAAGTACGTGTAGTTTGGATACACGTAGTACCACAGACTCCCCTCTGCATTGCGATGCTGCAGATCAACCGACGTCCGGAGAGCTTGGTAGGCCTTTCGGTACGTCTCGTTTTTGGTTTGTTGGTAAGTATGAATCAGGCCGTTACCGCTGCTCAGTCGGTCCAATGGGTAAGAAGTGTCGAGAGTAGCGTTTGAGAGTGTGGAAACCACGGAGTCTACGCTGGCTCGAATGTACGAATCTATCGACGGCGTGGACGTGTGATTGGAGTATTGGCGGACCATCTCCCGAAAAGCTTTTTGCACGAAGCCAGCCTGAAGGAGACTCGAACGGTCCGACATAGAAGCGAGGATGCCTTGGTGCCTGGACATTATCGATTGGGCCATTTGGAGGGAGTATCGCGATGACTCGTTCCTTTGGTGGGGATCCGGATGCCCAGACGTAGTGAGCGCGATTGCGCTCGCAATGAGCCCATACAAACGCATTTTGAAAATTTCTTTGAACGAGAAATTGTTGTGTCTGAAGCTGGAGAGGTGAGGAAGAAAAGGGATTATATGCCAGGGTCCTGCCTAACGGCCCGAACTTTATTTCGTTGACCCACCGGCATCCTGGCGCGGCTAGCAGGGTGTATGCGAGCTGAGTAACACGATTGAGTACATAGAAGATGCATAAACTGGGAGCTCCGGCAAGAAAAACTGCGATTTTGCATGAGGATGACAAGATTTATGAATCACCTCGGTGGTTGTTGAACAGGTTGGTAACGCTTTGTCATGAACGTTAGTTTAGTGCGCATCGGCATCAGTCATCAAAGTCTGTTCGACATTAAAGTACTCGAACGGAAATTCTGTTACGCTTACACACCGACTTCGGATTTAAAGATCCATCGAGGCATTGCCAGTCGCTTGAATGACCCAACGCTTCCACAACTTTGGCTAAGCCGCAGTATCTCAGTCTGCAAAGCCTCGTGATGCCGTTGTATCTATGATGTTCGGAGCATCGCTCTTGCGCAGAGATGTCTACTACATCGATCCCACTCCCATCATTCACATGCTATGTCAACTCGAACGATGCTGCGGCTTTCACAATCTCATCACAAGGTGCACGCCAATCAGAACATCACATTCTCAGAACATCTTACTGCGAGCATAGACACTATACCATGTTGCGCAAAGGTCTAAAGAGCGTAAAGTAATCTTCTTTTAACCAAGTCGTCAGAATCTCCATCTCTTCTAGATCACCCTTCACTGCTCAAACGGCCACCCCTGCAATCCCACCTTCAAGAACTCTCCACTCAAAATCTCCGCCTTTCTCTCTTTCAGCTCCTCAACATCCCAGTTCGCCCACAAATACCTCCCCTTCAAGAACTCAGCTTCCTCACTGCACAGCCACACGTAGAAACTCGCCGGCAAACTCTCATGATCATGTTTTGCCAACAACGCCGCGCCTCTACCATTCCACATGAACCCTTCACCCTCCTTCTGCTCCTGGTATCCAGAGTTGCGGTTCATATCCGTCAAGACCGCGCCCGGCTGCACGCAGAAGACGCGCAGCGATGGATTCTCGAATTGCACGCACTGAAAGAAGCGCGCAGTGGCAAGTTTCGAGACGGTGTAGGTAGAAAACCCAGAGGCGATGTCCATGTGCGAAGCACAAGAGTTAGACTCGATGATCACACCATCTTGGCTACAGTGCGCCAGAAACGCATTGGTGACGTTGAAGTTTATTGTGAGATTGGTGGAGATGCCGTCGACCCATTTCTTGGAGTCAATTTCCGCGATCGTGCCCAGTGTGCCCATGACAGCTGCGTTGGATATCAAGACGTCGAGCTTCTTGGTGCTGCTTGCTGCTGCTACTTTTGCAAAAGCTGCATCTGCTTCGCCTTTGTCTGTGACATCGACGGAGATTGTGAGGACTTGGGTCGATGGGAAGGATTTGTTGATGGCGGCTTTGGTGTCGAGGAGAGGCTGTTCTCTGCGTCCCAGGATGGCAATGAGCGAGGCGCCGGCTTTGGCAAAGTATGTTGCTGCTGCAGCACCGATTCCTGTACCACCACCGGTCACGATGATAGTTTTGCCTTTGACTGATAGCTCAGGCCGTGTCGGGTCGAGGGCCGGGTAGGTCGTTTTGTGGAAGACCTTGGTGGGTGAATTTGGCGCATCGATAAGAGAGGCGAATGAGGACATGTTGGCTGTAGTTTCTGAATGAAGTGCTGGGCAGTTTGATGAGATGCTTTGTGGAAAGTATCCAATGCTCTTGAGAAGTAAGAACTGGAGAATTGGGTGAAGTTTCGATCCACGAAGGCAGTTGCTCTCTTTATACGATCACACTATCAGAGAGATAATGTACTCTTTCGCTTTTGAACGAATGTGGTGCAACTGATTCAAAATTGAAACTACAAAATTGTACCTGTCCGAAAAATGGATCTGGTTAGATCCACAGTTCGCGGGGTGTACAAATTGTACCGCCCGTAGACTAGCACCAATGCGGACGCTGACAAATGTTTTCTCTGATATTAGAAGACACAGCTCATCATCAGGCGTGAATCAACGGCTGTTCAAAACGAAATGTCCGATCAGAATCGTATCTCAGTCTTACAGTGCAAGTTGTGCAGCAAACCCTTTAATAAAGGTAACTTCCACATTCTTCCAGGCGAACTGAAAAGCTAACAAGACTTCAGAGGCAACCTTGAAGAGACATGGGTACTACTGTCGGTCGCGAAACAGTGTAGAGAAAAGCGTCCGTTTTCGGTCTTGCATGCCTTGTGCAAAGGCCAAAACCCGTTGTGACAATACTCTCCCAGCATGCTCAAGGTGTACGACAAAGAGCTTGTGTTGTCGATTCCCAGGCAATAAATCTACGGAGAAAGAAAGTGTAACGAAGGATTCTACGGAAATGATGTACCCAGCGGATAACAATGGTTCTCATCTTTTAGGTATCCAGACTCAAGTGTTGATTAACGAGGAGCTTGCGGATGATTCAGACTCGTCCTTCGGCATCAATTTCGCTGATTCCGAAGGTGATGGCCACCCCGTATGGAACCTGATCAGCGTCGAGAAGGATGTTCCATCAAGCTCAGTATTGGAAGACGTTGACCCGACTGCACAAAATAGCACCAGTTTATCTCATGTCCAGCGAGTTGATTTCGGGTCTTACATCAACGACATGTCAATGGCAACTAGCCCAACTCTTTCAATGACGCCGAATTACGATCTCGCGCTGCGTTCTTTTACTAGGAAACCCGCGATCAAAGGCGGCGCACTGACAACATCCATGCTTATGCTCCGCCTTCTCACAACCTACCCGCTGATGTTGCGAGATCCGCATTCACCGCCACCATTCATTCACCCATCATTCCTAGCAGATCAGGAAAGCAAGACCATGGAGTCACTCACGACTTGCGTCAGTCTCATTCAGATGCTTGAAAGCGGAGGCAGTGCTGGCAGACGGCTTGTGTGGAAGAATATAAGGCTCGAGTGCGAGAGATTGCAACTGCAAGTGAGTAATCTACACTCCCTATCTCGGTGCAATAGTAACTTTCTAACGAAACATTTGTCAGTGGTCTGACCTTGATGCATGGGAGCTTCTATCGTCGATGCAAGCGCTTTTGGCATATATGCTACTGCGACTAGATGAAGGCGAGACGGAACACAACAACTTCGATACGCTACTGTTGACTACTGCTTGGGTATGATGTCTGGAAGACACTATTTAATGACAATCACTGACCCATCGCAGGTCATCGGATGCGCAATGAATTGCAAAATCGGAAACTTCAACTGCACGTCACCTACAGGCATGAGCTACGGCACAACATACAGAGACTGGGTGTTCGAAGAGTCCAGACGACGGTACAGTACTACTACCCTGATGTCTAGCCTAGCTGACATAAGAATCAGAACGTCGCTCACGTTCAGTATCATGCGCATGTTGTTCTCAACCGAGCCGGCCGGCGCTTGCTTCATGACTGACGGCTTCATCCTCGCGCCACTCCCTGCGCAGAAACACTTGTGGGAAGCGCGAGATGAATTCGAATGGACGAAGGCGAAGAGACAGGACACTAGAGGAGATAGTGTTTTCGGCATCAAGGTTGGTGGGCGCATGGCGAAGGTCGATCCTTGTCCGATCCTGGATGAGGGGAATGGCACAAGTATGGAGCATGTTCCAGATGATGTGCAAAGCAGCGTGAATTGGCAAGAGTGGTGTGCAGGTATGGACGGACTTGGGGCATTGGTTATGCTTGCTGCTTCCCTACCTGTATGAGTATCGCATGCCCCGGCAAAACTTCATTACTTCATCAAGCACAGGACAATGAAGGCGAACCTTTGCGTCGTCATTGAATTGAATTTTTGACACTGTTTCTTCTGAGATAGCAACACTTGATGGAGAGCACTAGACCCATGTCTTATAATATGTTTGCACTTTATTCAACTTCGCCTTGATTCAACGCCGATGCACATGCCTATTCTATGAGGAACTGCTGCAATTGACTAGGTACAGTAGCAATCTATTGCCTAGAACGCGATGATAAGGATTGTAGGGGTCTGAGCCACATCGGTGATGGAGGAGGTGCATGGATTGGTGGTAATGCCGATATGTTGCTCATGTGACTGTCTCGCATAAGACCCATCTCCACATCCGGACCATGGCTAAGTGGCGATAGGATTAGATCCTTATATTCGGGTCCAGAAGGGTCTGATAAGCTATCGCTGTCGCGACGCTGACTGTCCGACTGTCCGAACGTGTTCATTTTGACGATTCCGCCATGCTTATCAGTCATGATATTTGTGTTTGACTCGGAGATGTAACCGTTACTATTTGTAGAATAGGAGCTCCTCAAGAACATTATTGGGATCCAAGCCGAAGACTTCGATACCAATGCACTTGGTCCCTGTCTGGTTGCTGTGTTGGAACGCTCTTGTTTTGGGCCGTTGTGTGAGCCATTGGATCGCGATTTGCTAGATCGTGAGATGATCTTGGTGACGCGGTCTGAAGACAGTATCTGCTTGAAGAACACCTTGAGTGCGGGGGCGTTTGCGCATATTGCGCCAATGTGCAATTCGAGCATTGCGTAGAGGAAGCAGTCGTTTGCGCCCCAAGTAACGTCGTAAGTTTTGAAATAGATGAGGTAAGTAGAGTAACTGCGAAGCGCACCGATAGCCACTGTCGAGTAACCGATAGCGAAAATGCCGTAGAGTGCAAACTTCTGGCGGGTGGGCATTTGGAGTTTCCAGCAGAGCAGTGAGGGGAGGAAAGCGACAATGAAGTCCTGGACAGTAGAAATGATCCCGTTCGCGACGATATCTGCACCTTCGTTGATGCATTCGTGTGGATACCCCTGCTTGTTCAGGACATTGCTGACCTTCACTTGTAGCCAGTATGCTTCGATGGGGTTGCATGTAAGGATAAGTACTAAGATGAAAGCTATCGTGTAGCCGCCAACGACAACCATCATGATTCGCATAGTCCATCGGAAGGTTGGAGACACGGAACGAGAGGATAGGCGTCGGTAGAATAGAAGAACGGACATCTTGACGAGACCAGACGCGAGAGTGAAGAGTGCGTAAATGGCCATGACAAACTTCCGTTGTATGGGAAAGTAGTCGTATTCGACGTCCCAGATATGGCGATTAAATTGGTACTTTTCGACAACTGATCAAAATTAACATTTGCTTCAGGAAAGAATGTATGAGATGCTCACCCAAGGGATCGAGCACAGTCATGGCGATCATAGGAAACTGGCGAGGTCAGTAGATGTTGCGTCTGGATCCAAAGCGTCCTTACCAGCGATGCCAGCATCAGCCAGTCGTCCAGCCCAGCATTGCGTTGAAGCCGTATGCGAACCCATAATCGCGCCAAAAGCAATATAATACTGATCGGCCCAAGCACACAAGCAACGATGAGAATGTATTTGGACTTGGTCGGAGGATCAATGTAGTTGGGGACACTGCTCACGAAGTCAGTATATGTTTCACTCAGGCTTTGTCCACGATTGCTTACGGCCAGCTGAGCAACTCCTCGATAGGAGGTTGGATACCACCCGGCATGATGGCAATACCTGAGAACACGGGTGTCCAAAGGTGCGTGCTACCAGGTAGAAGTACGGGGTCCAGCCACAGACAAGACAGGGCCCCAAAATGTTTTACTAGATCCGCCACACACCGAGGTAAGTTTGCTGAATAGTCCCTAAGTTTAGCTTGTTATAAGTGGACGGGCTGGCCCGACTGGATTGAGCTTGCTGAATTTCAGCTAACATCTTTGAACGACCACGCTATAGCTAGAGCGCAACGTGGACTGGTTGCCCGCCCCATGATGTGCATCTAACCAGGAATGGATGGCATCTGAAGTTTAACGATTACTAAAGACGGCTGGAATTGGTTCGCGTGTGGCTCTTTTCGTTGTGCTGCGCGATGTGTTGTGCATCCACAGAAGCCAACTAGCGGTCGAAACCGCCGATCTTAGTGTACCTGAATCGATGCATGTGCTATGGATACTGCGCCAATTGTCGAACCTGAACGGATGTGTAAGGTTTATCGATGTTGCTGGCTGAAACTACCCGCTCACATGTCTAGCGATTCGGGGCGATGGCGCGACCCCACCGAAATGTGTTGCACGATATACATACATGTTTCTTGTGAGATACAAGCTTGAGAACCAAAGTGGCTTATCTGCATGGCCATTAGATCGTGAATCGGCGTTGGTTGGCCTTAGACACATACAAGGCGACCTCTGTTCTCTTGCGATGCTTTGCCACGGCGATGGTACAGTCTGCTCGGTGGAAACGGCGCTCCTGTCAAACTAGTCATTTAGGTTCAGATTACGCAACCCTTGTGGGCTAATGCAGGAGCGATATGCACTATGTATTTCCACGAGGTGCGGAAATGGCAGCCGCAGCGGCTGAGAGCTAGGAATGACTTTTGTGGCGTCCTTCATGAATCGCCAAACGCTCTAGCCTGGGTGATTGACCCAAGTTCCCAACGCTGCGCTCTTGTGGAGATAGCCAGGGTAGCCGCAGATTTCCTAGCAGCACGTCTTGAGGCGTTGACTGATGTATGATCTTGCAACTCCTCGGTACGAAGTTTCAACGAAAACGTGAAGCTTGATGCAATATGAACATATGTGCCGAATCTCAGAATTGGGAGGTTAGACGCCACCGTCGAAGCCATTAGATGTACTGCAAGCAAAGCATCAGACTTTCAAGTCATGCTAACGCCTACTCCGAGTGGTTAAGACTGAACCAGAAGGGTTGTGTATAGCGAAGATCGATGGCCCTGGGCAAGTTTGCCGTCCAGGCACCTACCTAGAGTTCCTTGTGCAGATCTGGGGTAACGTGCTAATGCTAATCAAGCGAGAATTGCTTCCTCTGTTGCTGTGTATACGCCAGTCTTGAGTGACACCGCAGATCTAAGGGCACGGCAAACTTCTTCTGATGGCGTAATGAATGTTGCTGGCGCACCAGCTAACGCGAAAGGGGCCCGAAGTTGCAGTCCATCGAGGCCATGGCAGGGACTGGAGCTTGCGTCCGCGAACTTCGATTTTTGAGAAGTGGGCTTGGACTGGAGGCCTAGAGACAGGATAGGCAATGCTCCAGCAATAATAGTGATGAAAAGCTCGTTTCGAGGTTCCGAGGAGCGACGTGATCTTAATGGTTGATGCCATGATTGGGCGCCAAGAAACGGTACAACCTCCGACTGGCTCAGCGGCGCGGATCGTTTCACTTCTCGGGTCCGAATCTTCGGGGAGACAGAACCAGCCCCCATCAAATTCCCGCGGTCCACCCGTGGGAACAATAATTGAGTTTGTTCGTCGAACACAGGTGCAGCGAATTTGTTACTCAACGGGAACTTAAAGTCAATTCTCGTATCGAATCCTTAATGATCAACGCCAGGCATCCAACCTGGTTAGTAGAGAAATTCCCAAAAAGCATCACAACACGAAGTACTGCCGGTCCGTCTCGCAAGCACGCGTAGTCTGCAGAGTCATCACAACTAGGCCCACCAGCGATTTACTCTAGCAGTCCGTAGCCTTGCTCTCGCGTCTCCAAGTTCCAATGCCTGCATCGCACGGACATCTCCCAGCCAGATCTGTCCCGTCGCCTCCCAGTCCGCTTTCATGTCTTCAATGTTTTTACGGTCGGTGCGCACGCTCCAGTATGTTACTACTCCAGTAACTCCAGGAAAAATCGGCAAGCCAAGTGTGATGAGACTCCTGGTCTCGATCCTCGAAAAGATGCCATATTCTGTAGGAGGTGGTTTTGCGGCTGAACCTTGCTATGGCCAGGCGAGTTCTAGGCAGTCCGCGACCCACGAAAGTGACAGCAGCGCAAGTGCGATGACGATGACGACAATGAGGAGTACCGAACCAACCGCAACAATAGTCTTGAGCGCGGAAATAAGAGCTTTGCACGGAGACATCCACGGCGCTGCCTAAAGCGTGTGCTTCGTTCTGGACCAAAAGCTTCCACCCTTGGAGTGGCTGACCTACTGACGCAGGCGCAGCGACAGCTGCTCGTGTTGGACGTCCTGGATTTCATCTCTATCGACTCGATGGGCCAAGTAGGCCTTCCCATTCGCTGCGAGCCCGCATGCAGATCAAGTTTGATTCTGGTGCCTGGCTTCAACCCAGCGAAATTTGTAAGGATTTCGTGCGGCAATTGCAACAACTGATTGTCGACAACCGCAAATCCGGGGTTTGGCGTTACCGTGCCCACTGTGGATAAGCCCACAAATTTGGACGTCTCCTTCGTTGCAACGTTGGTGGATTGCAGGTTATTACCTGTGTGGATAGCATTGACCCTGTGTGAAGGGCCTCCTCCCGCGCGTGTAGCATTGTGAAAACGCGAAGGACCTGCTTCCGCCTCGTTCCGTAGCGGCAACCTCCGTGTACTCAGACCGGTTGCATAGGCCAAGTTGGGAATGCTGAATGCAGTGGGGCTGTATCTGCGTGGTGGATGTGTAACTCGAACTTTGCTATTGCCTTTGGCTCGTCTGGCGGCGAGCGGCTTATTGGGCTGGGTTCTGGCATGTGTACTAGGTATGTTACGCGCAGCTTGAGAGTCCGCAATGAGAGGATGCAGTTGTGCCGGAGGCGCAACGGGCAAAGGCTCGTCGCTGCCTGTGAGCCGCTTTCTGGCCCGAGGCATGGGATCTGGAGCGTTGTCATTTGCCATGTTCTAGATTGATATCCGTTGGTGGCCTGAGAGCCATGATTAGCGATGAGTGAGAGCGATTGATAGAAAACTGAGGATGGCATGTGAGGTGTCATGGAACATAAGCAAAAGACGAGCACTCACAGCGGTCATCAGGAAAGAGTTGCTCGCTGTCGTGTCAAGCACACTTGCCATATAATGCGCAAATACCCCACCAAAACCTGCTCCTGCTAGATGTGCAACAGCAACGGGTCGTAATGGCCATGTGTACTCACGCGCAACGGCCCAGGTTGATACATATATATATATCAAAATGAGAGCAACATTCATATAAGCGGATGGGGAATGAGTTATATCTACTGAGGTTTCTTGCCTCTAGACTGTTACCATTAATCCATGTGAACATCTATTAGTGCCTGTAACACCTTTCCACCTGGAATACAACCGATAGATAGCCTAGAAGCCCTTGAGGTAGCAATTGAAATTGCGCGACCAGGCATTGTCGTTGTGAACCCAGTCCGCATCGTTCATGTCATCGCAGTTTAGGTCGCTGGGCTTTACGAGGATGAGCTCGGGTTTATCCTTGTCGCAGTACTGCCAGCATGACTCGACCTCAAACATCTTGGTCTCTGACCTATTCTCAGTCGTCACTTTCGGGAAGCAATCTGCTTCACCTGATTTGCTACAGTTAGGCACAGACTTCTTGATCTTCAGAGAGACCCTCGCGTCCTCGACCGCGGTTGGGGAGTAGAAGAATGCATCGACCCCGTAAGGCATCTGGTGCTCAAACGGCCTATCATGGTTGGTTTCCATGTAGCTGAAGATGGTATTGTCACCTTCCGCAGGGAACATGTTCCCTGACCCCGCGTGGAACCCGTTCGGGTCGTAGATCACCCACTCCATCTTCGCCTGGTTCTTCTGCATCCACAATTGGATTGCGAACCTCCAAACACCGTTCTTATCCATCGGGCCCGGTGCCGGACTTGGCGTTGTGGACGCTGTGCTTGACGCGGCTGCCGATGAACTCGATTCCGTTGACGTGCCCCACTTGATTTCAGAAGACGACGCTGCGCTTGACACGGCTGCCGATGAACTCAATTCCGTTGATGTGCCCCACTTGATTTCAGAAGAC
Source organism: Parastagonospora nodorum SN15 (assembly GCF_000146915.1). Lineage (NCBI taxonomy): Eukaryota > Fungi > Ascomycota > Dothideomycetes > Pleosporales > Phaeosphaeriaceae > Parastagonospora > Parastagonospora nodorum. The sequence continues at coordinate 832,604 of NW_001884551.1, read as the reverse complement.
GACGCTGCGCTTGACACGGCTGCAGATGGACTCGATTCCGCTGACGTACCCCACTTAATTCCGGAAGACGTTGTGGTGTGGCCAGACGGGTCCGTTGTGCTGGAGCCGATTGTTGTGCTAGAAGCATCTGTTGTACTGTTTGGAGGGAACCAAGACATGGTAGTCTCCGAGCTGAAGTTTGCCGACGTAGTCCAGCTTGGGTCGCTCCTTGTGGAAGCCATTGATGTGTTCGAAGCAAAGTCTGTAGTGTTTCCGCCGAACCTCGAGGAGGATGAGTCCCAGTCTACAGGAATATTGTTTCCTTCGTCATCATCTAAAGACAGCGGTGCACGAGTGCAAGCTGGGGCTTCAGAAGAAGTGGAATTGGTGCTTATCGTGTTGCTCTCTGTGACCTTAGTGGTTGTGGTTGAGGCTATATCGACGACGTAACATCCACTGATGGTGACTTCGAGGGGCGTCTGGCACGAGGAATAGCTACTCGAGGAAGTTATCACGGCCGTAGAAGCCCACGTCGAAACTGTTGTGGCAGATATGGCGGAAGACAAGTCCACGGATTCTTTGCAGAAGACAAATTTATCCGTCGCCGTCTTGAAGTCCTCCGTCCCGCACTTCTTTGGGCCCTTCCCAGGCTCTGTAGGAACCGGAGGATTAGGAGGAATTTTCTCCTTGGGTATTGGGCCTGGTTCTGGTCCTCCATGTGGGCACATAACCTTGGGACACTCGATGCATCCTTCCTCGCCGAAACAGTATCCGAAACATCCTAAGAGACCACACTTATCGCCACATCCCCAGAACAGACAAGGGTCAGGAAAAAGTCCGAAGATGTTGATGAAAATGTTAATGGGGAACGGGAAGTCGGGGCTTGGGCATCCAGGACCCCAAGGCAAACCCATCCAGCCACATCCTAGAACGAGTGTTAGTTGAATTACAAGCGCAGAGTCGAAGAGACCTGTAGAGACACTGATCAAACAACAAGTTACTTACCACAGCCGAGGAGTTTGCACTTTTTGCCATCCTTATCTTCTTCAATCTTTTTGTCGCTTAAACCCCACCAGAGTCTGCACCAGTCGAAAAACCAACACTCCAGTGGCGGAGGCCAGATGAAGTCAAGGTCGTTACAGAAGATCTGGCACCAGGGAAGATCGTAACAATCTTTGGGACATTTCTTGCGATCTGGTACCGGTACCGCAGAAGTAGTAACAGCACCGGTACTGATTTGAATCGGTGTCCCAGAATCCCAAGCTGATGACTGAGCATTAGAAGGGGCTGTGGCACCTGAGGTGACTTGAATCGGTGTACCAGAATCCCAGGCTGATGACTGGGCACCTGAAGTGGCCTGGACGGGTGTTGAAGAGTCCCAAGCTGATGACTGGGCAGTAGAAGAAGCTGTAGCACCTGAGGTAACCTGAATCGGTGTTCCGGAACCCCAAGCTGATGACTGGGCACCTGAGGTGACCTGGACGGGTGTCGAAGAGTCCCAAGCTGATGTCTGAACATTGGAAGAAGCTGTAGCACCTGAGCTGACTTGAGCTAGTGTGGAAGATGCCCATGCTGACGATTCAGTGCCAGAGGAAGCTGAGCCATGCGACCAAGTTGCGCCAGGAGCACTGCTGCTTGAGCCAGGCTGAGACACTGAGTCAGTGGTTGCAGCTACGCCACTAGAACTGTCTCCAGATAGCGATGGAGCCCAAGAGTGCATATCAGACGAGGCAACGCCGCTTTCACCAGATGTAGCTCCAGAAGACGCGAGAGGCGCGGAGCCTGAAGACCAGCCCCACGATGAGCCGGACTGAGTGGTAGGCTGACCAGTTGTAGTAACTTGTGAAGAAGTCCATGAGTCGGTCGGAACAGGCACGGGTACGGTACCCGCGTTTGACGATGAGCTTGCTTCAGATGAAGCTGTCCAGGCGTTAGAAGACGAGCTTCCTTCAGACGAGCTTTGTTCAGACGATGCGGGAGGAGCCGATGCGACCGAAGATGAGCTCGCGCTAGACGATGCTGGTGGACTCCAGGTATTGGAGGAAGCTTGGGAACTTGGAACAACAGAGGAAGCGGCCATGGAACTGCCTTGCGCAGAACTGACCTGAGCTGTTGAAGAGGGTTCTTGAGAGGATGCAGGTGGTGATCCAGAGGGAGCAGGCAAACCCGAAGCCGGAGGGCTGCTAGTGCCAGCTTGAGATGAGCCTTGGGCGCTCGAGGCCGGAGGAGATGGTGCATCGGAAGATGCTAGCTGCGTACTGGGAGGAGCAGACGATGGAGCTTCCGACGAAGCTGGTGGCGCGCTGGACGGGGCAGACCCTGAAGGCTGAGATGATGCTGGCTGAGATGCTGGCCGAGAATCGGAGGGAGCTGACCAAGAGGGCTGCGTGGAAGCTGGAGGTGAGTCCGAAGACGCCGATCCCGGAGGCTGCGATGAAGTTGGGGGAGCATCTGAAGGAGGGAGCTGCGTAGAGACTGGAGGTGAGTCCGAAGAAGCTGATCCTTGAGACTGCGATGAAGTTAGGGGGGTATCTGAAGATACTGACACTGAAGGTTGGGAGGAGGCTATCTGTGACGAAGCAGGTTGTGATGGCACCGCTGAACTACCCGGAGTGCCAGGCTGCGGTGAGCCACCATCGGTCGGACAGACATCGTAGTCGATGGCCCAGAGAGCGGTACCACCTAGACAGCGGTCGTTTGCGAGCTCCAACTTCTTGCCAAGAGTGTTGGTGTCATCCCAAGCGATCCACTGGTCGTCCCACGTGACTTCGTTGACTTCAGCGCCACCTTGGATGACCTTCCAGCTCAAATGCTTCTCGCTGATCAGGCGACGAATCTCGCATGAGCTCAGAATACCCTCCTGAAGAGTGCACGAGCCAGCTTTGCTTGGACCAGTGTATGTGCAGCCGAAGTACGCGCACTCCTTCTTTTCGACTGTATATCCTCGGCCATAGTTTGCGATACCCATGTTGATTTTCCTCGAATCAATTTGTGTACCCCAGAGAAGGTTTAGGGCGGTATCGACCTCCTGAAGATCTGTGTGAGGCCTGATCTTTGGGCCGAGACCTGGTGTGGTGGCGTCCCAAGCTCCATGTAGATCGTAGGTGAGTATGCTGAGCCAATCAACCTGAGCCTCAAGTCCCTTGAGGTCTATGTTCTGCAAATACGTGTATTGCGCTGGTATCGCGACACCGAGACCGATATTGTTGCCCAGAGCTTGGCGCATGTCCTGGAGAAGCTCCACCTGGTTGGCCTTGTCGCCGGAATCTCCGCCACGGTCGGAGTTGCCAGGCCATTCCCAGTCAATGTCTACTCCACTGAACTTGTAAGTAGAAAGGAACTGCTGCAAGGAGTCGGTAAAAGCTTTGCGGTTCTCCTTGGAGCTGCTCATCTTCGAGAAGGTTTGGTGCGTAGGCTGATCCGAGTCCGTGAATTGAAATCCGCCAATGCCGATCCATTTGGAGACGCTGTCTGGTAGACTCAAGAACTCTCTGTAGACATCATCGTCTGCTGTGTCGCGAAGACCAATCTTGTACGTTACAGGGTCGATTGTAGCGAAGGCGAGGACGAGGTGGGTAATGCCAGACAAATTCAGCTGGTTGGGCATGACCTTATCACATCCACGTGACCGAGAGTTCCAGGATTGGTAGTAGGCAATACGTCGCGAGGCGGTATTGCTGTTCTTGCCACAGGAAGGCGCGCCGGCTGCAACATTTTCACTAGCCTTTGCACCACCGGCCGAATCATGGCAAAAGACGTCCGAAGTACCACAAAAGCCGGAACTCGAGCAGCACACGTTTAAAGGACAACTCGTCTTGCCATCCGCAGAATACTTGCCACAGGGAGCCTTGGCGTCGCAATTAGCAACGCAAGTCTTTGGCGATGATGGCGAGCAATGCTCGGGACGGTACCCGCATTGACCTGGTATTTTGTCAGTGATAATGACAGAAAGTTAAAGACGGAAAACACACACCATCGCTATTGCAACAGCTACCGAGAATACATGGATTCCTGGAACTACAGTTGGCCATGCCGTTGTAACCGATGGCAATCGCGCTGCCATCTGTCTGGCTACGGATGTAGCTCTCAGCGATATCGAGGACAGGCGGCACTCCATCGATGGAAGAACGGGGAGCTGTCGAGTTCGCCTCGAGTGCGCCTAAAGCTAAGCCGACAAGTGCGACCAGCGGCCTCAGCAGGGGAAGGAGGAATGGTAGGCGCATGTTGCGATCCTAAAGGCAATTGACAGATAAGGCACAGTGGTGCGCCCTCGGTCAGGCTTGGAGGAGCAAGGTTGGTGGCCAAGGTTGAGAAATGCGCGTGGCAGATGAGAAGCGGTCGTGGAGAGACAAGAGTAGAAAGAGAGCGCGCCGTACTACTTATGTAGCACGGAGTCGGAGACTGAACAGGTCCGCGTGGAGGCAGACGGTGAGAGAGGACTCGATATCGCTCAAAGTGAAAGGCATCTTTAGCGGGGTTGTGAGCAAACGACCTGCGGAAGGAAGGCGCAAGGCACGCTAGGCATTGACTTGTAGATTAGAGGGGAACTCGACAGGAACACTGTTCTTAGATACATCCGACTCGAAGGCGCTCATGAAATATGGTGTTGTGGATGGGATGTGACCAACATGAGATCACCTTTGACTACCGAATGCAAGCGTTGAGAATCGAGTCCACCTAGGTACTCGAGTTGCAAAGGCAGCATATGCTTGCCCACGTTAAAGGCTTGGACCGTATTGCGCGCGTGGCCACATGTTTCGTCTCTTGCGAAAGCCCACAGATCACGAAGCAGTAAAGCTCTTTTGCGGGAGGGTACCAACGTACCAACCCTGGCTGGAATTATCATTTCCAATATGACTGTGACGGCAAATCGCCACCTATTGCTATCAAGCCTAATGAACCCTTTGGATTTCTAGATAGGCGGCTGCTATTTCCCGCTGCGCGCTCCGACGACCCCGTATGGTATCTTACAGGGACGCTGCTTGCGCGAGCATAAATTCCTTGGATGTTCTGGCAGGACTATTGTATAAGCCATCCTCAAGTTGGAGTTTGAGGTAGGCGAAAAGCTTGACAGAAAGGTTTGCTCACGCGTCACTGGCCCCGGACCATTTCAGGGACATGCTTGACAACGCGTCTGATCGCTCGATATCTCATGCCCCAAGACGCTTTCGACGCGTGATTCTTGTTGAACTTGGAATGGTGATCGATCCAAAGTGTGATGGGATGGTCTGGTGAATGAATGGAAAGACAAGCCCACCTTTTGAACGCGCTAGCCAAACTAGCGCTCTTTCTTCTCCCGATCGTCATTTTCGTCATTTTCGAGATTGAGAACCAACTGTACTTTAACAACTCTGGTAGGACACTTTAGACACAATTTCAATGCAGAAGAATGGCCAGCAGCAAAGGGACTTCCATCGTAAGTGTTTCAACCTCCCGGCTAAAACAAGAGGGTCAGTTCCCTCCTCCATCTTGTGTTCGAGAATAAATCGTCCACTTCTAAATAGCAAGGCGACAACATGTGAGGTGCGAGGATATGCAATATTCCTACATCTGCTGAACACGAACGCTAGTCCCCGCAAAAGCTTCGGAATGCCGCAGGTAAGGGTCTCCTCCTTTGCGAACATGCTCTGCTTTGCTTCTCTTTACACACACTGGCGACACTAGGCCGTTTGTGCAGAGCCGCGTTGTTCTACTTTTTAGTTTTCCCTTTGGTTAGCTCCAAATGAAGCAGCGAAGGCGGAAGTCCGCGCACGACACGAGCAAGAACGGGACCCGGCACGTAGCAGCGCAGATCAACCTGATCATCCAAGAATATCGAAAATGTATCCAGCCTCTCCAAACTGCTCAAGCAGGTACAGGGAGTGTCCAGGTGGTCGAACGCATTCTTCATTACAACTCTGAAAGCGTTCATGACCGCGCGTTGCGGTTGTATCCGCACAGATCGAATGTGTTTGTTTCCACTCTGAATTTCGATAAACCTCGCAATAAGGGCTTTCTTGTTCAGCCTCCAAGGTAATACGACATGCTCTCATTGCAATGGGCGTGTCAGCCGCTGTAATCTCCGGCATGTCAAAGCGAGTTTTGGTAGTGCGTTAGGTATCGCAGCATGGACACGCTCGACGATGTCGCCCAGGAGTTCGTCCGGTAGATCCGTGAGCCGAGACCTAGTATTCGGTAGTACTGAAAAAAAAAGAGAAGGTCTTGTAGCGCAGTCGCCCAGATGTAGTTCAGGCGGCTGCGTATTTGAACCAGATCCGATTTGGTCGCTGGTCGGGAATTTTGACCCACGCGACAGCAACTGTTTTCGTTCTTCTGGTCTTGAGGCTGTGGATTGACAGAGAAGAGATATTAAGCTTTGGCGCACAACGCATGACTCTGGTCATTGATCTGACTCATTATGCTTCAATGTGTGGTCGACATTAGGTTGCTCTTTGGATCAAGACCAATGCGGTCCTATTGGCGGGGAATGATCACTGCCGTTTCCGTGTCCGCTGTCAATCAAAGTTCCGAAACTTTCGTCTTCTTGGCTCTTACCTGGTTTGCATACGATGGTCGCTGATGGATGAGATTCGCCCTTGTGGTACAAGCGTTTGTGATATGTGAGGTCATCCACGCCTCATATCTTGTCGCTCGGTATTATCAAGGCGAAACAAATGTGAACATAATTTATGGACTTTAAAGCCAGCTCACAGAGATAAAGATATGCGTAGCCCTTTTCTATAGCTTGTGTGTATGCACCGCAGTGACCGCTATCAGACACCTAAGTATGAGATCATCGAAGAAACTTCTTTATTCTGGAAGTTCCTCATCATGTATGGGATTGCAGAATTTCTCCATTATGTTGGGAATGTACTACCCTATCTACACCTTGATAAGTTACTATGCGTGGCAGTACCCAACATCGGCAATTGCTTTCAGAGGAGCATGAGCTAACACTCTTTTTACATCCCGTCATTTACCAGAACACCGCCAGGAAGACTTTCCAGCCCTGATACATATGAGTCAGCTAAATTTCCGCACTAGAACAACATTGAACTTACAATTGTCCCCATCAACATCCTCCACAACAGTCTGCGGAATGGCGCACTTCATTGCCTCTTCATCCGTCTGTCTTTCTAGCTCACTACAATGGTCGTTGCTGCATCTTGCATCAAGCGCACGCTGGAGCGCGTCGCCTTTCCATCCAAACATATAATCACCATGATTCCCATGACCCGTTCTATTCTCTAGTCAGTGTTGCGAATTTTGAAAAGATTCCAAATAGCACTCACGCATCACCCATAGCGTATACAAAAGGCTGAGTTCCGTTTGCACCCCAGAGTTCCGCCTTGTTGTACGGTGTAGTATCGAACATGACTTCATACATGATCTGTGGCAGATGGACTGGATGGCTTGCTGGACATCTTCCTCGATTCTGTGAACCCGCCGGTGGTGCATACGGCTCATATGGGATCTCAGCGTAAGCTACGTGGCTTTGGTGATCAGGTGAATCGAGGTTGACGCCGTCCCAGCATGTGGGGAAAGTGACTTGCGTGCGGATACCGCCCTCGCACATTCGTGTTGGCAGGAATGTAGTGTCATCGTCTATACAGGGTGCGCCACCAAATGGGACGGAGTCTTTGTTGACGCAGCGGTGGCATATGCCAAAAGACTCGCCGGTCGTGTTGCGAAGTGCGGATTTGCCGGCGAGCATGCGGAAGCCCTAGGTTTCTGGTCAGTTTCCACAAACCAAATAAAGAGGTAAACGTACTGGCTTGAATGCAGTCACCTTACTGACGCCGTCGTAGGGCGGAATGTAGTAGACCGTCATGCCGCCTCTTTGGACAAGGCCGAGATTAGAATACTGCTGGACGCGCTTGAACGTCCCATTTGATGCGTGGTAATAAAGTGCAGCGGTCCAGTAATTGCTGTCGCATGTCAATCACCAGAGTCCCGACTGCAGGGTGTTAAAACCTACCTAAAATCTTCACTGAATGTACAAGTTGTGCATGTACTTTTTGCAACCAGGTCATGATCCTCTGGACTCATCTTTGCTTGAAAACTGTTTCCACCAACAATCTGATGCGTATGTGGGCTTCCTTCGAGTCCAGGATTGACAAGCGGATCCAGGCGTTCAACAGTGAGTTGTGAGCAAGCGAATCTCATCATGGCGGCACCCCGAGTCTGGTTTTGTGCTTGTGTGACACCCAAGAGGGCCAGCACATGAATTGTAGTAAATCTCATGGCTACAATTATAACGTGCTGATTTTCAGGACTGTACTTGAAGCTTTCAAAACTCGGAATGGAGGTATACATGGCTATGTGTTGAGACATGCGTCTTATTCAACCCGGATGTGGAGCTCTCTAACTGCCGTAACACCAAGCAAGTCACATTTAAACTTATAGGAGTAGGATCCAAGGAGTAGGATCGCATGGTCGCACTTCATCTATGCGCATGATGTAAAGTGCACATGTAGATTAAGCGACCTGAAGTGCGCCAATCGGTTACGGTAAAATCTAGGATCCCAATCGAAATATGCAAGAGTGATGATCTTTAGGTGATTGATGAACATTTTTTTCTGAGAGCAAGCATTAATACTGGCCGCACGAATATCCTTATCTTCACTGATGCCTGTGGGTTTATGAGGATGTATTTTGTGCTGCCGATCGTACGCATAAGAGATGCTTTCAGTGTTAGCTTAGGCGACGCAGTGTGCAGTAATCGGGCAACGAAAAGCCAAACAACAACTATCTAAAAAGTGGGATCTCTGCTCACCTGATGGTAACTGCTGTTTGTATTCAGAAAAGGTCAAAGTCAAATCAAAGAATGTATTTTGCTACACGTAGCTAGCACGAGGTCCTATAAATGAAATTCAATAATTTCAAGTTTCCAAAAAGACTGGGTGTCATAATAACTACTCAACCATCCTCCTTCTCATAGTCGTTGACACCTTGAGTCCAATTCTTCCGCTGGTACCCGGGGTGCGAAGAGAAACGTCTCTTGCGATCCATCTCGCTCGGGTCGAAGTAGACAGGATGCGGCTGTCGATGTTGAGGGCCTTTGGGCTTGATATAGATCCACGAGTTTATCGAGCGAACACGCTCCCAATCCCAACGAGGCTTGTCCGCACGAAGAGCATCTAGATCCAAGCGATCACCCGTCTTGTTGACGATTCGGTACCATGCGACACCCTTGACTTCGAGCAGATGGACATTCGGCTCGTCAAGGGTGTCGTCAATCATGTATACCGAACGCTCTGAAGGCAGAATCGAACGATAACATGACCTGTTCTTATGATGGTTGTGATACTTCGCACAGAAGCTGCTGGGATCCAATGGCTCCATGAAGCTTTCGACGACTTTCCGTTGGCGTTGATCAGCAAAGTCTTCCCACAACTGGCAAGCACAACGAGAAAGGCGAAGTGCATCGGTTCGAATTTTCTGATCGAGTTCTTCATCTTCCTCTGCCGCATCCAGCTTGTGCAAGAAGAGATCGATCAGCAGCTTTCGGATCGGATCATGAACTTTGGTGGTCTTCCAGATCCTTTGAATATCCTCCGGCTGGAGGTCTAGTAGGCGCACGACGTCGTTGCAGTCTTCCTTGCAAATGGCACCGGTCCCGTACGTCTCGTACAACACCTTCTCATTCTCTAGAGATTGCGTTATCTCGTCCAGTAACATATCGCTAACGGATGTAGTACCAGCGAGTTGAGAAAGGCAGTACGTCTCTAGTAGTGTCTGTATAGTGACCTTTGGCGTGCCTTCATCAACGGATGTATAAGAGCGGTCGGGTTGCTGCTTCAATTTGTAGACTCGCTTTGGGAGACTGTGGCGATGTCCGAAGTACAAGCAGCTGTACCAGCGATCGAAAGTCGTGGCTGCATACGGTAGGGTTTGGCCGTCTGAAATCTCGAGGTTCGCCATGATGTCCTTGGTGACGTGGCGAATTGCGCGGAAAGACTGCCCCGGCAACTGCAACACGAGGGTAGTAACTTCATCTTCCTCAATACGATCTGCCTCCCACTGACTGTCTTTGCAGGCCTTTGCAGCCTTCATCGAGCTTCCTAGCGTGGTTTCTCCATGTCCTTTCAACATGCCTGACATGTCGGTGTCGTTTGGAACGCCATAATCCGGCTGCAGGCCGTGACCATTGCACACAAAATAGACACCAGTTGTCTGGAAGATGACCTTGTTGACCTTTGCAAAGCGCTTCCTCACTCCCTCTGCACTCAGAGCAGGTTTGGACTCAAGCTTTGCCAAATCCATCCTTACTGTGTCCCATGGTGCTGGGTCCTTGCTCCAGGGGCGGCGAAGCTCATACACCCGTCTCTGAGACAGAGGGATGTTTCTGAACGCCACCCAGTTGACCGGACAATTGGTGTTCTGGCTGTAAACACAATGTGCTTGGGGGAAATGGTATGGCCACGGTTGACGGGTCGCTGGTAGAGTCGTGCTGAAGTGATTACCTGGGTTGATCGCTGGAAATGCAGACTTTGCTTTCATGGCATGTACAGCATCGCCATGTAATCCTGCTGGAGCAGAATGAGTTGTGGTTCCAGTCGCATTCTGATTATAACGACTAGCACCGGTCGTCGCTGAACCAGCCACAAGCGCCGCCAGTGAAACAGGACCTTGGGGACAATGTGCCTTGCTCGATATCGTTGCCGTTGCGCGGTCGACGTTTGAGCTCGGTGACGGCGCTCTTTTTGCCACTCTTTGCTCAGGTGCTCGAGTGTTGGTAGTGTCCTGCCTACCTACAGGTGACCGGAGTGACATCTTCTCCTCCTCGACTGATGTTGAGACAGTTGCCGCCTGTGTGACACCGGTCATCTCTATGTCAATGCCTTCAGAAGCCACAGAGATTGAGTCGTTGACATCTGAAACCTGTGCAAGAGACTCCTCGTTCGTCGCCGAGACTTTGAGTCTTTTTGGAGCCCTCGCGTCGCCAGAATTGGTAGGGGGATCACCTTGCTGGCGCGCCTTAGTAGCTGTGTCGTGCGGTGCTTTGCGTTTCCTGCTTGCAGCGTCGGTGCGGGCATCAGTGGTCGGAGTGGACATCTTCATGGGGGGGCTGTTTGGTTAGGTTATGGCAGAGGTGCTGATTGAGAAGATTGTTGGGGTGGGTGGGTGAGCGTTCTGTAGGAGGGCGGAAGAGAGGAATGGACCGAGTCGTGGAGTGGGCGACTCTTGAGGACCTTATAGTAATCGGGGCATGACTATAGAAGGCGCAGTAACTCGTAGTGACTGACCCTTTCTCTCGATCAAGGCCTACTATTTTCACTCAGAGTGAATGACGAGAAACCTTTAGTGAAAGAGGAATTGGTGCTGCCCCCTGATGAACCCGCGGGAGAACAGTGTAAAATAACAGGCATGATAGAATGGAAAGTATAATACTATATAGAACGAGTAGTCGTCGCACATGGTCGCAGTAACAGCAACTACCCTTGCGAAGGATTCGTGCAAGAATTCGTATTTTGATACGACGTACAGTTCAAGGACACGTAAGGGCTAAAACTTCGCATCCGAAAGCATCACTTTTAAGAAAAGGAGATTTGCTGGCTATAGTACACAGGCGACTTCTTCGAGTAGGCCAATGTCCATACTATGTTGGCAGACAAGCTGCTTAAATACCCATGAGCAGCGATTTGCAGATGGTCGCCGATGTCTTTAAAAACGAAAATATCTGAGTATATTGCTAAGGACTGCGGTCGTGCCAGCGCCTGTTCGCTGATTCAAATTTACCAGCCTAATGGAGTCGCGCTCAAGACCTGATCGTCCATCAAGTCCCATCCGTCCTCTATACCGGTATCAGGATAATACATATAATTTGGGAAAGCATAAGGATCCTCTAGAAATCGCTTCTCCATCGAGAAAGCAATTGAATCCTGTTCATCTGCCTGCTGGACTTCCTGCTCAGCATGCTTTCGAGACCAGCTTACAACTCGACACATGTCCAATGAAAGTACTTGAAGTCAACCATATGCACTGGAAATATTTCGAACCGAGCATTTCCTTCGTGGGCTGCGGAAATCGGGCCTCCTCCTTGAACGATACTTTGACTACGCTGTCTATGACTTTGACTACCTACTCGGAGGATCCGGAGGAAGCGGAAATGAGCTTGTGTCGTAAAGCAATGAAGTCTGGCGCTCTGAAGTCGTTCATTCAAGGGCTCCGAAATCTCAAAGATCTTACAATCCTGATGCCTTACAAGTCGGACCAGTACTGCGGCGCCGTACATCTCTCAGAGCAACAAAACTAAGCCACACAAGCTCAGTCTCGAGCATTTCGAACTATCAGAACGCGACATCATCAATCTACTCATCTCCAACCACAAGCTCAAAACTCTCAGCTTTCGCGAAATGTATCTAGTACCTCAAGGATCATGGGTCCGGGTTGTTTAGTGCTATTTCTGGAGCTAACAGCATCGAATCTGCCACATTCCGCGGGTTCATGTGCGACTCCGTCTGCGAGGATCCTTATGCTTTCCCAAATCATATGTATTATCCTGATACCGGTATGGAGGACGGATGGGACTTGATGGACGATCAGGTCTTGAGCGCGGCTCTCGAGAAGTATCTCATCCGAGGGGGAGCGTGTCCACTTCACCACAACAACAAGGTGTCTGTCAGGAAGGGACTAGTTGATCCAATAGCTCCCGTGTCGGGTTGAATGGGACTCGACTGTGGACAGGAGGCTCTGCTGGAACCAGTTGCTTGGTGCTGGCAAGGATGGGAGCGGTCTTCCCCTCGTGCCTGCCAGTTAGCGCATTTTTGTGCCTCGGTACATCAAGCTTCCAACGCCAGCACCGAGGTCGCAGCAGGACAACAGCTTCTCTTCTACAGTTATACACGGTATATCAAAGAGACGCTGAAATCTTATCACGTTCCGTTGTAACTTACAGTAATCAATCAACATGAGTTCCGCAGAATCAGACGTCCAGCTGCAAGACTTCGGCAATATCTTCAGCTTGAAGGGCAAAGTCGCAGTTGTAAGCGGTGGATCGCGAGGCTTAGGACTGCACGCAGCCTCTGGGTATGTCTGCGCATTTCCCCACAGTTGGAAGACCTCAATTGATCGCTCGATGCAGACTCCTCCAAGCAGGCTGCTCCAAGGTCTTCATCACATCCCGTAAAGCCAGTGCATGCGACGAGGCTGTCGCAGCCCTCAACGCTCTACCGTGCGAAGGCAAAGCCATCTCGATACCAGCCGATAGCTCCAAAGTCTCTGAGATTGAGCGATTGGTGAAGGAAGTCGAGAAGCACACCGACCACGTTGATATCCTCTTCGCAAACGCAGGCGCAACATGGGGCAGCGAATTCGAGAAGGTAGACGAGAAGAATGGCTGGGATAAGGTCATGGATTTGAACGTCAAGGGCGTTTTCTTTACGATTCAGAAGTACGCTGCTCCTGCCCTCCCCTCCTCTTGCTTGCACATCCTTACCTTGTCTAGATTCACACCTCTTTTGTCGAAGAACGCCTCTGTCGCAGAGACCTCGCGCGTCATAATTACGGGTTCAGTCGCCGGCATAGCAACAGGGTCGCTAGGCGAATCGGGCGCATACTCGTACGCGGCTTCCAAAGCCGCTGTGCTGCATCTCGCCCGCAATCTCGCCATCGAACTTGGCCCAAAGCACATTCTAGTGAACAGCATAGCGCCGGGATTCTTCATGAGCAAGATGGCGGCGATTTTGATGGAGCGGAGCGGCGGGCAGGACGCGTTGGATAAGGCGAACCCGAATGGCCGGGTTGGAAGACCGGAGGACGTAGCGGCTGCCGTTGTGTTTTTAAGTTCGAGAGCGGGTGGGCATGTTAATGGAGATACGCTTGTGCTGGATGGGGGCAAGATTTGGGGAAGCAATAGGCTGGAGAGACTCTAGGAAGTTGGTACAGTTCTGCTGTGTCTGGCCATTCTCGATCTACCCTTGGATACAGCGTCGAAACGTCACGAGTTGTGGTATCCTCAATGCTCCGGCCTCCATCGAACCCGCAATGGTCGTGGGTTGCTCATCTTGCTGAATTGCGTTTGTGACGAGCCGCCTCCGGTGTTTGACTTGACGCGTGATCGCCTAGAAGCGTTTGTAAGACTCGACAACGATTCGGACCCGAAGATCGTGATCGCGCAGAGGCGTTCGCAAGACTTGACAACGACTCGGACCCGAAGACGTCGACGTCAAGACTTGAGCTCGAAGGTCCAGACACTGCCCAAGCAGATGCTTTGCTTTCTAAAATGGCGTCTATTGGAATATGGTTCTGACGATTTTTGCGATTCAGTCAGCCAACTTCACCGCCATCTTTACGATGCCAAGGTGTTACCCCTACGTCCGTAGGCCCCACCAGCTCTAGTTTGAGCAAAGATGAAGAGCGTCGAAGCGAGCTGGCGATGCTCGAGTCAGGAAGTCCCGTTAAGGTTGTTGCCGCTTTCCCAAATGCCGCTATGCCGGGACCTTACACCAGAGGTCGGCGTACTTGTCAGACATGTCTCTCCTTACCGGACGTCGTCCCGTGTCCACTTTCGTAGTGTTTGGATGGTGCGACAGCCACAAAGTCTAAGGCCAGTACCAACGGCTGGTGTTGAAATTGCTTCTCCAGCCGTCTCGCGTTCCGGCTTCCGGCTTGATCTCCGGCCAGATTTGCGGCCTGTGGTTGGCCAATTGTACGCAGTAAGGCGCAAGAGGCAGACATCCGCATGCGGAGGCCGGCGATGAAGCTATCTACAAACTTCATCTTCACATGCACATCTCGACGACACGATGTGGTAGCGCTATGTCGATCTCACCATCACTTGCGATGCTCTGCTTTCTCGGTTTCATCACGGCCAACTGCCGCGCTCGACGAGGTTGCGATCTTCATTCTCGCCACTCAGCATCACACCCACCTCGGGGTGCGTCGATATCCGGCGCACGCCAGCAACAAAATGCCCAAATCACAAATCTTGGCAGGTCGAGAGGGCGACGCAAGGCTTGTCTGGTACAGATGACATGTCGATCTCTCGCTGTTGGAAACGGTCAGGCAAAGGGATCGGCGGAGCATACTAGCCTGCAAGCCCTCAACGGCGTCTTATCGGCAGGACCAGCAGGAGTAGAACCTTATTCGAGCTGTACTTCCGGTCTGCCAAGGATACGGGCAGTGCTGGGCTTGCTGGTGGATGCATCGCGCGCGCAGGTCAGTCGTCGAGGACCGAGTTTTCGACACCATCGGTTGTCTCGCCGAACGGAAGCTGCCGAGCCGCTCTGTGGCCACGCAATCATGCGCAAGACTCTGCGCAGATCTCGACATCTGGTTTTGGCAGCTTCATGGCAACACAAGCTGAAGCGGAAGGCCGCACAGCATGGAATCAATATATTTCGGGTGTTACATTGGTACGTCCGCACCCACGCGACAGATCCGAGGGCGTACAAGCCACCACCACTTAAGATATATTTACACCTCGAGGTCACCTCGAACCAAAGTACTCAAGTATCGGAACCAGCCAAGGGCCTAGTTCTACAGCATCTCTGCACGCACAGGCACACAGGCACATCGATAATGATTGTTTTGACCGATGTGACGTGCTCCAGCAGTCGGGTGCTCGCTCGTGCGGAAAATCGACGTGTCCAACGATACGACAGGGCATCATCTGTGATTCGATGGGCAGAGATCTCCTGAGGCATCAGATCCGCGCGGTTGATCTCGGGCAGCAGCTAGGGCTTAGGACCGACATGTGTCTCCAGAGGTCTAGACCGCATCCTCGGCAGTTGAGAGGCATCGTCTCCCACTCGTCAACCTGGGATCTGGTCGCCTCGGCCCCGAACGACAACTCAATCTGCGGCTGTCCTGGTTCGAGTTGTATTAGTGCCAAGAACAGCGGCTTGATCTGGCTACAGGCTAGAAGCGCTGGACCTTCTCCGACCCCTTCCTGTGGGTCTTCCGCGACGGGCACAGGCTGCAACGTGGGGAAAGCACGTTTTCCAGCGGTGCCACTCTGGTTGACGGCTCCAGGACATGGGTCTGACTTGACCTACCCGCGGGTTCGCTGAGTATGCCCATCCGAGAGCTGCTCCGCACTGCTCCGTAGAGAATGGTTGGCCGAGATGCTCAACACCCTGTTGGAGGAGACGAGAGGCACGCAGCCGTTTGGTGGATTTTCATAATTCTCCTCGACCTGCAATTCCGCCTCTGACCCTACGCTTATCCATAGCAAAAGCACCCGCAAATCGGAGCCCTTTATGGTAACTCAGCGGCTGCAGTTCGCCGCGCCCCGAAAATTTGCTCCTCAACACCCGAGGCGGGTTGTGCCAATCCTGCGTTCCATAGGTCGGACTCATGCACCGCAGCTGGGTCCACAATGACAGATGTGTAGACGCTTGTGGGCTGAGAGGGGAACTCGCCTTGCGCCTCGCTCATCGTCGCCCTGGCCAATTCATCCGAGAAAACCTCGTGCTGCAGGTAGAAGCCGTGCTCTGAGCCATTCCACAGGCGTTAGCGAGCATGCAAGAGGCGGGCCCACAACTTCACCCCTGCCCTTGTTTGTCACCGAAATGGTCTACCGGACAACCGTTTAGACGGCGTGGAAGAGTCGTTATCCCCAAATTTCTTCCAGTACATAGAGCGCAGATCACAGTTGTCCCTTGTTCTGCTGGGATCGCTGTCGGACAAGGTAACGATCTACTTCGCTGTTTGATAGAAATCCCGGATCTACATCCGACGCGGCCTTTGAGTCTTGAGTTCTCAGCCTGCAATCGCTTGACTAGACTAGGAGTACTCGCTACGCACGCTCCTCTATGTCAGGGCACCTCTCGAACATGCATGTCGGGAGAATTGGGCAGTAATCACGACACACGAGTGCTTGATGTGCATGACATGTATCAGTTCAGCCGTATGACAAGAGACAAACGGACCTCAAAGACAGCTGCCTGTGGCGCTACCTACCCGCATTTAGCTTTGGCTTCCATGATCACAGGTACGTGGTGTGCATAAGCCGCGCTGGCCTTCGACACGCGTGGCTTGAGCTAGCCGTTCTTCAATCCACTATACCGGGATGTTTTGACCCTTGACTAGGTCGCAAGTATTCTGTCCCAGACCCAAGTCATCAACCATCGCAAAGCGACACGTGCCGCTGGACAGGGATGCTTGTCAATCCCCTGTGTAGCTCAAAGCACTCGCCCGATATCGTAACGGATGGTGGCGACCAAGTCTGGTTCCTCCTGTACCCTCTCTCGAGCGTGCCGAACAAACACCTTTTCAGTCGTCGGGGAATAGACTGATCGTCGCCCCAGTGCCTCTCTTGATGCAAATCAAGCCAGACCCCTGATTGCTCGTACTCTGGTCTTTCGCCGTTTCATGATTCCTCGCTAGGGACTTCGATCTTTCTTCTTTGCCAGACACTCTCACACTACCATATTCGACACTACAAACGCAAAGACCATGCTAACAACTATTGTGGCTTGAGCCTGTTTGCAGAAGTGGGCTGGTCCATAGTCTCCAAGCTTACGCTTGTGCACATCCTGCAAGCTGTCCGGCGGTTGGTTGGCAAGACTTGCTCAAGCGACACGGAACACCCGACATCTGCACCCACTACATGATAGCCGGGTCACTCGACACCTTGTACTAGGGTCCTCGCACAAAGCTGTGCCATACCTCAGCTGGTAGACTGCTTTAGTCAGCGCACACATCAGATCTCAAGTCGTTCCCACTTTCCGGCAAAAGGACTCAATGACATGCATTGAGCATTGATCGCGCCAATTGCATCTCCCCAGTCTTTTCTTCTACAGATAGGTCGATTCGGTAGCTGCCGAAAGAAGCCATTATTCCCCACAATAGCGGTAGGAGCTCCAGTGCCGACAGCCTCGACCGATTCGACCCATCCGTTCCATCCACAAGGCAGGTGGCCCAACAAAACTCCGCCATCATGCGTAGATCCCCTACACATGCAACGGAACAATCACCACGTACCATGATACCACCCCACAACCCGTTTGCGAACGCGACGTCGTCGACGCGGACCACGACTCTCACGACTCCCAATCCTCCTTTCACACTCTCACGGTCGCCCGGCTACTCGTCAACTTCCTACAGCTATTCCACATCTCCCAGTACTGGTTCTGGGAGTATGCCCGAGATGCAGAGTCACGAGCCGCCCCTGATGATGATATCCCCGACGCAAATTTCGTCAGCCAGCTTGAATGCCCAGAAGAGGGCTTACAGGCAACGGAGGAAGGACCCTTCATGCGATGCTTGTAGGGAGAGGAAAGTCAAGGTACGTTGTATTGTTGTATAGCTTACAGTTTGCGACGCCAACTGTGGGCGAATAATCCTCTCTATTCAAACAAGAGCTTGGAGATCCAGAGTCACAGCCAGCCGTCTTATTGCTCAATCACCTTCCCGAAAGCAATCATACGTTAGGCGAACTACCCGGCATCTAATTCCTTGGTGCCGAGTGGATGTGTAGCGCAAGCGAGCATTTTTTGACAAGAGATCTGACTCGCGATGTAGTGCGATGCCACAGAAACATCCGCCTGTTCGGAATGCTCCAGTCGGAATCACAAGTGTCAGTTCACGAAAGAAACGAACCGGCGCATGTCGTCTATCAAGTACGACAGTATTCTTGTTGGATGAACAATATACTGACTCACACTCTAGACAAGTACAGGATCTCCAAAGCCAAATTGCCGAACTGACGCAGATGAACAGCCAACTGGCTGAGCTGACTCACATGAACGGGCCAACGCGATCAAATTCGTTGGGTGGGGAATTCAGCACTATGGAACGCACTGAGCTAAAACGAGTGTACGCGGAGATACAGCCTACGGTGTCATCTGGTCCGCAACGGATTGTCGCGCCTGTTTTGAAGAACTTTGACCAGGTGCGCGACAACTTCCGAGCGCACGCTCATGGCATATTTGCAACATCTTCTGCGGCTGGCACCACTCGCAGGAGCACAAGCGCTGTGCCGCCCGGACTACCCCCACGCGCCGACTTTGCACGCCTGTCACGGTCGTATCTTGACTCTACCCACGAATGGTATCCAATTGTACATTGGCCAACCTTCCAGCGTGAAGTGGACGATGTTTACACGGCAAAGAGCTTCGACGACACGACTCGAGAATGGATCGGGCTCTTCTTCGCAATCCTGGCCTGTGGCACTTTGCAGACTTCGACAGCGACCTCGCCAGAAAGCACTGCGTATTTCGATACCGCAGTACAATCTCTAACGCCATGGCCGCAAGACATCACATTTCAGTTTGCACAGGCATCTTTTCTGCTGAGCATCTTTGCGTCTGATCAGAATTTGAGGTCAATTGGCTCGATGTGGCTGGGCTCTGCTGCTCGGGCCGCTCAGGAATTAAATGCACATTGCGACATTATCACTGGCTCAACAATTGACATCGAGACTCGACGCAGGCTGTGGTGGGCTATATACACTCGCGATAGGTAAGCTGGAGGAGTACACGTAATTCATCCATAGCTGACAGGCTTACAGGATCACGTCCCTGGACTCGCACCGGCCAATGTTGATCAACGAGGACGATTGCGAAGCTTCTCTCCCGTCTCCAGTCGAAGACCGCTATATCCAGGCGCAGGGCATCACTCGCTCACATGCCGTCTCAGCACCATACACCTCCTTCCTCGCAGTTATACAAATCACAAGACTACACGCTTCGCTTTACCAAGCTCTGAAATCTAGCATCGTTCCCCCTCAGGTCTTACACAATTTTGACGAACAGTTCCGTTCTAGAATCTCGCTTCTACCAGAATCCTATCGACCGAGCTCAGCTGCCGCTCTGGAAACGACAGCGTTACCACCACTCTTTACCCTACTTTCCGCCCAGTTTCACTTCTACAGGCGCAACCTTACACCCGTATGTCGACCGCAGGAGCGTGCAGAAGCATTGAGTCGATGCATCTCCCTCGCCCAGGAGACGGCCAAATACATTTCGCGGACGTTGCACAACCCGACAAGAGCAGATTCCGAGAAGAGTTGGCAAACACGAGTCATGTTCATCGCCAGTAACATGGTATGCCTCCACGTATGGCGCTGCATATTGATGCTGTGCTTTCGCGGAGACTATGACGCCGCATTCATGTGCCTACATCTGTCGAGCGCGATCGGGACGAGCCGCAAACTGAACGGCGAGTGTGGGAGGTACACGGCTTTCTTCCTCGAGCAACTGCTGAACCGCGTGCGCAGCGGCCATGGAAGCCCGCAGCAACTGGAACAGGACGAAGAGATGCTGGCATACGTCAGTGGCGATGTTCAAGGCAACGTTGAGCATTCGTGGATATGGAAGGCCAATCCCACGACCTCGCAACACGACACTTCACGGGACGAGCCGATGCGTGACGTACCTCCCCCGACTTCACCGAAGCAAGATTGGAACGACTGGGCCAGGATCGAGCACTTGATTCGTCAGCTCATGGATGAAAGTCACCCGCGTACTTCGAGTTATTATCCGACGCCGCATAATCCTGTCAAGCGAGTGCAGTTGGCAACGGACGCGAATCTGTCGCCGAAAACTGCGCCGCCTCCGAGCCCGGCGCCGTCGAGCTCGAGCCGCATCAGCATTGCGAATATAATATGAGGGAGATATGGTCTAGTTGAGGAAGAGATGGCTATATTGGCGTTTTCCACGGGTGTGGAGGAGGCGAGCATCGTGCATCTGGGGGCATATGCTTTCACACTATACTACGAAAAAGGCACTTCGCGACAGCCGTCCTGCCAGGACATCATGGGGCTATTGGCTCATGTCACGAGCGCCATCATATTATCAAAGCATCATACCCAACTTGAGTCCGGGCTCGGACAAGCGCACCACGATGGAGTTCAAGGTGCCCTAATGTTTAGTGTTTATACGTCAGCTTTTCGGTATGCGTAGAATCGATTTCGGCGAGCTTATGACTCTAAAGGCGAAGAAGATGGAGTTAGAGGACGGCTATTATCTGAAAGCGACGGCGGGTAGCATCACGTTCATGTCAAGAAGGAAGAATGGCCTTGATGACTTTATGCAGCTGTGGTTTCAGCCACAATATTCATACTTCCCGTTGCGCAATTCTTGCTTCTTAAACTTGATGTCTGGAGAGGTGAAGCTGGTGCGGCGCAGTATGTATTCTATGTTGTTTCAAGCGAACTGGATAGCACTGCAGACGTTTTTCTGTGTTATCAATCACGACGGAAAGCGACGACGCAGGTGGTAGCCGGTCCAGTGTTCTGAAGCTATACAGAGGGTATTAGCGCCGCATTAGACGTCTAGCAGTACCGTTGACTTCAGGCTATTCGCTCTTTAGCAGGACCCTCGTTGCATTTCTTCATAGCTGTAAACGCTTATGATTCTACAACATCCGCCACCAGGCAGCGGTAAAATTCGTGCCCGGCTCTGCACCTACATGATATAAGCTAATAGTATTTAGAGACATACTTATTATAACCTTAGGGGGGCCTGATGTATACGCAGCTCTAAGATGCTCTATCTAACTCTACCAGAACTATTTGAATATATATAGGCTACCTCATCGCCTCTTTCTATTTGGAAAAGGGCGGGCAGGAATTTTGCCGGCGCCTGGTGCCGCGCATATTTTATGTTACGTTAGCAGAAGTCAATGGTATGCCAAGAAAGACATCCCAAGCTACCATATTGTAGGTCATTGTTCTCTGACAATCAACCTGCAGGATTTTCCTTCGGCAGCTCAAGGGTCGTCCCGCTGGCCAAACGTTCGGCGATTGAGACACTCGTGCCGTGGGGTAGCTTCGGCTGAAATGTGGAGTGTCCTGCTGCAGTGCAGGGCAAATATGGCGCAGTCGGGCCATGTCTTGGAAATATCATGCTATACGACAAAGGGCGGTCTGCAAATAGCCAGCACCCTGATGTAGGATACACCTGTATACCGCAACCCCGCTGAGACTCGGCCCATGACCGTTAGCCTATCCCTGTATGCGGAATAGCAGCTGCACTAGAGTAAGACAAGCTTTTAGTCCAATGCTTGATGATGCCCCGCCATGACGATTCTCGAATGGAAACCGCGGGATACAAACACGCAGCGATGCGGGATTACCGGCCGTCAAGCCACACAGAAGAAGCAATGGGTGAGATGGAGCGGGTTCTAGCCAGATACTGACGCGCAGTGACACGTCGAACAGGGTATGCAGGCCTGCATATACCAGTGAAGGGTGGTGATGCAGGCGTTGGCATGGTGGGGTAGCTGTGTTGAGCTGACGACTAGCTGCGTAAACACAGGTTATTGACTGCGCCATATAAGACGCGCCTGCCCCGGTTGCCTTGGGCTCTGACTTCATTGCTTCTCCTCTCTTCCTTTGTCATACTTCATAGCTTTCAATTGGCCCCGAACCTCCGCAGATTGAACCTCTACAGCAACCATGGTGCACATCAATCGTGTAGCCACCACGAAGGAGGTCAATGACGAGAAGTCCCAGTTTGAATCGGCTCCTGAGTCCAAGATCAATCTCCACCCAGATGACGATGCGGACGACTACACGGCAACGGTGTACGGTAGCCGATATGCTGAAGAAGACCTGCCACGCCATGAGATGCCCGACAAGGAGATGCCGCCTTCTGTCGCGTACCGCCTCATCAAAGATGACCTCACGCTCGATGGCACGCCGACGCTCAACCTCGCGTCGTTTGTTACAACTTATATGGAAGAAGAAGCCGAGAAGCTCATGGTGTACGTACCAGGTCTACACTCAACTATAACCTCGCTAACATGACATTACCACAGAGATGCCTTCTCCAAGAACTTCATCGACTACGAGGAATACCCCGTCTCCGCAGATATCCAGAACCGCTGCGTCTCTATGATTGCCCGCCTCTTCAATGCTCCCTCCGAAGACGACAGTAACACTATCGGTACCTCTACAATCGGTTCGTCCGAGGCTATCATGCTGGGCGTGCTAGCAATGAAGAAGCTATGGCAAAATAAGCGCAAGGCAGAGGGCAAGCCATTCGATAAGCCCAACATGATCATGAACTCGGCAGTTCAGGTGTGCTGGGAGAAGGCGTGTCGCTACTTCGACGTCGAGGAGCGATATGTATACTGCACTACCGAGCGCTATGTCATCGATCCCAAGGAGTGCGTTGATCTGTGTGACGAGAACACTATCGGCATTTGTGAGTCTTCTTACTCTCTACAGCAGCCGGATGCTTATTTGAACAGGCGCCATCCTTGGGACCACCTACACGGGCGAATACGAAGACATCAAGGGCATCAACGATCTCTTGATTGAGCGTAACATCGAGGTTGATATCCATGTAGACGCTGCATCTGGTGGTTTCGTCGCTCCCTTCGTCAACCCTGGTCTTCTCTGGGACTTCCGCCTTCCCAAGGTCACGTCAATCAACGTCTCTGGGTAAGCTCGAGAATCTTGTGTACATCCAGGCATTGCTAACACCCCCATGGTCACAAGTACGGATTAGTGTACCCTGGAGTAGGCTGGGTCGTATGGCGCGATCCCAAGTACCTACCCCAGGAGCTTGTCTTCAACATCAACTATCTTGGTGCGGACCAGGCATCCTTCACGCTCAACTTTTCCCGCGGCGCCAGTCAGATTATCGGACAGTACTACCAACTTATTCGCTTAGGCAAGCGTGGATACAGACGCATCATGCTGAACCTCACGCGCACAGCCGACTACCTCTCAGCAAACCTCGAAAACATGGGCTTCATCATCATGAGCCAGCGAGGTGGCGAAGGCCTGCCCCTCGTCGCTGCAAGAATTGACGAGGATCTCGGAAAGCAGTACGACGAATTCGCCGTGTAAGTCTCACTGATTATCCAGCCTGGCGCCGACATTGACATATAGCAGTGCCCACCAACTGCGCGAGCGCGGCTGGGTTGTTCCTGCCTACACCATGGCGCCGCACTCGGAGCAGATGAAGATGCTGAGAGTAGTCGTACGCGAGGACTTTACAAAGTCGAGGTGTGACGCGCTAATTGCGGATTTCAAACTTGCGCTGCAGACGCTGGATTCGCTGGATGCGAAGAAGCTGCAGGAGCATAAGGAGTGAGTCGTCCTCTGTTTCTGGATTCGGATGCGAATATTTGTGATTCTAATGTGTTGCAGGCATCAATTTGCTATGCGCCGCCGCTCGACGCTCACTACGCCGATCTTCTCAAAGGGCAAGAAGGCGAACAATCCGTTTGTGGATGAGGACCATAGCTTGCAAGGCAAGACGGGTAAGACACATGCTGTGTGCTAGACGGTGCTTTTGCTGCAGGATGATGGCGGGCAATGATGATCAACGGAACATGGTACATATTATCAATTATGATGCAATGCAACCAGGCGACAGATGTTAGCTCATCCCGTAGCCTGAAGGTATACACGGCGCCTTATGTCGCAATTGAAGTATAGTGATATTGTGTATAGCTTTGGGCTGATGAAAGCCCCCTCGTAGTGAACGAACCATAATACACAGCGAAGATTGACGAATACATGATGATCGCGCGCTATTCGTATTGACTCACCCAATCCCTTGAACCCAAGATTACACATATAGTGAGATAAGCCCAATTTAATCAAGCTCCACATAAACCCTCAACTCCTTCTCCTGCAAGACGCGATAAATCTTCCACAGCTCTCCCTCACCAAACACACCCTTACCACTCTCCCCAAACCCCAACATGATAAACTCCTTACACCAAGGCAGATTCCTCAACCCAGCATAAAACGTCTCTTTAACCCTCTCCCGCGCCTCATCCACCCTCTTCTCCCACGTCCTCTTCCTGCCATCCTTACCGGGTCTTTCTCCCGCGACCCTGTCTTTCAAGACCCCCAACTGCTCGACCTCGAACCGCAAATAACTCGTCCAGATGGCGAGTGAATGCGCCCCCGAAGCCTCCGCATGCGTAGCGCGCTTATACGCCGCGCGAATCGCGCCCGCCGTCCTCGCCACCTCCGCCCTCTTCTCTTCAAACCGAATCGCAAAACACCAGCCCGCCACGCTCGTCGGCAGCGCGCGCTCGGCCATGATGCCCCGCACGCGATCGTCGACGGCGAAGCGCGACTCGTTAGCTGCGTAGAGCGACAGCAGGATCGTGTTGTTTGGGAAGAGCGCGATGTAGGGCTCCAGAGCGGTGCGAATCAGGGAGGGTTTGAGGATGGGCGCGTGGGTGGCGTGGTGCAGGAGGAAGCGGGCGAGAGATTGGGCGGAGAGTTCTGAGGCGGGTGAGGTATGCAGGGCGTGGGATGTGAACCATGAGAGGAGGTTGTGGTGTGCGGATATGATGATTTCGGGGCTAAGGGAGGAGGTGAGGTAGGTGACGAGCGCGAGGAGGGATGTGCTGAGGACGGCGGAGGGGTAGGCGTGTGTGAGGAGAGATTGTTCGCTGATTGAGCTTAGAGTTGTTGATGCGTTCTGGATGAGGGCTGCGTTTGGGGGCTTTGTTGGATCCGATCTAGTGGGAAGTTTGCCAGACGGTGATGAGAGACGCCACAGGGCCTCGAGGTGGTCGTTGGCATATAGTGCTTCCCACACCCAGCTGTTGAATAGTTGTAGGCTTTCGGAGGTACCAAGAGTGCGCATGGATAAGGCCATGCTGAAGACTTGATTCGCTTTTTCTGGTTTCCCGCGACGTGACTCGACCAGACCGTACGCATGGTAAAGATGCTGGCTCGTGGGTTGCGCTTTCAGAAGCTGTTTTGCCGTCTTGACAACTTCTGTTGGAGAATGGCGGTACTCAAAGGCAAGCAAATATTCTCCGAGAATCGCATCTTTCGTTTCCATGGCGGCGAGCTGGAGGATACGCTGTATGAAGTCCGCGCCGATTCGGACTCCACTGAGATTGAAGTCGTCATGGAAGAGAAGTTCGCTTGTCATCTGGAAGCTAGTCTTTTCGCAAGCGAAGAATTGTTCAAACTTATCGACGATAGAGCCTTGTTCGGCACCTTCGAGATGGTGAGATGACGGTGTGTCGGCGCCACGCTGCGCAATGAATGGATCATCCCACCATAATCGCTGGTGATTTCCTATACGTGGCAATGATGGTAGACCACAGAAACAAAGGAATGCTTCTAATAGGAGCACAGTCGGAGTATCTGCTGGAACGCTCTTGATGTATGGCTCGATATCCGCGTAGAAGATCGTGTGGAAGGCGTCATCTTCGCCCACTTCATCTGAAGCACGTCCAGGATATCGTAGCTTCTCAATGGAATCGTGTTCGCGCTTTCGAAAGTCCTCAAAGATGGAGTCTCCTGGATTTTGTGGAAGCAAGGACTCAGTATTGGACGGTATGTCGTCGTCTGCAGCCTTCCGCCACCCACTGGCTTCAGCCTCACCAATCCGCGGGGCTTCGCTCTCCCAGAATTGCTCAAAGTCTCCGAGATCCGCCGCTGTCATGGGCGGCTGTGAGAGATTCCGTTCCAAGACGGATTGCCATATGGCTAGGGCAAGCTCTTGATATCCGGCTCCATGTATCATGCTTGTCATACGAACGAAGATGTGCAGAACTGACTCTACAGCCACTTCCTTCGACCCCTGAAGAGCATCGAGACACTCGAGGAACGTCTTGCGACAGGCCTCATACTTGAATCGGGCAAGATGCGACTGTACGAAATCCAAATACATCAGCCACAGCTCTGGGCTCTCAGTATGCACCTTGAGTACCTCGGTCCATCTATTCCACAACTTGCTCTCAGTCCATGACTTTTGCGCCTCTTTGAGCAAGCCTCGGTACAGCTGGATGTGGTCATTTTGAGCATTTTTGACTTTCTTCAAAGCTTCTTCGTATATTGGTATGCGCACATCAGCAAGTTGTCGTTGTCTAGCTTCGTCGACTTCACCAAGAGAGCGCTCTGGGGCTATCATTACTTCCTGGTGCTCGATGAAGTCTAGCCATGGCTGTATGTCCTCTGGATGCTCACGAGTTTTGCGTACAAGCTCAGTGTTCTTCTTAGTGAGCTCTGAGATAGCAGTCAGATCTTCAAGATGATCGTCGTATTGAGTATCCGGGTCGAGTGGTTGGCTGACGTCGCGCTCGATGCCGCGATAGTCCAGATCGGGAGGTCCCCCATCTTCTCTGCTGTCACTGTCGTCGCGTCGTCTCTTGTCGTGGTTAGACAGCGCGATAAAGTCTAGCTCTTCGGCAAGACTTGGACTTTCGCTGCTCTGCACGATGCGCAGCGTCCGACTACTCTCTTTGGGCACATTCTTGGCGGTCATCAGTCTCTCTTGCTGGCGACCTGAGACATATGTCATGTAGGTTTTGGAATGTGACGATCGTTCGCGGTCGATTTTCTGATCCAAGCTCAAGCCCAGGACGTATCCGTAACCAGCTCTTCGGTATGTGGGTATATCATAGCGACTGAGAGCGCCATATTTTAGAATGTCTGGATCACCTCTCCTGTCGCTGAAATACAACTTGGATGAGGGCTCAATTTGCTCAGATTTTGGTGTGTCTGCAACGCGCGACTCAACTTGTGCGCCATGCTTTTTGGGTCTCGACGAGCTTTTTGCTCTTACCTCTGATTTCGAGGCTTCTTTAGGCGGTTCAACCGCCGGCTTGGGTTTTGGGCGGAAGCTGGTAAACTTGGGTACATTTGACGCCATGTTCACTTTTGAGCGACCGTACATACGCCGGGCGCCACACGCTCCATGATACTCCTCTAGTGCAGCAGACGTTGTACATGAATCTGCGACGGTCAAGACGTGATGGCGACGAGAAGGTTTTGGAGTGGAGAGTGGAAGTGGTTGCGGAGTTGGGGCGCGATGATTGGGCGACTCACTAGCGCGAAATGAAGAAAGATTATTTCGAGACGGAAGCTGCGACCCATCCAAACCATCAAATCGACATTTACGCCACGACCGACCCCACGCTCTTTTCACAGCGTCACATGGCTTCGGAGATTTGAACATAGCCCCAAACCAAGCTCGTAGAGACGTAAAACAGTTTGCGCCATGGCGACTGCCCTCCAGAAGCAGCTCGCGGCGATTGCTGCGTCGAGCACCCACCAACTCGACCTCAAGGCGCAAAAGTCGGCACATGGAAAGTCGCTGCTATTTGAACCCAAGATTGCAGCTTCGCAGTCTTTCGAAACCGTTTACTTAATATGCTATGAGGGCTTCCGGGATCTGTGCGCGCTCGATTCGCGCTTTCTTCAATTTTCAAAAAGCTTGTTCAGCGAGCAGAGCAAGGTCGAGGACCGGACGCAGATGACCAAGGAGGAGAACAAGAAGCTGAATGCCGTCGTGGAGGCTTTTATCACATTAGTCGGCCCCCGGCTGCTACTGAAGCCTGCGCAAAAGGCCGTAGAGTGGCTAGTCAGGCGGTTCCGGTATGTCTGAATCGATGTGATACGTTGATCCTCGAGGTGCTGATAGCGTTACAGAGTCCACGAGTACAACACAGAATGTCTGGCCTTGACATACCTTCCATACCACACTACGCCGCAATTCCTCGCCCTGCTCTCAATCCTCCCCAGCCAGCCGCCGCCCTCATCTCCGATTCCTGCACCCATATATCCAATCACCCACGAATCCGCCAAGAAGGACCATTGTATACACGGCAGTGAACACGCCCGGGTTCTTCAATGCGCTACAGGCGCACACAGTCAGGGTGGTCAAGGCTGGCCACCAGGCGCCGCAGATGATTTCCTTCTGGTCCACCATCACCCTGGAAGCAGTTTTTGGCATACTCGAAAACACTAGCTCTGGAAGGAGAGACATCCAATCGCAAAAGACAGAAGAGCTAGTTTTGAGGATACTCCCAGTTTTGAACAGCTGTATGCAGGCGAAATACGGTGCTGAGACTGTGGCCGCATGCTACAGTATCGTCACTGTACTGGCAGGAAGAGGCGAGCTGGGCGAGAAGGTGCTGGACGGTCTTATGGAGGCTGTAGTCCTGGCTCACGAAGCGGACTCGCTGAATGCCTGTCTTCAATGTTTGGCTGTCCTCGCAGAGCAGAGGTCGCCCGCACAACTCCCACCCCGCGTCATCCGCAGACTTCTCAAAGTACCACAGCTCTCACAAAAGCTTGTCCAGATCTCGAAGCAATGCCGCGTACACCGCCTTACACTCGGATGTGCTCTTGGCGCACTCGCCAGTATCGACCGCTTAGAGGAGCAACGCGACGTGTTCCAAGAACTGATGGCTTCAGGCTTGCTCACTGAAGCCTACACACGAGCCGCGCTTGCTGCGCTCGTCACCTCAATACGTGACTCTGCGCCTGGATCTACTGAACATGGACAGCTGCTCGACCTCGCAGCCCAACTTGCAGAAACGACTTATTTCCTTGATGGAATGCGCGCCGCCGCAAAGTCTGACAACGTGGACCTGGAATCTCTAGGACTTACACTTGCCCCGGCCTTGGAAACTGCGCAAATCGACAACGATGAGGATGAGGATATGCTCGACGTTGACGATGTATCAAGCCAAGCGATCGCGGCGCCCAAGGTTGAAGTTCCAGACTTTGCAGTGCAGAGCTTCCTGGAATTGGATGCATCTCAGAGCTTCGCAGAGGTGGCCAATGCTTTTGAGCGTGCGGTATCAACACATCAGTCTTCGCCATTCTTGGCTTCGAAATCTCTGGGCAAGGAGAACGCTATGCACAGCAATTTATACTTGAGCCTCCTGGCCAGAATCTGGTGCAGTTCACAATTGCCTGCCGCACGCATTGCAGCACTTCGCGCAGCTGCGGCAACACTGAAGTCAGCCGAAGACACTTGCGACTTCCAGAACTTGATTCCGTATCTCCTACACGCGTTGGCAGATCCGTCTGCTCCCGTTCGACGCGCTGCGGCAGCTTGTACTGTCGCACTTTCGGAGGCTTCTGGATCACAAGCCAACACATCGACCTGGGGAAGCTCCAAATTATACGGTAGCTCTGGAAAGGCCCAGAAACACGTCAGCCAAGTTGTTCAGCTGAAGTCCGAAGACGTGTCTACTCTACTTTCCTCCATCCTGATTCCCATGCTCGAGGAGAGCGTCATGGACCCAACTTTCGCTATTCCTGCGATCCGAGAAGTGTTAGAAGGATCTAAGGGTAGCAAGTCTCAACCGAAGCATGGAATGAACGCGCAGACAAGGACTTACTATCGGCTCTCGTTCTTTGCCAGCCATCTCAGTCTGTCTCCCCTGGTACGCATACGTATCATTCTTTTCCCGATCTTCAACTTTTCCGGTAAAGTTTCAGATACTGTCCGTAGCAACACCATCCTACCGCTCATCCAGGGATGGTGCACACTTCCTCTGGCAGAGGCATCAAAGGTGTGTGATGTAGAGAAGGTGACCTTGGAAGATGCGTACAGGGGGCATCTGAATGCACTCGTTGCCAGAGAAGCCAAGAGCGTGCAGTTGCTGAACGAGCTCATGATTGAGAGCTTAGACTCTAGCAAAAGACTGCTCGCTGAGGCCGTTTTTGACAAAGTTGCCGCTGTTTGGCCAGCGACAAAGTCTGAGCAGCGAGTAACGCTAGCACGCACTTTGCTCGACATGTCATTCAAAGAGGGCAAGGACGATGGCGAGAAGCAATGCCGCGAGCGAGCTATTGAAATCCTACGAAACGTCAAGCATGACTCCGCCACGCTACTGACCTTCTTGGAGAGCGTTCCTGCTGCTGTCCAGATGCCCGAGGGTCCTCCAACCAAGAAGAGACGACGAACGAGTCGCAATGAGATGGCTCGCGTGGAATTGGCCTCGCAGGACGATGTACAGCGATTTGTTGCGAAAGCTGACTTTGGTTTCTTTGAGCTTATCGAAGGCTCGAATCCGGGACAACCATCCCAGCCCTTTTCAAGAGTCTATTCACTGTCTTCAACGACTTGGCAACCACTCAAGCAACAGTCCGGATCAGAGCTGGTCTACGTGCAAAGCATGATCCTGGGCTCTCTGACGCCTATTGTCGACACTCTCAAGGTCAGTGATCTCGTTGTCCACGGTTTCATGCATGCTAACACCGTTCAGCAACAAAAGGACACTGCGGACTACCAGTCTTCCGTTCGTGCTGATCTTCTCATCGACTGTATCCGGCACTCTACCAGCCCGCAGGTGCAGAACAGCGCATTGCTACTGATTGCCAACCTTGCATCATGGGTGCCAGAGCTGATTCTACATAACTTGATGCCTATCTTCACCTTCATCGGGTCTACGCTGCTTCGCCAACAGGATGATTACTCCGCACAAGTTGTCGACAAGGTATGGTGCTATCACTTTACGTCAAGAACCTTACTAATACTAGTCAGACCATTTCTCGTGTGGTACCGCAACTGGCTGCCTCCCTCCGCGCAAAGCACAAGAACTTCCTCACTGGTGTCTCCGATCTCTTGCTAAGCTTCACCGCCGCTTTTGAGCATATCCCATTGCACCGTCGACTGAAGTTATTTTCGGAACTTGCACGGACGCTTGGCCCGCAGGACTCGCTCTCGGCAATCATTTCCTTGCTCGCGGATCGCTACCACAACGGCAAGACTCAGCGCAGGTTCTCCACGGAGCTGTTACTCGTCTTCGACCCGATCCATACACTCGATGCCATCAAGGGCTATCTCGATCTCGTTGTCGACGCTGCAGGACCGAAGCGCAAGGTGTCCGACAGTTTGTTTGGACTGAACGACAAGACTGCGGCGCAGGTCGAAACGGCTATCAAGAACCTGCTTGTTTCTTTGGCTGACCTTGCTACGGATGACCGACTACGAGCACACGTAACGAGAGCCTTTCGACGAAAGGACGACCCGGCGAGGCCACGAGAAGTGTTTGCTAATATCGTCGAGACCACAATTCAGCTTTCCAAGAAGGTGGCATCATCCCCCAAACTGTATGAAGCCTGCAGTCGGGTGCTCGCGAACTGCCTGGATCTTCTTCCCACGACCGATCTGGTCAAGTCGGCTGAGTTGCTACTCGTGAACACAGACCACCAAGTGCAGATCGCTGCTATCAAGGCTGTCGAGCTGCGAGCTGGAAATGCTGTACAGAACGACAAGAAGTCTGTCATATCTTTAATCTCGTTCTTGCCAAGTGTCGAGAAAGTGCTACAACAATCCCAGCACACGGACGCTAAGATCATTTCAGTCGGCTGCATCGACCGGATTGTCGAGCGCTTCGGCAAGAAAGACATGACCGCTGTCGCGTCCATCGCTCAGACCATCGCCGGATCACAAGCCCTTTCCAGTGGTAATGATACAATCCGTGTCCTGTCATTGCTATGTCTTACCTCTATTGTTGATGTCCTCGAAGACGAGGCTATCGCTCTACTGCCAACAGTACTGCCTACCGCTTTCGACTATCTATCGCAAGCTATCGAGGGCGAGAAGAACGGTTTACACAATGCTGTTTACTCGCTACTGTCAAACATTGTCGAGAGACTAGGTTATATGTTCTCAAGAGACTACTTGGAGACGGCTCTCCGGTTATCGCACCGATCGGCGGTTGGTGGGCTTGAGGACACTTGCGATGAGAGCCGCCGTACGTTCTACCAGAATGTATCCGAGCATCTCGGTGCTCAGGAAACTTTCGCTGCGATCAAGACAACCTGGCCGCATGCTCTATCCCAAGGCTTTGAGGCGTCATCTGAACATCTGGAACTTCTCCGCTCGACTGTCGACTTGCAGAGCAAGAGCAAGCTCATAAAAGCCAGCTCGACACTGTTCAGTCTTTTGCTTCAACTGTTCAAGGTCAGAGCAAGCGATCGATTCACAAGAAGAGCAAGAATACGACGATGAAGAGATGAACCAGCTGGACAACACTCTGATGAGTCGCACTTGCCATGGTTCTGAAGCTCAACGATGCCCACCTTCCGGCCCATTCTTCGTACAGCTCGTGGATCAGGAAGGGCCCATGAGCGCGAAACCGGAGTATGCTGTCACATTCTACAAGTTCCTTGCGGCGTTCTTCGACAAGTTCAAGTCGGATTGTTCACGAGCTACTCAAGCTACATCATCGACCACGCAGCCCAAGATGCTGGAACATGTTGCCCAGGAAGACGCAGATTCGGAGCTGCGAAGTGCAGTCTTGGGCGCGTTACAGAAGTCGTTCCAGCACGATCAAGATGCATTTTGGCAGGCACCCTCGCACTTTGGCACTATCTTGAAGCCGCTTGTGAATCTGCTTACCATTTCTGCTACGGAGGAAGTTACGGAAGTCGTCATTCCCACCATCACCGATCTTGCTGCGTCTTCATCGTCTTCAATCGACAATCATCGCGAGCTCAACACCATCTTGCTGCGGTACATGAGATCGGACTCTGCAGCGACAAGACTGGCGACGGTCAAGTGCGAGCAAAGCCTCACGACGAGGCTTGGGGAGGAGTGGCTGGGCCTGTTGCCAGAGATGTTGCCCTTCATTAGCGAGCTCAGGGAGGATGACGACGAGATGGTGGAGAGAGAGACACAGCGATGGATTAGTCAGGTGGAGGGAGTACTTGGGGAGAGCTTGGAGGGCATGTTACAATAGTTGATGATTTTGGGAAGGTGTTTGATGTGTAAGGGA
The DNA here is from genome assembly GCF_000146915.1 of Parastagonospora nodorum SN15. NCBI lineage: Eukaryota > Fungi > Ascomycota > Dothideomycetes > Pleosporales > Phaeosphaeriaceae > Parastagonospora > Parastagonospora nodorum. Next base: position 799,241 of record NW_001884551.1, on the reverse strand, counting down.
AAATGAGATACCATTCAGAGTCCAATGAGTCTGTTGCGTGAATTTATGTAGCAGTGACACGCGAGCATATAAACAAGTCTTGAGTGAGATGCGACTGATGAGGGTGCCTGAATGTCCTCGGCTTACTGAGAGTACCGTCAGGGATGTGGTCGCGCGATCTTGTCACTGGCGCGCTGCATGTATCCCCAACGACTACGCGGCTTCGTCCGCCAATATGTCTACCTCAACACAGTCGAGCGTTGCGACCGACGTCGACAGCAATGGCGATAACGAGTTGCCGAAAATCGAGGCGCTGTTCCTGATCCGCTTCGACAAGAAAGTCGGGTAAGTAATGCGCCAGCCCATGTGCCCGTACTTGCTGACGCCTGGCAGGTACACAATCGCTTGGAAACGCACAACGACGGACATTGAGCTGGAGAATGCAGTAGAATACAAGTCGCTGCCCTCGGGTCTTCACGCGCAAGCGTCCGACCTCGTCTACTTTACACACGAGGGTTATGCTGGGCTCAGCGCATTCGCACGGGGGGAGGCAGGGTCGGAAGAGCGCAATGCCAACTTCGTCTCTGTTGGCGTATTGGCGCGGCGGGATGGTATACTGGGCAGGACGTGGGGTGCGGCAGGACGGCTGGAAAGCATAGCGAGGACGATTGCGGAGGACGAGGGGGTTGCGCCGCTGGAAGAGTTCTGGGAGGAGCAGACGGCACATGCAAGACAGCACGACAACACCAAGGGACACAGCCGGGCGCGCGCCATATCGACAGTCTCGGCAGTCACAAAAGACGACGAGCGGTTACCGGCATATCATCCGGCACTCTCGATGCTGAAATATCTCGATGTCCTCGGCCCATTGGTGTTTAGGCTTCAACAAGCAGCGCTCCTGCGCAAGCGGATCCTCTTCGTTGGCGGCCCGCCTGTGCGCGCCATGTGCGAGTTTGGTACGTCCTGGAGGCACACGCCCATCTATCACACCTAACACGTCTAGTCTACATCCTCTCCATTCTCTCAAGCCTCTCCGCACGCGACTCAGAACTGCTGCTCCCCGGTGCCGAAGCCCTCCTACGCCTCCCCTCCCTCTTCTCTGTCGGCGTTCACGACATCCCCTCTCTCGAGGCCCCAACCACCAGTGGCTGGACAGCCTGCACAACCGACGAGATCATATCCACCAAAGCCAAACTCTACGACGTCATTGTCGAACTCCCAACCCAACAACGCCGCTGGCCACGCCTCCGCACCTCGTCCGGCACCCTCATAAAAGCCAGCCAGCGCGACGTCGCGCGCTACAAAATGCTTCACAAGGAGCTGTTCAAGCACCGCAACGCATCCGTCGAGCGCTACACCGACGACGACAACGACGACCAACAACCCCTGATATCCCGCGCCTCAATCGACGCCCACCGCGCCGACGACGAGTACAACGACTCCTACGACGACTCCATGGTCGAGCCGATTACCTGGTCGCGCCTCGCGTACTCGGGCTTCATGTGGTGGGCCTCGGCGGGCGAGAAGGACATCAACAGCACATCCGAGCGCGACGCGGATCGCGAGATCCTCGGCGACTTGTCACACGTGAACATCGAGACGAGCATCATTGCGTACTTCCACCGGCAGACGTCTTCGCTCGTCGCTACGTTGTCGGCGATTATCGAAGAGAGTGCTGAGGAGGAGGGATATGAGGGGGAGGATGAGGTTAGTGTTGGTAGGCGCGAAGTTAGTAGGCTGGGGCTGGATGCATGGAGTGAAGCGGATCGCGCATTTTTGAACGAATTTGGGGAAATGTACATGGGGCGGCGGGTGGAGGTTAGGGGGGATGAGGTGGATTGTTGTGGGTTGAGGGTGCCGCTTTTGTAGGACATGCCGGACGTGTCTTTAATAGGGCAGGATGGATTGGAGATCACTGAATGAAGTGTACCTTCGCGGCGTTCACGAGCGAACATGGGAATACCACTCTCTGGCCCAAATTGTGTTCTTCTCCTTGGGGAAATATACCAACTCCAAACGACTCCTCGTCTTCGGACCATCAGCTGCCACGTCCAAAACCGGAAGCAGTGCATCAGCCGCAACGCTTGGCCATGGGCGTCTGGAACTGCAAAGTCTTCAATGGCGTAGGTGTGCATGCAGTAGTACGTTTTGTTCTCGTATGGCTGAAGTATCCATTCTCGTGCCTGATTGCTACTCGTATCCGTGCTGCCACGATGCTTGAGAAACCTGCTCGAGCACGGTCAAGGGTGCAGACATGACGATGTGTCTAGCACCGCGGACCTCACGATGTACGCCTACGTGGTGGTGTTCGTATACAATTAATCACGACTATCTTCATTCGTTGGGGCCCTGGCTTACCCGCCGATTTCGCATGCTCGTCTCTGGGCCCCCGCACATTTTAGTGCCCGCAGCGCGTCATATGCCATTGGGGCTGCTGGCTAGTTATACCGAGCACCAGATTTTTTGCATTGCTTGTGATTCATAGTTTTGCTTGGGCTGACTCTTCGCCCTTTGACCTTTGATACCCCATCTTTCTTCTCTTACCTCTGTTCAGCTGGCTCCTTCCCGTCTCAGGTTGTGATTTTATATAACAGACCCCCGCATCACATCGCAGCGGAATTGCGCCGCAAAAAAGAAAAGTTGCACGTCGCCCAAAATGCCAATGCTCAAGGACCCCTCGACGAAATACAAAAAGTTCCAGCCATTGAACCTCCCAGACAGGACGTGGCCGAGCAAAACCATTGACAAGCCGCCGCGCTGGCTGTCGACCGATTTGCGCGATGGCAACCAGAGTCTGGTCGATCCCATGGTAAGTGCACCCCCACATCCACCGCACGCGACAACACCAACACGACGCGCAGGACGGCACGCAGAAATGGGAGTACTTCCAGATGCTCGTCAAGCTCGGCTACAAGGAAATTGAAGTCTCGTTCCCCTCGGCTTCGCAAACCGACTTCGACTTCACCCAGCGCCTCATACAAACACCCGGCATCGTGCCCGACGACGTCTGGGTACAGGTCCTCTCGCCATGTCGCAAAGAGCTCATCCGCCGCACCGTCGATTCCCTCAAAGGCGCGAAGAAGGCCATTCTCCACCTCTACCTCGCGACAAGCCCGTGCTTTCAGCAGATTGTCTTCAATATGAACGATGAAGAGACGGTCGCGCTGGCCGTCGAGTGCACAAAGTACGCGCGCTCGATAACAAAGGACGACCCTGAGCAGGCGGGCACTGAGTGGGCATACGAGTTCTCACCAGAGACCTTCTCCGACTCGTCACCAGAGTTCGTCATCAGGGTGTGTGAGGCCGTCAAGGCGGCGTGGGAACCGAGTGTTGAGAAGCCCCTCATTTTCAACCTGCCCGCGACGGTCGAGATGGCGACGCCGAATGTGTACGCCGACCAGATCGAGTACTTTTGCAAGAACATCACGGAACGCGAGAAGATTTGCGTGTCTCTGCACCCGCACAATGACCGTGGATGCGCAGTCGCAGCGGCGGAGTTGGCACAAATGGCTGGCGCAGATCGCGTGGAAGGTACGCTGTTTGGCAACGGCGAGCGCACTGGAAACGTGGATCTCGTCACTCTAGGACTCAATCTCTACACACAAGGCGTACACCCCGGCATCGACTTCTCCGACCTCAAGTCCATCATCGACATGGTCGAGACATGCAACAAGATCCCCATCCACCCTCGCGCACCATACGGAGGCCAGCTCGTCGTCTGCGCCTTCAGCGGCTCGCATCAAGACGCCATCAAAAAGGGCTTCCAGAAGCGCAAGAAGGAAGGCGCAACCAACGAGTCAAGATGGCAAATCCCCTACCTCCCCCTCGACCCTCAGGACATCGGACGAACCTACGAAGCCATCATCCGCGTCAACAGCCAGTCCGGCAAAGGTGGTGTCGCATGGATCATCCAGCGCCAGCTCGAGCTTGACCTGCCGCGAGGCCTGCAAATCGCGTTTTCCAAAGTCGTGCAAAAGGAGACGGATATGCTTGGCCGCGAACTGCGTCCCTCGGAAATCGTCGCCCTCTTCGAGGAAGCCTACCACCTCAAGCGCAATCCCCGCTTCCAGCTCGTCGACTACGAAATCACAGCCGATCGCTCAAAGTCTCCCGCGCCGCCGCAGGAAGGAAAGACGCAGTCTTCGCGCAATCTGCGCCGTATCTTCAAGGGCGTAATTGAGATCGACCATGTGGAGCACCAGCTTCAAGGTACTGGTAACGGCGCGCTGAGTTCTCTCGTCGACGCCCTGAGGGGTCTGGGCATCGAGCTCGATGTCGTGGATTACAACGAGCACACTATTGGAACAAGCAAAGACGCCAAGGCCGCGACGTACATTGGCTGCACGGCGGCGCAGAGCAGCGTTAAGGTTTGGGGTGTGGGCATTCATCAGGATGTTGTACAGGCGAGTTTGATAGCGCTGTTGAGTGCGGCGAGTTCGGTGAGTCCATCCACTTTTCTAGCGTGTGCAAGGCCATTGCTAATTCAAGGAACAGTTCCTTTCCTCGAGACCCACGACGCCCATTCCGTTCAGGCCGAAGAGATCGAATACCCTGGAGATTCCGAGCCCGGAGGATAGCCCGCCGAGGAAAGAGAGTGTTGTGGATAAGTTGGAGAAGCAGGTTAATGGCGAGGGGGCGGAGGTTAAAAGTGCGGGTGTTTAGGTGGATGGAACATATGAGCAAAAAGTAGCATATAAGAAGAAAATTGTTCAAGAGATTCTACATGAGAGGCGAAATAGGTGATTGTGCTATCTGGTTCGTTGTTGATTGCATTGCTCCGCTTCCACATAATGCAGTCTCCACATTCTCCTTTCATGCTTTGAGGAGTAGAATGGCATTGGTTTGTCATACTCGCGTGCATGCGAAGCCAGTAGCACGCCCTACAGTCAGCGATACTCCACACTGCATGAAGACGTCCGATACCGGGTTTCCTACCATCGCTTATCCGCGGCTCATACATACTATCCTCAATATCAAACCCCAACCACAACTATCACCAAGTCAAATCACCACATCAAACCGCAAACCAAACTTCAACAAACCATGGCTTCAAATCGTCAACAAGAACCTACTCCCCCCGCCCCAGCCTATTTCCCCACCCACGCCTCCTCTCCCCTACACCCTCCCACCGTCCTCTACACCAAGCTTAGAAACCTCAACCCGACCAACTTGATCAAGAAACAAGACTTCCTCATCCCCCCGCGCAGCGGAAAAGCCTGGAAAGTCTCCGCCGGCCAGATCTGGCGCCTCTCCACCCCCTCGGGCCCCCAAGTCGGCGACCTAAACATCTGGGCGCAACACGATCCCCGCGAAAGATTCTGGGCCGCGCGCACGAGACAGTTGCAAGGGAGTCATGTGCGCGAAGGCGACCGCCTGTGGAGTAATCTCCCATTCATGCGGCCTTTGTGCGGGATGCTTAAGGATGGGTGTTTACTTTCCGACGCGCCAGACACTCGCGCGGCGGCGAGCGATGAGCGCGGGCAGCTGACGAGATGGGGCGGACGCACGCATGACTTACTCGGGACGCGGTGCGATCCGTATGTTTCTCATATGCTCACTGGCGCGGAGTATGATTTCCACTGCCATTCGAATCTCGTGCGGGCGGTGCTGCCCTACGGCTTGACCGAGTTTGACGTGCATGATGTGCTCAATGTGTTTCAGACTACCGGGTTGGATGGTCAGGGCAGGTATTTCATGGAGGCTAGTCCGGCGACGAAGGAGAGTTATGTGGAGTGGTTCGCCGAGACGGATTTGTTGTGTGCGTTGAGTACGTGTCCGGGCGGCGATTTGTCGAGGTGGGGGTGGACGCAGGCGGAGGAGGAGGAGGCGGGTGGGGAGGAGGGGATGAAGGGTACGTGTAGGCCGATTCGGGTGGAGGTTTGGGAGATCGGGGAGGAGGTTAGGGGGGAGGTATTAGGTGGGTGGAGGGAGAGTGAAAGGAGTAGGTATAGGGGGATGCATGGGATGGGGGTGCCCAAGGGGGAGAAGTAGTTATTATAGGTTAAGAAATCGAGACTGGAAACATAATAAGCCATAGAACATGATCATTCCCTGCAGCCATAATCAGATCATCTTTACTTGGACCATTCGGGGATGTATTTCCCATCCCATCCAGCCCACACCTTCACTTCGGAAGCATTCGCAGCGATCTTTCTGCGAAATTTGAGATCAGCTAACAACGGACCTACCATATCCGCGTCTAGCATCCCCAATTTGGTCTCCAAAATCTTTTGACACTCCTGCTCGCCTTTGATAGCCCAATCGATCGGTTTCTCACCAGCTTTGTCCAAGGCATTCCTGTCTGCGCCATATTGAAGCAGTAGTATTGCGCAATCAACATAACCTTCCACCGCCGCTGTGTGCAGTGGAGTGACTTTATCCCAATCACTCTGCCCGGCGTCTGCACCGGCTTCTAACAGGGCGCGTACGATTGGTATGTGATTGCGACAAACCGCGCCATGTAATGCTGTACCTCCATAGCGACTGGCTGGTGTGTTCAGATCAACACCTGCTTCAATGAGATGTTGAGTCACTTCGAGCAGACCGAACGATGCGGCGTAGTATAACGTGGTAGCATGTTTCGGATACGAAGTCCAGCTGCTTCCGCCTGAAGAAGAGCCTGCGTTTAGCACTTGTACCCAGGACATGAAAGCCCGGCTAGTCTCTGGCGAGAAGAAGCTCAGGATCTTTTCATCAAGTTGGATTGAAGGTTCTCCCGCTACTTCGGTCGCGCGTAGGTAGTATGTCCATGTCGTGGCCGCGTGGCGGAGGAATGGATAGTTCTTCAAACGAAGCGCGAAATCTTCCTCTGAGCAGGACGGCCCGCTGCGGAAGCTGCCGTACGATAGGTATGTGAAGCAATCCAGGGCGAGTTCGCAATTACCAGCTAATTGGCCGAGCGCAAAGGACGATGCGGGTCCATTACGAATGCCTTCTGAGAGCAGGTAATCTTTGACAGACAAGTGAGCGAGGCGAACGTAGCCAGTAGTCGACACTGTGATAAGACATCCGCAAACTGCAACGATCTCCTGAGCACTGCTAAGACACGAATCTTCATCTAGCTCATCCAGGCCATGCTCGATTGCGATGGCGGAGTGTAGCTCGTCCAAGGTTATCGGCAGCATGGTGAAGCAAAGCCAGAGCAGGATCTTGCGTACGATAGCTGCATCAGCTGCGGATACACGAACCAGGATATTTTCATACGTTTGCCCGAGTTCGTGAGGAATGTGTTGGAGCGCGGTGCGTATGTCACGGACAGTTCGCAGCGCTGACACGCCGTCTAGACTACATTGAACGAGGCGAAACCTGGGGTGTTAATTGACAATCAGGCTTAGTCTGTGTATCACTTACATGCCATGTGACTTTCCATGTATGCTGTCTCGAACTTCATCCTTAATTGATGGCTTGAGTCGCGACAGACGTAGATCACTTTCCAATCTGTAGTTGATGTACGTCTCGATGTCTTCATCAATCTCTTTGATCCAATCCTCGATCCTGACGTGCTCAAATGGCACCAGAGCGTCTTGTATATCGAGCTCGTGCCGACTGGTGAGCAAGATGGTAATGTTCGCTGACATGTCTAGTAGGTAATTGAAGGTACTCAGCAACTCCTGTCGCTCGCTACACTCGTCAATTGCATCTACCAGAAGAACAATTCTCGCTGATGCTGACAAAGCGCAAAGTGCATCTCTGAGTAATGCGATACTTGGCCGTTTACCAGAATGGAGACTGTGCTGGAAGGCCAGTTCCAGCTCACTAGGATAGGACTCTGACTGGTAACAGATTTGAGCTGCCAATGAGCCTAGAATGTTTATTGGGTCTTGTGACTCGCGCTGTCGGAAATCGCAGTAGAAGAACGCTGCAACTGTCCGTTGCGGCGAGCTCGTTATCTGATCTTGCAATGACAGGATGACGTTTGCGCTGTGGTAAAGTCAGCGCACATGTAGTAATCATCATGTTCTCCACTCACAACAAGATGGTCTTTCCAGAACCAGCTGATACGGTGTTAGCAGAGGCCGTCACTCTACACAGATATTATAACCTACGGAATCCACTCAGCCATAGACCACCACTCTTTGACATTGACCAGTTTTGGAAAGCCTTTGACTGTATTAACCAGCCACCTGTGTCAGGCTGACGGGATGCAACTGCTGCGTTATGGCTCTCCCATGGGTTGATCGGTGCAAGCCAGCGCGTAATGGCTCGTGATTTATCATCTACATCCGTCAGTGTATATAAGAAGTGAACGAGGAGTGACATGCCCATTTCGGAACTTTGTATTCGTACGAGTATTCGCGAAACATTATCGTTCATCAAGGCTGTACTTTCACTCAGACTTGCAGTCATGGCCTTGATGTCAATCAGAAGTGTGCTGCAAGCGTTGTTAGCTTTGGAACGTGCGTATTACATATGAGAGCGGAGCCTACGTCTCATCAGCGGTGAGGGCAAGTATGATTGTGTTCTTGCAACGCTCAATTCGCTCCAACGACAGTCTTGCATCGTTCTCTTTCAATTGCCAGCCAATAACCTGTGTGATCGCGTGTGCTTTGGAAAACAGCTTTGGTGTCCCTCTGCCATTCTTGGTGATCTTTCTCTCTAGCATTGAGAGCTCCTGCAAGCATCGAGCTAGCGGACTCGCCTCAGAATCACACAGTAATCGAAATGAGCGAACTCTGGTCTCATCGACGCTCTTGGCGCGGTCGAGTGCATTGTAAGCTGTTTCGAGACTTTCCAAAACGTTGCGAAGGTCCCTGAGCTCGTCGATGGTTCGTGTAAGAGACCAGGGGCTCTGCTTGATTGCTGACCGTACCTCGTAGCACACAGAGATAATCGAGTTGGCGACATGCAAGACCGTTATAATATTTGCAGTGATGCTGAGAGGATCCATGATGGAATAGGAAGTGGTAGTATCACTGTTGGGGGCCGTAAAGGGTCTCTTTTGAGTATTCAACTGACGTGGCGGAGTCGTGCATGATTTGCGCACATGTTCAGCAATCCGCGGTCGCGAGGCAGACCTATCAAGTCATGCCTGTCATTACCAGAGACTGAGTCGAAGCTCAGGCAGAAAAAAGCCAACGAGAAAGACGCGGGGTTCAGCCTTCTTGCTTAGCCACTTCGCGGTCAACGTAAAAAGTGAAATTGTTCGAGGCTACTATCAAGAAGGCTGCGTCCAGGCTGCATGGCTGATATTGAGCATCAAAGGGCGTCACAAGGCGCGCCAACAGTTCGCACACACGCTTTGCAGACTCTCATGTCAGATTGTAGCCTGGGCAGAGCTGATGTATTATCAGCGGGTCATCAGTGGCTGAGAATCTCCAAAGTTGTAAGTTACAGCCTTAGCCATGGCTGTCAGGCTGTCAGTGATCGGTGTCCAAGGGCAGGCGCGGTTCGCGGCACTTCACACCGCGTCCTTTTGCGAACAACGGACATTCACCAGACAGGACAGCTCGGCTAGTCGAGGTTTGCATGATGCATGAATTTTTGGGGTCGAGGTGCAGGAACAGGGAAGGGTAGGTGGGGGCAAGAACGACTTGGGGAGGTAGGGGCGGGCCTGTGCCGCCCCAAGCGCCGATCACATCGCATGTTGGAAGGCTGAAGGTGGAGGACCTCCGTGTCAATCCCTACATCCTCGCTATCTCTGATTCTACATTTTCCGAAATATCTCGGTCCCAGGAGACAGCAATTCTTTATACTGATATCTGTGGCGCTACAGGTAGTCGGTCTGCCCATCCCATTTCTTTGCTGTCTCTTGCGCGATCGTCTGGCTGGCAAGGCTGGATATTCCAACGTTACGTTACATTGGTGCTAGAACCCATCCTGCCACAGGATTGCCAGGTCTTGCGTGGCCAGTAGAGCTCCAAGATGAATTATAGCCTATGGAACCACATCAGGTTGGTGGTATTCGACGATATTGTGGCTGTCTTAGCTTGACGCATACATGCGGTGCTTTGCCTCGAGCACACCTTGACTAGGACCGCTCTGGCCTTCAACAATCTGCAAAGAGCACATGTCGGGCTTACATACCACTTATGGAAGATCTTCTGCGCATTATCGCACCATTGCTCCACAACGGACACTTCGCAACACTTCGATGACAGTATCCAAGATGATTGATCACACACCATGCGTTGACCAGCGACGTCAAGGGTGCACGAGATCATCACATTCTTCGCACTTTCATAGGAGCGGGTAATGGGGTGCATGTTTATGTGGTTTGACCATGCGTTTGTGAACCTGGACCCAACTCAGCTTACTCGGCTACAGCCGATGACTACTATCTTGGTCTTCGCCGTGGAAGCATGGGACGGGATGACTGGCCCCCAAAGGCCACACTATGCCTTCTATCGGTATTATACCACGGGTACATATAAAGAAGATCGCGCTCTGGTTGCGCCTCTGAGTAAGGAACGATGATATCCTATTCATCATGACACCACCCAGAAAGCGACCTGCAACAGACCAGGCATCTCATGAACCATTCAAGGTTGCCAGAAGAGGGAGCGTGCCCAGTAATGGCCATAATGGCCATAGCGACACCATTGTGGGTGCAGAATATCTCGACAGAGCAGCCGTAGATGAGGTTCGTAACCCATACCCTCCTGCACTCATTCATGTCCTGATGGAATACCCAATGCGCAGATAGCAACTCCAGCACTTTCTGTAGTGACTTCCTCAAACACGGCTTTAGGTAGTCTTGAAATACCCAAGAGCAGATTACCATGGCCAATACCGACCGAAAACGCCTATGGAGGTCCTAATGCATCCGGCATCCGACGATCCAAACAAGCTATGCCTCCAGGACTGACGCAAAGAAAAAGAGTAGAGCGGACCGTATTCAGGGACAGCGAGAAGCATATACGCAATCCTATTGGGCAGCGAGAGACCAGTCCCTGGAAAGTGGCAAACAGCAGTTCAGAGGCTCAAGGACGCATACAAATACAACAGGATCGAATCTGATGAAGTCCGTCTATTGGTAATCAAGCCTGGACCCGAAAGCGACGAGATCAATGCAGTTCTGCAGGTCGCGAGCGATCACGACCTCGGTACTGAGGAATACAGCTATGAAGCCCTATCGTATCATTGGGGAGAAGGGGACACAAAACACAGCATCATCATACAAGAAAATTGGAGTGATAAAGTCATCAAAGCCTTGGATGAACTCGTCTTGTCAAAGATGGCGCAGGAGGGGAGTCGCATATCGCGACTGTATGTGCGGCCAAATCTACACAGTGCCCTGAAACGATTGAGGCATTCCGACAGTCCCGTGGTGCTCTGGGTCGATGCACTTTGTATCAATCAGCAAGACGATAGCGAAAAGTCCGAACAGGTGCAGAAGATGAATGAGATCTATCGCAAAGCCTACAATGTTTGTATTTGGCTTGGCACAGAGGATTCCGATTTCCATTCTAGCAAAGCGATGTTATTCATCAAAGAAGTCATCGATTTGAAGAAGCTACCAAGGCTCCTCGCCGAAGAAAAGTTTATCCCTCAATGGGCAAGCCTTTTCCAACTACTGAAGTGGAGCTGGTTCTCCCGACGTTGGGTCATACAAGAACTGGCTCTGGCCCAGGAAGCTACCGTTCACTGTGGGCATTCCACGGTCCACTGGGATGATTTTCGAGATGCTATTGGCATATTCCATCGTTATTATAAGTCGCTGCAGCCCAGACTCCAGGACTCCAGGCTCGTTGGTAGCCAAATATCTGACCTGGAACCACTTGGAGCCAACCTACTCGTTGAAATGACAAGCGAGCTGTTCCGACGCAAACCTGACGGGAAGCACGAAGCAACCATGGGTTTGGAGAAGCTGGTTTCACAGCTAGCTAGTTTTAGCACTTCAGATCCTCGCGATACCATAAATTGTCTACGAAACATATCAAAGGAGCTGAACTCTAAACGTAAAAAACCTCTGCCGCCAGCGCCAGACTACAAACAGGACCTGTTTCAAGTTTATCAGAGCTTTCTTGAATGGACGATCGAAGACTCGAAATCCATGGATATCATATGTCGACATTGGGCTCTTCGCGAGAAAGAGGATGAGTGGGATAAAGGGCCAACAGCAGCCCCAAGGCTTGTGAAGCTGCCATCTTGGATTCTGACAGCGGAAGAGGGGTCTTATGGAGCCGGTGAGGCGGTATTCAGAGGACGCAAAGCAGGCGACAGTTTCGTTGGCCTTCCAGGTGAAGGTTCATATTGCGCTTCCGGACGAACCGAGCCGAAGGTGAAGTTTGGAGACTACATCACTCAAACACCTCTAGCAAGCGATACACCGGGCAAACTTGTCTCCATGTCCACTTCTGAGATGGTAGTCTCGGGCATGTCTTTGAAGGCTCATGGCTTCCTCATTGGTGTCGTTGGCTGGACATCAGATCCCATACCCGATGGCGTCATCCCACAACGTGGTATAGAAAAGCTCGGTTGGACTCAGGAAGAACGTTCGCTTTCAGCTCCCTCAGCTCCCGATCAGCTCTGCCGTACGCTGGTAGCGGGCCGCGGTCACAACGGGAAAGGAGTGCCCACATACTATTCTCGGGCTTGTCTTTTTTGCTTGCTGAATGAGACACCAAACGGACACATCAACACGAAAGAGCTACTCGAAGCAGATGACATAAAAGGTCAACAAAGTATTGTGCAGGACTATTTGGAGCGTGTCCGCGCTGTGACTTGGAACAGGGTCATTCTTCAAGGTTATCCCGACTCAGTACTATCGAAATCGCCTATGTCAGCATCGCCTGTGAATGGGGAACTAGTCGGCCTTGGACCACCTAGGACCCTTGTCGATGACGTGATTGCTATATTCCTTGGATGTAGCGTACCGGTCATTCTTCGCCCATACCGACGTGAACATTCCTTACCACAGGTTTATGAATTCATTGGCGAGGCTTATATATATGGGAAGATGGATGGAGAAGCTATGCATGACTGGGACAAGGAGTGCGAATTTGTATTGATCTAGCGCTTTTTCTAGTACCTTTACTACTATGTTGATGGCCAGTGGAGCCAGTGGAGATACCTTGCGATGATGGCGGCCTTCTTCCTGAAGGCGATTGCCAACGAAATTACTTGTCATTGGAATCAGCAGAAACATCTGCGTAAAGCTGGTGTTAATGATCTGGACGACCTATGTTTCCTTCTATATCTACTTAGTAGTATAATTGCAATCTAAAATTGCTTTAGTATTATTAGGTGCTTCGGATTTACGTCCGTCTTATCTAAATGTATCTAAGGTAGTGTCTATCTAGCAAAAGACTTCCTTGCCTCTGCAGTACTAAAGGGACACTGCTACTTATAAAAAGAGATTAGGAGAATTTAAAGCAATTTCCTAAGTTAGAGCCTAAGTTAGGAGCGCTGTGCAACGAAGATTATCATACTTGCATGTAAGCTACTCTTCTTATGCTATATACAGAACTAAGACTCATCGCCCAGCTCACATGGTTGTGTTACCCTCATCTTCTTGATTTTGCAATGTCTGTTTCTTGTCTGCTTGCTTTTGTGTCATTTTGCGAAGCCGTGCTACGGGCCGAAGCCAATCCAGGTGCCATCGCATGTGATGGACCGGCAACGCTTGCCGTGTGTCACTCTCTTGTAGCCTTTAATGAACACCTTGCTATCAAAAACAGTATGGTCTACGGTTTGGTCGTATCTGATGCACATCTTGACTTACACCACAATGAGCAGCTGTGTGTTCAGCTTTACGTCTTCACGAAAAAAAAAAAAGAAAAAAAAAAAGAAGAGAAGCTCTCATAAGTGTGATGGTGTAAGTCAAGAAGGATGAAATAACTTTTTTTGAAACTAAAACTACTCTGACTATAGCTAGGACTCGACACCACCAGACAAAAAGCTCTCGCACAAGGCAGCGCTCAACAGCAGTATGCTGATGAAATTTGGATGACCTGGATAGCAAAACATAAATGAAGAGAGCGAGCAACTTTTGCTCTGCCAGAGGTGGCCATAATCCGTCGACTAACTTCTCCAACTCAGAGTCCGAGAACGGAACGCCAATGGATCGCTGAACTGTGTCAACCACAGTTTGATGCTTAATTTGGACTAGCTCTGCGATGTGAGCCTCTTCCTGCGCATCGAACTTGGCCCAGAGAGCCTCCACTTCAGCGATGGGAACTTGTAGAGACGATAAGTAAGGCTGTTCGTCCCCTCCTGAGATGAATGGAACTTGAGATGTGGCGCATGCCAAAGTTGCCCAATGTAGCTGTGAATAAAACGTTAGTATAATGCTTTCCGTGTACGCGTAGTTATCTCACCGGCGCGGTATCTCCTGGCCAACTCATCGCACGGCGCGACTCATCATCGTTGGAACTTGTGGGTGCTTGCGAGCGAACTGCGAAGATGTCTTTGATACTGACGCCTTTCTTCACTGGGGGCTCTGGAACTTTCGCTCTCGTGGTCCTCTTAAACTGCAGCTTCATCTCGTCGACTTCAATGAACTCTAGCAACATTTTCGCATTCTCGATGTCGGCCTCTATTTTGGTCGTTGATCTTTGCATGCGTGCGTGCATGGCGTCGCGAGTGGCCTTGATCTCCAAGAACTTCTGGTCTTTCCTTTTGGTCTCTTCTTGGTACTTCTCCATGATACTGGAGGAACTTGAGAAAAGTCGGGTGGAAGGTAAACTCGAAGAAGCGTTTGACTGTTGGAGGTGTGGCGGGGCGGGTAAAGTGTGGGTGTGTGAGCAAAGCAGAACTGACGAAGACCAGCATCCCTCCGCGGAAGATTGCGCTGAACGCAGCCTATTGATTAGTCAGATCTATTGCGTTGGCTCAGAGTTTTCGGGCGTTCTGATCTGGCGGGGAAGGAGCGACTCCACGCGTGCCTTCCCATTGCCAGTAGCGCGTCAGAACCTTCGCGTCCTGTCCACCTATACCACACTCTCCTTCGACGAATATGATCGTCATCATGCCTCCCGGGGAACGTCAAGTTAACCTAGTCACCCAGAGCGCCTCCTCGAGGATAGCGAGTCAAGTTTAAGGAAGCGCCCGCGTTCTGTGCAAGGTGCACCGCCAAATGAGGAAGTTGTCATGACGAAACAGTTTGGCACAAGGACGGTAATCGTCTCGCGCCTGGGCACTACATCCGAGTTCTAGTTAATGGCAGAGGCGACGCGCCTACACCCATCGAGTTCTTCATCATTCTTGAGGCTGTGCGCAAGTACATCTCAGCTCGTCCCGTCTATGGACTAGTGCTCGCGATCGACAACGTAAAGCGAAGCAAGCGCTTGAAGGAAGGCGATGTCAAGCTGGGCAATCATCATTTCCTCTACCTAAGGGACGAGGATGGTGACCGGCTTCGAAACGAGGAACGAGTTGTACAAGTCGTGGAGTTTTGCGATGCTGTCCAGCGTCGTTTAGACCAAGTCCCCCAGAAGACCGCAAAAAGCCAGAGTCCTGGCGCGACATTCAAGCTTGCCCAGATACTGAGACGTTTAGCCCCGCGCCACCTCACCATCACACAACGCTTATTGCTCCGGCCCGTATCCGGCGATGCTTGTTCTAACGTGAGGCTGCAATGCGCGTTGGCCGGCTGCCCCCTTCGAATGAAAACACTAGGAGCCCCTCGTCAAACACTGTCATAACAACCAGATCACGGTTTCAACTAGTCCTTGCCATTCAGACTCCCGGGAGCCGGAAGAATTCTCATTATAATGCCGACGAACGCTGGCGCACAGTTGGGACTGTTGTTGCGCCCTTGCAGTGCCAGTCTATGTATTGCACGTTGCCCTCCAGGCTGTCTGTGATGAACAGCCTCTTTCCGTCAGGTCCTCCGAAACAGCAGTTTGTAAGGTTCACGCCTGTCGTACCTGACATTATCCGAGCTTTTGGTGTTCCATCTGCATTAACGACGAACACTGAACCAAGACTCGGGTGGCAGATGAAGAGGCTTCCTTCTTCGTCAACGGCAAGGCCGTCGGGTCCTGCAGTGCCAAAGCTCTGGAAGAACAACCCAACTTTACTCGTTGATCCGTCTGCGTGCAATGGTAGTCGCCAAACAGCGTTGGATCGCGTCATGGCAACGAAGAGGAACTTCTCATCTGGTGAAAGGACTAGACCATTTGGGCTTACACCATTCTCAACCAAAGTATCCAGTCTGCCATCAGGCGCTAGTCGATAAACCCGTCCGGTCTGATCTGTCAGGCCTGTCTGTCCTTGATCTGTAAAGTACAGGTTCCCAGCTTTGTCGAATACCAGATCGTTGGGCCCTTTGAACCGCTCGAGATTTCGGCGCTTCAGCCTGCCCTCTACTTTACCGCTGGCAGGATCAAATGTGAGTATGCCCTTTCATCGTTACTAACCAATCAATCATGCAATCACTGCTGCATACCTGTTTGTAGTCTGCAACGGCGAGTTTGCCTTCCGGATCCACGGCAAGACCATTTGGCTCTCCGTCCCACTCAGCCTCTACAGTCACTTCTTTGGTTGGCGAGATCCGCAAGATGCGCCCATACGGAATGTCAACGACATATAAATCCCCAGTTGTAGTACAGACTGGGCCTTCTAAGAAGATGTTCTGGAATGCCCGGCTAAAGCCACCACGCCATTCGGATTCGCGGTCCTTGCACCTGAGCTCCTCAGGTATGCGGACGTAGAGTTGTGCCGTGATCGTAGGTGGAGGCGCGTAGAAATTCATGGTTGGGTATTGAGTTGAGCAACACTGGGCATAATGCCACCACCTATTCATGCAGCATGCGCTACATGCTACTTCGTGCACTTCGTGCTTCAGTGGCGTCTAACGTTGCTGGTCCTCGAGACGAAGCAGGCGTTAACCAGGGAGCTTTCGGTGCGGGGCCGCACGGCGCTATTTCGCTCTCGAAGCATTTCGGGAGGTACCGAAAGACGACGAAGCTACATCACGCTTTCTTGTGTTCATCTCCAGAACTAAAGCGCTTCTGATGAATCGAAGAATATGCATCCTCGTTGCAGTGAGGGAAATTATCTCAGCACTGCCCACACAAGACTCAGAAGCTCGCCAGGTACTGTTAGCAACTTTTTAGCACTAACAACAAACCTGGCCTCAAAACCGGTATCGACGTTCGGCCAGCGCAAACCACCTGTTGCCGCACGGCACATATATCGATCTCGGGAGCAGCCACGTTCCTGCCGAAATTCCCTTCGGCACCGTGGCACTGCTCCTATGGCTCGCTCTCCTTCAAAAGCGATAGCCTGCCGTTTTACTCTTCTATTATGCTAACGTAGTGTTCATTATACACAAAGGCTTTCTAACATCGACGTGCTTCGTCATCTTCACTTACTTTCAGAACCTTTTCTGATCATTGGAAAGCGTCTGGAACTGTACATGCTGCCTCACACGTGTGGCTTCGCGTGTGCGGAGTGAGCACGGTTCATAGTTGTTGGCAGCTGGACGCTGTCCTACACTCCTCATGCTGACATCATTCGAACTCTTCGCGTCCATGTGATGCCCGAAACTGTACACAGCTCTGAGAACCACGAAGAATGACATGATTCAGTTGACCGTGTATTCGGCAAGTGTCCGACAGATGCTCTCGGGCGCTTCGGGCTCTAGCTTCCCCTCAAACATGCGGGGACCCCACAAAATCCAGCTACTGCAAGCGACACGGGATCAGGTCCAACAGGGGCAATTTCTTGGAGCTGGTGCTTCTTGTACTAAGACATGGTCTGGGCATGATGGCTAGATTATAAAGCTCTTATGTGGCTTGCTCTAAACACAGAAGCCTTTTGGTCTGTATAAAATCTTCAACGATAGCTTGATCAACCATGGGCAAACCAAGTCTCGTCAAGGCGACTGTGGAAGCCGTCCGAGCTTGTCCACCTGAAATTTTCAATGTCTGGCTCTTCTTTTGTACCGCGGTGTGGAGTTTCTCCGGTGTTGCAAAGGGCTTTGACGAAGGTAGATGCATCACACTCTGGGTATCCTCGAAGAATTCTGGTACTAATGTTGTATCAGGTAACATTGCCTCTATCGTTACTCAAAAGACCTTCAAGAAGCGCTTCGGCGTTGACCACGAGACCGAAGCGCAATACGCCAACACCAAGGGATGGCTTGTCTCGATCGCGACTGCAGGCGCTGTATTCGGCTGTCTGGCTTGCATCAATCTTGTGCAGCTATGGGGAAGGAAAAACACGATGCTGGTTTTCACCATCATATACATTGCTGGCATCTTCGGTCAGACTTTCCCCAATGGCAGCCTCTCAGCAATGTACGCCAGTCGATTCATTGCTGGTATTGGCATCGGTACCACAACAGTCATTCCGTCTATTTACATCACTGAGGTATGTAAAGAATGCACTCTTGCTTTCTTACACGCAATAAGTTGCTAATTCACCGCATTAGATTGCTCCACGAAGCATCCGAGGGTTGCTGACCCTGCAGTACGCATGCTGCCAGCAACTGGGCGTCGTCTTCGGCTTCTTCTTCAACTACGGCATCACCAAACACCATGCCGGTACTGAACTACAGTGGCAACTTCCGACAGCACTTCAGATTGTTCCAGCCATTATCTGGGGCATCGGAATCATGTTCACTCCAGAATCACCGCGCTTCCTACTTTCCAAGAACAAGCCCACCGAGGCGTTGCGAGTACTCTCGAACTTCCGCAAGCTACCAGAGACCCATCCATACGTACAAGAAGAGTTCAATGGTATTGAGCGACAGCTGAATGCCGAAATCGAAGCCGTGAGCGGTGCCACAACATGGGACTTGCTGAAGGAAACGTTCACAGTAACGGAATATCGCCGACGCTTCGTCCTCATGTTCTCTTGTCATCTGTTTGGTCAATGGTCGGGCGCCAATGCCATCACTCAATATTCGCCATCAATCTTCGGTTACCTTGGAATTGAGGGCGAAGAGGCGCGCTTCCTAGCAACTGGACTTTACGCCATCGTAAAGTTTGTGTCGGTCCTGATCTTTTCAATCTTCGTCATCGACTTCATCGGTCGCCGAAGATCACTCATGCTTGGTATCACCCTTCAAATCCTTACGCTATCATTCGTCGGTGCATATCTTGGTGTCACCAACGGCGACACGGCGGCTCAAATCAAAGCCAGCGCGAGCGCGACAGCAGCCAGCAAAGCCAGCATTGTTGCCATCTTCATCCACGCTGTAGCCTGGTCGATTGGCTGGTTCTCGATCCCATATCTGGTCTCAGCAGAAGTCTTCCCAATTCGCATCCGCTCGCTCAACGTCTCGATTTTGATGGCTTTCCACTGGCTGTTCTACTTTGGATGTTCCCGTGCGATGCCCAGTCTACTCGCTGCCACCGACCGGTACGGCGCTTTTGCATTCTTCGCGTGCATGTGCTGCTTCTCCCTGGTGTACGTGTTCTTCGCGCTTCCGGAGACAGCTGGCCGGTCTCTTGAGAGCATGGACAAGCTGTTTGAACGCTCCTGGTACACGGTTTACAAGGTCGCGTACCCAACTGGAGCCGATCTTGCTGACAATGGGGGTCGTGATGCCGAGAATAAGATGTCCGAGGAAGAGGAAGAGAAGGGCGGGGAAGTGCACATCGAGAACAATCCTGTGAAGAGTTAGTGAATAACTTTTGTATCGCGTCGATAGTGAACGCAAGTTATAACGAATCTATCCAGCATGGAAATGACTCAGCCTACAAATTCTTAAAGCAGTTTAGGTCACTGATTATAATCATTTAATAGGAATGTGAAGATGTATGTACTCGGTGGTCTTTGTCCGATGAGGACGTTGTTCTCCAAATTGCAGGAATAAGCAAGATGCAAATGGCGTATCAGGACTGCGACAACAGTCTAACGAACAAAAAATAGCCCTTTGGAAAAGGCTGAAGGCGATGGTGGATGGACTTCTATCTTGAGCCTATGAGAATGACATGTGGTATTAGAGAGCTTTCAGTGCATTCTACTTCCGGATGAAATAGCGCATCGCCATGTCATCTCGCGCCGCAGCTGAACTTCATCAAGTAGTCGCTGCACTCCTCGCCTTCTCACAACCATTGGAACTATGTCGCAATCATGGTCATTTAATGGTATATAGTTGAGCCCGACAGTAGTTCACTAGATCTATCGGCGCTAATATGCTGCGACAGGCAACTTCGGCGCGACGGATGAGTACAAGCGAAAGCGCGAACTCGAGTATAACACCAGCGACGCACATGCCTCGCGTCTTCAGCATGTGTACTTCCGGCCAGCTGCCAGCGTCACTGCCAAATTTGAAGGGCATGCATCAGGGTCACACGCACTTGGTGGTGTCGCATTTGGAGCACAATGGAATGCTCCCAGTCAATCTTTCTACGACCCAAGTATTCATGGTGTGCCTAGGAGTTTCCAACATCAATATGGACACAGCCTTGCTCCGCCTCCTCACCTGCCCTTCCCTGCTTACGCGAAGCGGGGTGATCACGCAGGCGGCGTATCTAGCCTCGAATATTCCAGACCGAACAGCTCACAAGGCTCATATCCGCCTGAATCGTGGAAAAAAGAACATCGGAATAATGTGGCAACACCTGGTAGCAGTCGAAGCACCCTGTCTGGAGAGAAGCACGTGCCCGAAGCCATGTTTGACTTGGACAAAAAACGTAACCGAGAGTCTGCTTTTCGTCATCCACCAATCGATTTCAGTCGCCGGCAAATACGCCTGGTTCGAGTCTTGCAGACTGAGCCTGACGCCCCCATCCGGTGCAAGTTTGCGCTGAGCTTGGTTCATAGCAAATCCGTTCACTACACAGCCTTATCATACACCTGGGGTGGCGCTTCTCATGATTCAGACCTTGTCAAAATCATCCTCCACAAGCAAGATTTCTGGGTGCGTCGCAATCTGTGGTGCTTTTTGCGTCAGGTTCGTGATGATCCAGCACTACGCGCCGACTGGTATTGGATAGATGCCCTTTGCATTGATCAAGCCGAGAATGGCTCAAGTGGCAATCGAGAGAAGAATCACCAGGTTAACATGATGGGGAAAATCTACAGCAAGGCGTACTTGGTCATAACATGGCTTGGTGAGCCTCCGGGACAAGAATGTGCAGCACTCGATGCCTTGCAGAGGTTCCTGGAAGGTGAAGAGTCTGAAGTGCACAGCGACCAGATCCAAAAGGCTCTCAAATACCTCGGAGATTCGACATATTGGTCAAGGATATGGATCATTCAAGAAATGGTTCTTGCTAGAGAAGTTAGCTTCCGGGTTGGTCCATATGAATTCGATTGGAATGACATCTACGCCATGCGAACCAATTCCAGCCTGTCAAATGTTTCGCACATCCAAGATCTCGGATGGGCTATGATAAACATTCTGGATTTGCGCCACGATCGGTTCCATGGGAGGTCGCTAGATCTCTTTACAGCCTTGAACGATTTCGGGTTCCAGGAGTGCTCAGATCCACGAGACAAGATATATGGCCTTCTAGGATTGATGGAACGTAAGCCTTTCAGAGCGGACTATTCGAAGCCGTGCGTCGAAATATTCGTCGATGTCATCGTGTGGGGGTTCGATGTCCGCCACAAGTTGAACCCACAGGGTAGCACACGCCGTCGGAACGGCGAGTATCATCGTCACATACTATGCGGGGACTCTAGAAAGTGGGGCAGCCGTTTGGGACTCATTTCGTCAGATTTTAGGGAAGCTGAGGCCATGCTACTGGAAGAAGAACATTTGATTCTACACCTTGAGCCCGCGCATCCGGATTGCGACTCGAATGGTCTTTTTGGTAGTCTGATCTAAAGATACCATATTGAATGTTATGCGGAGCGTCAGCAGCTGCGTAGGTTACATGCTGCAGCTTTAATGTGGTGCGGGAGTTACGCAGCATTTTGTTTGCCAGCCTTGTGGGCTAGTACCGCGTTGCGAACAGCACAAAACGTATGTCTATAACTTCAATGCATTTATCTACTGATGTTATCTCTATGACCTAGGCGGCTCCGCACCCTTCAATTTCCTGTACAAGAAATCCTGCGTCCTCCTCAACGCATACGGGTTATTAGTCGCAACACCATGACCCTCACCCGTCATAAACAACAAGTCGTAATCCTTCGCTGCATTGTGTAATGCATTTACGACTTGCATCGTGGATGCGGGGTCCACATTGGTATCCAGCTCTCCGACACTCAGCAGCAGACTACCCTGTAGTCGCCACGCGTTGGCCACGTTGGAACTCTCCTCGTAACTCACATCGACGGGGTATCCCATCCAGGCCTCGTTCCACCACTGCTTGTCCATACGGTTGTCGTGACATCCGCAGTCCGCGGCGGCGACGCTATAGAAATCGTTGTGGAAGAGGAGCGCGCCCATCGCATTCTGACCGCCCGCGGAGCCGCCATATACGCCGACGCGGCTGAGGTCCATCCACGAGCGCGTTGAAGCTGCGGCTTTCATCCAGGCGATGCGGTCGGGGAAACCTGCGTCTTTGAGGTTCTTGTGGCAGACGTCGTGGAAGGCCTTGGAGCGCCAGTTGGTGCCCATGCCGTCAATGAGGACGACGATGAAGCCTTGATTGGCAAGCCTGTGCGCTTCATCGTGCTGCATGTACTCCTTTGGCACGTAGAAGTCCTGGGGTCCGGCGTAGATCTTCTCGATGACGGGGTACTTTGTGCTGTTATCCATCTCGTAGGGGCGGAAGATGAGGCCATAGATCATCGTGGAGCCGTCTCTTCCTGGTGCAGCGAAACGCTCCGGGATAGGCCAAAGGAGGAAGTTAAGATTTCCTGCCGATATGTCGGCCGTCTTCTCTCCGGTCTCGGCGTCGCGTCGGACGGTGATGGCGGCCATGTCCATGCGCGACCAGGTGTCTGTGAAGGTCGTACGGTCTTCGCTAAACGTCCAAGAATGCGAGCCGTCGCCTTCTGTCAGGATCTTGAAGTCTGAGCCATCAAAGTTGACGCGCGCCAGGTGGGCATAATATGGGTCTTGACCCGGCACTGCGCCGAAGACCTTGATCCAGATTTGCCGTTTCGCTTCGTCCACGTAGTCCACAGACCGCACCAACCATTCGCCTTTGGTGATCTGGTTCTTCACTTTTCCGGTCTTCATGTCGATGAGGTACAGGTGGTTCCAGCCGTCACGCTCACTAGCCCATATCAACTCGCTCGAATTCGAGCTAGTGAGCTCTTGGTAGTACAACTTGTGTGCATAGTCGATGAATGTGTCGCTGGTGTCCTCGGCTATGGCGCGCACGTCTCCCCGTGTGTTCATGGCAACTATACGCAAAGCCTTGTGGCCTCTTTCGTTGTACAGGAAGCGGTACTCAGTGCCCTCCTTGTTCCACCCATTGTTCTGCCCCCCATTCAACGTGTTGATTTGGTATGGATTCTGAAACAGAGTGTTGTCGGTGGGGACTTCCTTCCGTGCGGTCACATCAAACATTCGTGGGCGGTCAATAGCCACTTTGTCACCCGCCTTCGGGTACTGGAACTGTTTTAATTTGGGCTGGACCTGATCGAAAGGACTCGACTCGACTATAGAGACGATGTGTTCCTGGCCTGGCGTTGTCTGGAATACGACGAAGTATTTCTTGTCAGGCGACGGGTAAGTGTAGTTGGCGAAGGGGCTGTCCTCGGTTCCAGTCGTGGACATTGGGATTTCCTGTCCGTTCTCTTCGCGATACCAAACATTATAGTCTCGGAAGAAGACACCTGAGCCATTGGTCGTTCCATTGCTCTGACGCCTTGACAGCTCAGTCGTGGTCTCTTCAACCAGCTGTTGTTCTGCGGCCAGAGACTTCAGTGTTTCGATTCCATAGTCCTCGCCAATGAATGGTGCAGCAGAGACTTGTGACAAAGAGATTGGGAGTACGCAGAGCGCGAAAAGCGCATTGCGGATGTATGCTCCCATGACGGGACAAAACTTATCAAAGAAAACAGATTAAGCTTATGGAATAGCGAAGGACTAGGTAAGGACGAAACGAAACCGTGAACGATAAACAAGAAAGCGGACAGCCCAGGACTTTTTAAGTGACTACTCTTCTCCATGAATGCATTGTTCAGCAGACTCCTGAAGTTCGTATAGGACCCACTGATAGCTTGGGCTTCCAATTACCGGGATAATGCCACCGAGGTATTGCTGTTTTGCGCCCACCCAAGAAATGGCTACCAATCCGCACAGCTCACTTTGCTGTCGGTACGTTGAGCGTATGCCCCTAGATCTCCTATTAATAAAAATTGTGTGCGCATGAGCTTCCGAGCGCTGCATCTCGCCGGGACCTAGACGGCAAGATCCCTGACCCTCGTGCAGCATTACCTGCACAGGTCTCGATGAACAATCGCCCATAGGCATGCAAACGGATAGAGCTCAGCAGAATGGTTGCGCACGTCTGAAAGTTTCCGATGAATGAAGGCGTGAGATGCTTCGCACAGCAACACATTGCGGAGCAGTTGTCGCAGCGCGCGGCCAAAGCAGGCAAAGGAGCGGCATTGGTCTAGCCGCAGAGCCTCTAAAAATACGAATGATCAACACGAGAAGCTTGGCAGCAATACGGTTGAGCACTATTGATGCGCGTAGATGAATACGTGAAGGAAAACGAAGCGTTCGTGCTAGGCTGGGGGCAAAAAGTGGTGCGGCTACATTGACAGATTTGGATGGCTGCCGCATCGGAGCTTTCCCAGCCCTACGGCAGCGGCGAGCGGCATTCCACGAATCAAATCACTTTGAAGAACATCAGCGTGGTATTCTTACACCGCGGCAGTCGGGAAAACTTCGGCACCGTCTCTAGGCGTGCTCCTTAGGCAGAGATGGGGAAGGCGTTGATGTCACCAGTGAACCAGTGACAGCCCGTACCCCACCATCTCAACCCCAAATAAATGTTTGCCCCGCGACACCTGCAAATTTCTCCACAAACAATCGCAAGTAATCTCACAGACTGTCAATCCATTCCTCACATAACTTCAAAATGTCTCTCGGAAGGACCGTCAAGTTGAACACCGGTGCCAGCATCCCGTAAGTGTCTTGTCTGCCCTACATCGTGATAGCTTGCTGACTGCAGATTACCAGTCAATTGGGGTTTGGCACCTGGCAAGCAGAGCCTGGTCAGGTCAAGGTCGCCGTCTTGGAAGCTCTCAAGGCCGGCTACCGCCACCTTGATCTCGCCAAGGTCTACGGTAACCAGAAAGAGATCGCAGAGGCTCTCAAGGAGGCTTTCGGCGGAGCTGTTCCTGGCCTCAAGCGTGAGGACGTCTTCATCACATCCAAGCTTTGGAACTCGCAACATCGCCCACAGGATGTGCCCGCTGCTCTCGACGACTGCCTGGCTGAGCTTGGCCTCGACTACCTCGACTTGTACCTCGTTCACTTCCCTGTTGCATTTGATGAGCCAAGCAAACCTCACAGCCAGCTCTTCCCTCTGGTAGAGAGTGGTGATGTGAAGATGCTCGACGACATCTCCATTGTCGACACCTGGAAAGCCATGACCAAGCTGCCCAAGGAGAAGGCGCGCGCTGTTGGTGTCTCCAACCACACCAAGGAGCACCTACAGGCACTCATCGATGGCAGTGGCATCACACCCGCCGCAAACCAGATCGAGCGCCACCCGCGACTACTCCAGCCCGAGCTCATCCAGTTCTGCAAGGAGAAGAACATTCATATCACCGAGTACTCTGTAAGCACACCCGACAACCCTGACGAATACAACTAACTTTGTACCAGGCATTCGGAAACAACATGCTCGGCCTTCCTCTCCTCGTCCAGCACGACACCGTGAAGGAAGTCGCCAAGGCCAACAGCGCCACTCCCGCACAAGTCATCCTTGCCTGGGCACAGGTTGGCGGACACAGCGTCATCCCCAAGTCGGTCACTGCATCGCGCATCCAGGAGAACTTCAAGGAGATTGAGCTTTCCAAAGAGGACTTTGAGAAGATCGAGGAGATTGGCAAGAAGGAGCCCCGCCGCTTCAACATTCCGTATGTTGCCAACAAGCCCCGATGGCCCGTCAATATCTTCAACGAGCCCGAGGAGAAGGAGGCACCTCACAAGGTCATTGTCTAGGTGTGTCATGGCGAAGGATGGCGACCTCTTGCGTTGCGTGGCATGAGAGCTCTGTACGAGCTTGCGCACGACGTAGGTATGAACCACGATCGTATAGACTACATAGAGAATAGACTTCGATTCGATGATCAAGAGCGTTTCTCACACCAACCTGGATTAACCTCTCGTCTAATGTTTGTGTGTTCCACCCTATGAAGAAAGAAAGGCATTCTTGATTCTTCAGTGATGCGACTACTCGTTCGGATAATAACGTCCGTTGAACTCGTCGACAATCTCGCGTGCCGCTTTTACAATGTCCACAGCACCCGGTGAATCTGAATGGCAGCACATGGACACCTGGTAATCGCCTACCGGAAGCTTCAGCTCCTCGCCCGTGACTGTCGTGACAGTTGCATTCTCGACTTGACTTCGCACGTGCTTCTTCGTTTCGTCTAGTTGCCATGCCCTGTCGTGTCAGCATTTTTCACAGTGCGAACTGAACACCACCTACTTCTTCTTCCGATCTATGACCAGCGTATTGTCCTTGTTGTACTTGACATCGCCATACAGTTCCGCGACGAACGGCAGTCCCATCTCCTTGGCAACCTCCTCATGAAGCGTGCCCGCAAGACCAAAGACAGTGGTTCCCTTTGGCACGCCCTCATACACTGCTCTGCAAATCTCCTTGTCCCTGTACATCATTCCGTACAGCACGCCGTGCGGTTTCACATGGTGCAGCGGCACATCTTCGGCATCGAGAAACGCTTTCAGCGCGCCAACCTGGTACCGGACAGCGGCAGTCAGCTCCTCGGGCGACATCTTGATCTCGCGCCGGCCGAAGCCCTGGATATCAGGAAGGCCAGGATGGGCGCCGACGGCGATGTTGTGTTCCTTGCAGGCGAGGACGGTTTGGTGCATGATCAATGGGTCACTGGACGCGTTAGTAGTGCTGCATGGGCGCGTGAAGTGACGTACCCGGCATGGAAACCGCACGCTATGTTGGCATGGTCGATGAGCGGTATTAATTCATCATCTGGACCGCATTTGAAGTTCCCGTAGCCTTCTCCTAGGTCGACGTTGATCTTGACAGGGTGTTTGATGGCAGGCATTGTTGCTATCGTGTATCGTGCATCGCGAATAGAAGGTTACACGCGTCGTTCTTTTCAACCAAAAATGACTTCATCCCTTCCCCCACATCCCATGTGACGTCGGATACATGGGCCAATGGGAATTGGAGGTCTGAGGGGTTTTGGAGGGCAGTTGGAGTCTGGTTGGAGATCCGATTGTCGCCGTATCCGCGCAGCGGGGTTGTCGTAAGATAGGGTAGACCGATCGGGCGGGGTCGAAGTAGATATCACGCATGATCAGCCGTTTAACGACAAACAGATGAAGCAGAATTCCTTCATGCAAAGCACTTTTGGAATATGGAGAAGTTGAAGACGTTACTCATCGCTAATCGTGGTGAAATCGCGGTACGTGAAGACGCGTCGAGGTGCAAACAGCCTCGGACCGTTTCGCTATCGATAAGCACTGGCTGACATCACCACTCCACAGGTTCGCATATGCAAGACAGCGAAGAAGCTCAATATCAAGACTGTTGCCATTTATTCCGAGGCTGATGCGGCATCGCAGCACGTCCGCGATGCCGATGAAGCAGTGTTGCTACCGGGCAGCAATGCGACTGCATACACCGACGAAGATGCGATTCTACATATAGCAAAGGACAAAGGCGCAGACGCGATTATTCCAGGGTATGGATTCCTCTCAGAAAATGCACACTTTGCGCGTCTTGTAGGGGATGCAGGTATCGCGTGGGTGGGGCCCTCACCAGAGTCCATCGAGGCTTTCGGCATCAAGCACACCGCACGAGCACTAGCCGAGAAAGCAAACGTTCCAATCGTGCCGGGCACCAAGGGGCTTGTCGAGGATGAAAACGCGGCCGTGAAAGAAGCTGAGCGCATTGGCTTCCCTGTGATGCTCAAAGCCACAGGCGGAGGCGGCGGCATGGGACTCATCACGTGCAACAAGATCGAAGAGGTGCGTGAGGGATTTCGCATGGTACAGTCGAGAGGAAAGACATTGTTCAAGAACCCCGGCGTCTTCATCGAGGCCTTCTACCCAGCAAGTCACCATATCGAAGTCCAAGTGTTTGGCAACGGTCTGGGCCAAGCCATCCATTTCGGCGAACGTGAATGCTCTATACAACGGCGGCATCAGAAGGTCATTGAAGAATGCCCAAGTCCGTTTGTGGAAAGGAACATTGCGCTGCGCGAGAAACTGGGGGATGCAGCTGTCCGCCTCGCGGAATCGATCAAGTATGGCTCGGCAGGGACCATTGAATACCTGGTCGATGACAAGTCTGGAGACTTCTTCTTTCTTGAGATGAACACAAGACTCCAGGTCGAGCACGGCATCACAGAGCTTTGCTACAACGTCGATCTAGTCGAGCTGATGTTGAAGCAAGCAGATGCCCAGCTGACGGGCAAGGGTGGGCTAGACGGGTCCGCTCTGAAGCAATTACAGCCATCGAAGCCGTCCGGATCAGCTATTGAAGCCCGTGTATATGCGGAAAATCCCTTGAAAGACTACGCGCCTTCGCCTGGATTGTTACAAAAAGTAGAATGGAAGGACGTGCCAGGAAGCCGCATCGATACCTGGGTCTTTACAGGATCTCGTG
Organism: Parastagonospora nodorum SN15; assembly: GCF_000146915.1. Classification (NCBI taxonomy): domain Eukaryota; kingdom Fungi; phylum Ascomycota; class Dothideomycetes; order Pleosporales; family Phaeosphaeriaceae; genus Parastagonospora; species Parastagonospora nodorum. The sequence continues at coordinate 770,685 of NW_001884551.1, read as the reverse complement.
TTACGCCAAACTACGACCCGCTGATCGCTAAAGTGATGGTTCATTCAGCGTCGCGCGACGCGACCATTGACAGTATACGAGATCTACTTACTCAATCTTCCATATGTGGACCGCCCACTAATCTAGAGTTTCTCGCGGCTATCGTGGATGATTCGCGGTTCAGGGCGGGCACCACTATGACCAGCTTCTTGAAAGAATTCATCTACGCACCACATGCGATCGATGTTATATCTGCTGGTGCGTATACGTTGATTCAAGACCTCCCTGGACGGCCAACGGTCGGCAAGGGCATACCGCACTCTGGGCCGATGGATCCAATGGCTTTCCAAATTGCAAACATGCTAGTCGGTAATCCACGTGGTACGGAGGGCCTGGAGATAACCTTGAGTGGACCAGAGCTGCGATTTGTCACCCCAGCAATCGTTGCCTTATGCGGTGCGCCGATGGAAGCGACAGTAGACGGTAACGAGTTTCCCATGTGGACGAGCGTGAGGATTGAAGCCGGCTCAAAGCTCAAGATTGGCAAGGCTACAGGCGGTGGGTGTCGCTCATATCTTGCGATCTACGGCGGTTTTCCTTCGGTGGCGAGCTATTTCGGTTCCAAGTCGACGTCTCCACTTGTCGCCATCGGTGGCTATCAAGGTCGAGCACTTGCGCCAGGTGACTTGTTACAAATAACTCGCGAGCTCCCACCAAACTTTATGTCCAGATCGTTGCCGAAGCATCTTCGATTGGAGTACAAATCAGACTGGGAGATCTCCGCTATGGTCGGCCCACATGACGAAGGCTACTTCGATCCCGACTTCATCAAGACCATATATGACACGAAGTGGAAGGTTTCGCACAACGCCTCTCGAAGTGGTATACGACTTGTCGGACCCGTGCCGAAGTGGGCGCGGAAAGACGGTGGCGAGGGCGGCGCGCATCCAAGCAACCTCATCGAATATGGCTATCCATTGGGTACCTTGAACTGGACGGGAGATGATCCCTGCATCTTTCCTGTTGATTGCCCTAATTTTGGTGGCTTCACAAGCAGTACGACCGTCATAAAGGCGGACTGGTGGAAGCTTGGGCAGCTCAAGGCCGGCAATACCTTAAAGTACATTCGAGTGGGACTGCAAGATGCGTTGAAGAAGAGGAAGCGGAACAATGACTTCCTCGATTCGATAGAACAGGCACTGAATACTGGAAAAAGTCTGGAAAGTCTGGAAAGTCTGCAGAACAGCCATGTCACTTTTCACGAGTGCAACATTGGCAAAGCAGTGATCTGGGAGAAGGACGCCACCGCGAATACACCCAGGGTACGCTATCGTCAAGGCGGTGATGACCATATCCTCGTGGAATACGGCAATGAATCCTTCGACCTCAATCACCGCTGTCGTGTCACCGCGCTCGAGAATACATTAAGATCCAATTCGGCCCCAGAAGCCATCGAGGCGAATCTTTACAACACTGTTGGATGCTGCACCACGCTTCTCATCTACTATAATGGCACAAAACTGCCACGAGTTGACCTCATCGCCCATCTCCAGGCCATCGAAGCTCAGCTTGGCGATTTGCGCACGACTAAAGTTCCCACTCGCGTTTTTAAACTGCCAATCTCCTTCGAATCGAAACTGCAAGACGAAGCGACGCAGCGATACATGACAAACCAACGTCCACATGCGCCTTACCTACCAGATAACCTCGCATTCGTCGCGAAGAACAATGCATTCACACCACAACAACTAAAAGACATCTACCTCACTGGCCAGTTCATGGCCGTTGTTGTCGGCTTCTTCTGCGGTAACACTGTCTCACTACCTGTAGATCCGCGACAACGCATATCTGCACCGAAGATGAACCCAAGTCGCGTCTTCACGCCCGAAGGCACCGTCGGCTGGGCAGGAAGCTGCATGTCAATATACCCCGTAGATTCCCCTGGTGGCTACCAGATGACTGGCCGCACAGTCCCGTGCTGGGATTACTATAGCTACAAGCCGGGCTTCGACGACAAGCCCTGGATTTTCCGCGACTTCGACATTTTGACATTCTACCAGGTCAGCGAAGAGGAGCTAGATGTCTTGCTGGGAAAATTCAGGGCGGGCAAGTTCGAGTGGGAGTATGACGAGGTCGAATTCGACATGGCCGAGCATAACAAGCTGCTTGAGAGTACTGCGGAGGAGGTGAAGAAGATTAGAGAGAAGCAAGCAGTTGCGCAAGACGAGATGACGAGAGCTGAGAATGAGAGTCTGGAGAGGTGGAGGCGGGAGAAGGCGGAGAATCAAGTTGACGAAAGCACAGTGGAGAAATTGCTCGATGATCCAAAGATTGCAGGCGTTGAGGCGCCAGTTGATGCTAATGTGTGGAAAGTGGAAGTAAATGAGGGCGACGAGGTTGACGAAGCGAGTGTGGTAAGTGTTACGCACTAGCAGTGGAACTTAGATGCTGACCTATTTAGATCGTGATACTGGAGGCGATGAAGCTTGAGATTGCAGTAAAAACACCAGAGTCGGTGGCGAAAGAAGGGAAGCTCAAGGTCGAGAAGGTACTTGTAAAGCCGGGCGATACTGTGACAGCGGGTGGACATCTTGCGTTACTCAGACTTGCGTAGAGTTGTTCGGGACAGCAATATTTTAATCTTTTTATGGTTATGTGATTTAAACCTTCTAATCGGACCGACCCGTTAGCTTACGCTTTCAGCTCTGATCAATACGATAGATAAAATGATAAGGCGCGAGGCTGAAACCATGGAGCGAGCCCCGCACTCGGCTGATTGAGGAGCGCCAAAGAAGACAACATCGCCGGACGTGCGTGCCTGCAGAACGACAAACAATCACAATAGACGGTCAAGATCAAGTATTAGACAATGACCGATGTCCTAGCTGCTGATGCATCTCCGTCATCGAGGGATGCTACCCATAGGAAGATCGATGAAGATCTCTTCGAGTTGACTCTCAGCCGCGAGAACAAGGCTGAACTATTTGAAGAGGCTATTACAGAGTTGGAACGAGGCAGCCTTGAATCCGCTTCCATACTCGAGAACTTGGCCAAATGGAACCCATCCGACGCATCGCGTTTCGTGCAGCGCACCGCCTCAACGATACTGGACACGCCATTTCGCCTCATCTATCCCACCTCAGCCCGTTCTTCCTTCGATGCGACGAGTGGTCTTTACGCCCGACAGTACCTCGCTATATCCTATTGTTGGGGCTTAGGCGATTTTTTGCGGACAGGCTATGAAAGGCATGGCAGCTGGCCGATAAGTAAGCCCTTCGTTGAAGCTATTTTGGCCGATAAAGATCATCCGCGTGAAGGCATCTGGATGGACCAACTCTGTATCGACCAGACCTCTTCCTTGGACAAAGGCAAGTCCGTTGCAGCGATGGACATCATCTACCGCTCTTGCATCCGACTCGTGATCTTACTAGAAGATGTTTGTCTCGATGAGCAAGAGGCAAAACTTCACGAAGAATACGATAATACCAAGAGGAAGTTTGAAACAAAATGGGTACCAGGAGAAACTGAGAGAGACGTGTTTATCAGTTTCTACAACAAGGTAAATGCGGCACGTTGGTGGAAACGGGCATGGTGTCTCCATGAATTTAGTGTCAATGGTCCCTGGACGGACAAGAGACAGTGTAACATCATCCACAATGCGACATTCATTGTGAATGGGCCTGGAGGATCGACTGTTAAGATAAAATGGGTGAATCTCCATTTCATCATGGCTAACGCATTGTACGTTCTGCACAACTTCGTCGAAAATCCCATAGATAGATTCAATGGCCAATACATCTTCAGTGGGGTAGGAAGAGTTGGAAACGACTGGGATAGCGATTTGAGGAGTAGCTTGATGGCGCGACACAGCCGAGTGGTGCGTCAGGGGAGCTTGTATCTGTCTGATCGGCTGAGGGTCATTATAAACATGTGCAGCTTAGGGCTCGCGTACTTGGGTCCAGAATTGGATACCGAAGACCGAGTCCTGTATTACAGTAGCTTGCTTGCTCTCGCACGAGGCGAAATATATCCATTGGTTATACTATTGGATCAGCTCGAAAAGAAGCCGATTATCTTCGACGACAAGCCAACCTGGTTATGTCGCGGGGTTGGGCAGGCACACACCTCGATTCCCAGTTTCAATCTGAAGAACCTCCAGGGCATTCATCGCATAACAACGGAAGACATCGAGCTTGATATGATCTTCTTCAAATCGCCTTGGGAACTCGTCACAAAAGAAAATCTTCGCACTACGTACACAGTGTTCCCCTCACTCATACCAACGGTACAGCCTGCGAAGTATACACCTGGCAAGTTCGCGGATCCCACAACATCGGAGTGGTCTGACGAAGATCTCGATCAATGTCGACGTAGATTCCTCGCAGGCTGCCTCATGAATGGATATGCGTATATAGCCAGGCTATGGGAACAGCTGAAGCGCGACGTGGTAGTAGCGAGTTACAACGACACGATTTTCAAAAAGCTCACGCCACATCCTGCTTTCCACGATGCCGCACAAGAGCTTTTGCGACAACTCCTACCAGTTTCAGAACTACTTTGTATCCCGCCTTCATCAATATTCACTCTCGAAGACGCCCATTTGTTCTTGACTTGGCTTGCGGATCCAAGATCCATTTATTACATTGGCGCTTTCACGCATCGCCTGCAATCCACCACGCCTGGGTCTGCGCAAGCATTCGTGAATGGATTGCACCCCAAGCAGTACACTGATAAAGGTCCGATGAACGAGCTCGAGCTCGCTGTTCCGATTGATCTTCTTGGGGCTTCGTGCGCAACGTTTAGGGTGTGGATTTTACGACCCGGAAAAGGAGAGACAAAAGGTAGCAAGTGGAGACTGGTAGGAAAGGCGTTGTTGCTTGGTGAGCCGACTTTAACCAATGAAGGGATACCTGGTGCTGGCACAGACGAGACAGTGGTATCTGTGAAGAGGGCAGTGGTCACTGGGTGGCCCGAAGAGTAGCATGAGCCGTGGTATTGCGTGGATATGCTTTTTGGCATGGTCTGCGAAAGATACAGCAAGTTGTTGTACTTGCAGAGCTTTCCCGCAGGCATCTGAGTCGTTTGAAAGCTAAAGCTTTACATATCCAATTTGCAAGAACCATCAAACAACCCACGCGAAGTCCAGTCTCACCTCTTCACACTTCGTTTCTCCAACTTCAACCATTGATCTTCCCAAAAGCCCACTCCGCCCTTGACAACGAATTTCCCTGGCCGACTTTTATCTACGACGGGCGTGAACGTGCGAAAGAACTGAAGCGGCGCTTTGTACAACTCCATGAGCGCGATGTCTTTGCCCAGGCAGACCCTCGCACCGTATCCAAACGTCATGCTGTATTTATTGTACAGCTTTGTCTGCTCCTCGTCCTCAAGCCATCGCTCGGGACGGAATTCACACGCGTCAGCACCATAAATGGCTGTGTCGCGGTGCACGAGCCATGGATTGCATGTGATCTCCGTGCCAGCTGGCACAAATTTTCCGTTCAAAGTAATACCCGCAGGTCCAACCACACGAGGGCAAATGGTGGGCGCGGATGGGCAGAGACTAGATCACATCAGAGATGAAAAACAAATGGTATTGATGAGACGTACCGCATACTCTCCTTCACGCACGCCACATAGTACGGGCAGTGTTGAAGCACCTCGCCGTACTTTGGTATCTCGCTGAGATTACCGCTGCGTGTCTGCTCATCTATCTCGGCCATCATCTTATCATAGACCTCTGGCTTGCCCATGATGTATGCCATCATGGCCTGGAAAGCCGTACCTGTTGTATCTGCTCCCGCGAGCAAGACCAATAGGATCTCGGCCTTGATATACGGGATCTCGAGTGACTTGCCATGATCATCTCGAGCATCCATGAACGTTTGCAAAAGGTCTACTCGATTTACCTTGCCCTCCTCGATGTCGCGCAGGCGCTGATGCATCAGCTTGTCGCGAAAGCGCATCAACATTCCAATACCGGAGTCGTCTTCCGGCTTCGCTATCAGATATTTGTCCAAAGGCGTCTTCTTGATGAAGTTGGTAAACGGCCAGAGTCGCGCCATGAGGCCAAACGGAACTAGACCATCGTGAAAGCCTTGAATGAGCCCACCAACATCGCTCCCACTTTCAACGAAGCCAAATGGCGCACCGAATCCGACTTCAGAGATGATATCGTACGCCATGTAGACTGCCCAAGGCGCAAAGTCGAACTCTTCACCCGTTTCTGCGAAGCGCGAGGTGAGTTTGGCTAGCCATTCGCTAATGCGATGGTCGATCAGTGGCTCCATTTTCTTGACGTTGCTGAATGCGTACGGTCCGGCCGCGATCTTCCTGTAGTGTGCGTGGATCTTGTGCTCCTTCATGTTGAACAAACTTTCCTGCTCGCCAAAGCTGCCGGTAACGTAGTGATCGCTCTTGTTCGCCTGACGAGTGTAGACCTCTGGCAACTTTGTCGCGTCCGAGACGAGTAGGAGGGTGGGTGTGATGCGCAAGACTGGGCCATGTTTTTTGTGCAATGCAAGCTCGATTTCGCATTCGTCGCGCTGTACATTGTGGTAAGCAATCCAGAGGCGCGTAACACTGGCCCAGAATGGACCGGGGAAGTGACGGAGGGGGTGGAAGAAACGATAGTGGATGATTTGGTAGAGGAAGGTGACGGGAAAGTAGGAAAGAAGAAGAAGGACGATGTTGAGCGGCGTGAGAAGAGCTACGAGCTGAGAAGACAAAGACATGTCGGCTCCGCGAGTGATCCAGATCTATAGAAAAGAGCAGGGGGGATTTAACTTATAAAGTGCTCCATTCTTCTACGAATCTCATCCGCCTACGCGTCCGCACGTCTTTGGGCGTTAGAGGAACACCTGCATTATTCCTAGGCGTCACATAATCGCGGGCCATCTGGTTGTGGAGTGACAAAGCACTTAAATTGGTCTCATACGCCGAGTTATGCCCAATGCCGTTAGTCAAGTGCGGCTGGAGCGGACCTGGCTACCTTTACCCATGGTGCCGTCTTACCCCACTCGAATTGCTATGCGAGGCTGCGCTACTACTGACTTACAGGCAGCTAGAAGAGCACCGTCACAAATGGAGACGCAGCATCGGAATACCAAAGCGCGTCACTTAGATCGCACACCAGGTGCTGCAGAGAATTTCACGCGCTGTGTCCGAAACCTGTGAGCACTTATTAGGTACATATCCAAGAGCACCTATGGTAACCCTGATGGTTCTGCCTGAAGACGTCCACATCAAGTCAATGACTAATCATGACAAAAGCGGGGACTCGCTAGAATTACATGCAGGTAATGTGAGTCCGGGCGACCAGATCATTCATCCCTTCTTAGTCGAATACTACCCAAGTATTATGCCAAGTAAAGTACATGCATCACGCCTCCACTTCTATCATCCGCTCGAGAGCCTGTCTCGCCGCATCCCTAGCTGACGGCTCGACAAGGTCGTTATCTCGATAGAATGCAAGTTGCGCCTTCCAAATCCCCCAATTCTCCTTACTCCACGTATCCCGTGGGTTGTCCTTGTCCGTCTTCTCCTTCTTGCTGCACTGTACATAAACCCAGCACGCCTCGTCCGGCTCCAGAAGCCATTGCACTGCAGCCTGGATTCGGAATCCCATGTCAGCCGGCCGTATTCCTTCCTGTACCTTTGGGGTCGGAAGGCTGTACTTCTTCCCTTTTGGTAGGATGCCGCGTAGACCACAGAGGAACGAACAATCGCTGAAACCAGTCATGGTAATTCGTGCCAGGGCCGATTGGTAGTTTCGCCAACGTAGAAAAGCTTCACTGCCCAAAACCTCGAGGCCAGAGCCCACGCAGTCGATCTCTGCATGAACAAAGTCAGAGGGACGCGGCAAAACATAGTTGATGGCCAGGAAGCCGACTTACTGGCAGCATGCACACGAAACGTGTCTGGGTCAATAACGCCGCGCGGCCAGAGCGAGATACTCTCAACTTCTTCCAAATTAGTGGTATTGGTGAATGTTTCCGGAGCTTGATGTAAAGGCATCGCCATCAATGCCTCAAGGAAGGCAATCAAACGCGTCTGGCCCGCCTCGTGCGGCGCAAAGATAGTTCCAAGGCTCGGGAAACCCTTGAAGAAGTGTTCCACATAGCCACTGGCGTTGGGTGTGTTTGAGCGGCTCACTGTTCCGTATGCTGTCTTTTCGATGACGCCAGGTCGACTGCGAAGTTCCTCTAGTTGGCGCGTGGACTCGCCTGTTACCCAGGCATCAAGGTCATGAGCAGCTTCGGCAGCATCTTTGGTTCCGTCTGCTAGTGCTTCTAGGAGTGTCTTGCAGAAGATTGTGTCTGCGTCGATGTTATTTTGGTAGAAGGAGACGTCCAGAGGTAATCGAGTTGCTGTTGTGCTAGCCATATTTCTTGACATCTATTCAGAGTATTCAGAGGGAAACTTGGAAGGTCTAGCAATAGAAGAAATTCTATCAACTCGGAGGGTTCCAGGGTAATTTTGTTCCCGAACACAGGATCTGTATGACGTCATGGGGTAAGCATGTCAGCCTCACAGGTAAAGTCTGAAACTGTGCATAGCCACACTCGTAAACAGAAACGGATCATTATTAGTCCCCACGGGCACAAAGCCCTGCAAAGTTCCACAAGGCAAACACGTACTAGGTGAACTCACCGGGGCTGTTTCTCACTAGTCCATGGGGCCACCAAATTTGGTTCCCACACAGTGAGCTGCCCCTTTCCCCACTTCTCAAGATCTCCAGTCAGCCATCTGCGGACTCCAAAATCCCCAACATGATTCTGTATAGTATCCCGAGACACACGCCGGAGAACGAAGCTGCATCATTCTTCCTTCATGACGTCTCTGGCGCAGAATCAAGGGGGCCATGTTTTGGACGAGGAAAGACACATGTATAAGAAGGCCAGTCTCCGTCAATCGAGAAACAATCTATCCAAAGTAAACTAAAACCTTTTCTCCACCTCACCGTCTAATCTCCAACCTCACATTTCCTGCCTTCCGAAACATCTATCACAATGTACTTCACCAAGACTATCTTTCCTTTGGCTCTTGTTGCCGCCCCCATCTTCGCTCTACCGGTTGATGAGAGCAGCAATGACCTAGTGGCCCGCGCCAATAAGTACACCTGCAAGCCAGAAAACAACGAATCAGATGTCAAGTCTTTCACTGTCAGCGAAAAGCGTGCCAAGGAACAGGTGAAGGTGGCCATGTTTACGGCCGGCACCTCTGGTGATCCTCACCAATACGGCAACGGAGATGGCATCAAGTGGGGTGTGAAGGGCTGTGATAAGAAGGGTGAGAAGAAGAATCAGCTCTACGAGTGTAAGTCATTTCTCGTCCTCAGAGAGCAATGCAAGTTAAACTTATCATAGATCCGATCTTCTGGGACACGGCAAATATGGAGTGGAAGAAAGACGAACTCTCCAAGACTCAGGAAAAGACCCCGCTGCGCGTCGTCTACTTCGAAGACAAGGGTAACAGTAACCGTCCCAAGATCTGTGGCGTCATGACCCACTCCAAGGTTGGAAAGAACTTTCAGGGCACGGCATTTTTCCAGAAATGCAAAGACTAGAGCAGTCGAGATCGATAGGGTCCATCCAATACCCTGCGATTTGCTTTGGACGGCTAAGCAGTCACGTCTGGGGTTTACCCTTGTATTATTTTCTGCCAGCCAGACAAGCCAGTCTCCCTGCATTTTCACTCTTCCACGGCACGGGGCCTTCTTTAGCTAGCCCTCTGTCTTTCTAAGCTCGGCCTAATTCTTTCTACATAGTCGGCACGCATCTTTTCTCTCAATCAATCATCGATTTTACAACATTGCTTACCTAACAACTTCTATCGAATTATGTTGCCGGATTGGAACCGAGTCATTTTGTGCAAAATTTCACTCCCTCGAATGTTCCTGGTAGATATCAAATGCAATCATAACGGAGAAAAGAGTAAATCTATCTTTTTATCGTGTTTTTGGCTGCCGATAGCCATAGTTCGCTGTCTCTGAACAACTCTGCGCCTGGGCATAGCTGTAAGAAGACGTGCGAAAAGGCCAACACACCAATTATAAGCAGTATATAGGTGCAATTGATTCAAGCTGTGTAACTTCAAGATTGCCTCAGTAATTCGTGGCGTACTGGTAAGCTATTAGATCTATCCGAGCTCCTACATTAGATCATGGATGCGCTCGGAGAGTAGGCTTAATTTGGATAGAGCGCACAAATTATCGAAGCACCTGTCGTTGTAGGTAACATTATTTCTTGCAATTGCGCCGATGGTGAGACGAGACATCCCTTGCTGTGCTTCGCTGTATCTGGATCTAGTACGCGAGAAGACGTGAGATACCGGTGCTAATGATGACATAGCGAACCGTTCTAAACTTGCAGTTGTTGTAGTTATAAGATCTGGGACATCTCACTCCTCACATATATTGAAAAGCGTTGGAATGCAGCCGTTGTGAGGTATTGATAACCCCGTGGTCAAACACTACTTTAATCACGAATCTTAAAAGCTTCTGCGCATTGATTTCTGTACGATCAATCGACTAGAGTGTACAAGAATTATAATTCAGAAAAGGTGATACAACCTTTGTAATTGATGTCATAGTATATTTTCAGACCTGGGATACAGCATGGGCGATATAGCCGAGCATGACTACTCCGTACAAGCTTTGCTTGACCTTTCCAGATGTGGTGCCGTCGACGATAGCCACATAAGTTGTCAGAAGATCCTTTGACGTCACTCTGGTGTTGTCACTCATGCAGCTTACTACTCTAATGCCGATCTGGACTGACTTTAGTACCTTACTGAGGCGCCGGAAGTTAACACAATATGCGGGGATAGCCTATATACTAGCTAGGTAGCCTTACCCGCGGCCACATATCGAGCCGGAGAGATATCCGACAGCAGCTTTCAAAAAAGCTGATCTCGTTGCAAATAGGCAGATCATAATGCTAATTCCAATTTGCATCCTAAAAGGACACCAGAGCCAGGCGGGCAGCTGCATCAAATGAACCCAAAAAAATGGTGCCCAAATTAAAGTTTTTAATCAACATCGCCGGCAACTTCCCAAGAATCACGAGCTGCAATCATTTGGGGACAAAGCCACGACCCTCTACAGACTTCAACTGCTTGCTGTCTTCTCCCATCTGACTCGCTACCGCTCACGATGTGGAGGTGTTCCGTTTTGGCATTGTTCGCCGTGGCCGCAGGTAAACACATCCATTCGATATACCCTTGGCGAAGAAACTTATGATCAAAGGCCAGACGACACTCGATCAGCCGCCTGGTCCAAATACATAGCCTCCAACATCGACGTTGGCATCCACGCTCAACCTTGCACCCAGCGTCACGCCCAATGTCGCGAACCCAAATGCGCCAGATGCGCAGGAGCTTTTTCCCGGCTACAAAGCTGTCAACGTTGTCACTTCCGACAATACTATCGCTGCAGATCTGTCCCTTGGCGGCACTGCATGCAACGTGTATGGCAATGAAATTTCGGACCTCGTCCTTGAAGTACAGTATCAGAATGTCGCTCAGGTCAACATCAAAATCTACCCCAAATACATTGCCCAGTCTAACAGGTTCTTGTACATCTTGGACGAGTCCCTTAGTCCCAGTGGCAGTATCTCTCCTGGATGTACTGTGAACAACAGTGACTTGACGTTCGAGTGGACTAATGATCCTACTTTCCAATTCAAGGTCACACGCGCACAGACCGGCGAGGCAATCTTTGATACCTACGGCCAGAAGATCGTTTTCGAAGACCAATTCCTCGAGCTAGTCACGAACATGGTGCCGGAGTACAATATCTACGGACTGCCAGAGGCGATACGCGGCAGCTTTCGCCTTCCGAATCAGTACACTCAAACTTTCTGGAATCAGTACAACGATATGAACGATCAACCGATCGATGCTAACATGCATTCCACGCACCCCGTGTTTCTGGAAACCCATTACGGTAATGGCTCTTCCAAATCTCACGTCGTGTATGGTCGCAACCTTCATGGCCAAGAGTGGCTTCTGCGCCCTGATCGCGTCATCTATCGCACGATCGGTGGGAGCTTCGACTTCTACTTCTTCAGTGGCCCTTCGCCCACAGAGGCTTTGGCACAGCAGCAGCTTGGAGTCATTGGCACACCTGTTATGCAGCCTTACTGGGCACTTGGGTTTCATCAAGTTCGGTGGGGCCATCAGAACTGGACAGTTTTACAGGATATCATCGACGGCTACGCAGCTGCAAACATCCAGCTCGAGGCTATCTGGAACGATTTGGATTACTTGTTCCAATATCGGATCTTCTCCCACGATAATAACACATATCCTATCGGCGAGGCCATAGAATTCATCGCAAGATTGCATGCAAATGGGCAGTACTGGATGCCCATCTTAGACCCTAGCGTTTATGTACCCGCACCAGGTAACGTTACTGATTCCAACCCCACATACGACCGCGGCAAAGCCCTTGATCTCTATATTAAACGTGGGGAAGGGTACGCTGATGACTACATCGGCATTCAGTGGCCAGGGTTCAGCGTATGGCCAGACTTTCTGCACAATGCGACCCAGGACTTCTGGACGAACGAGATGAAGCTTTACCACGACCAGCTTCCCTTTGATGGTTGGTGGCTCGACATATCTGATATGTCATCCTGGTGCACTGTTTCTTGCGGGACGGGAAGACTCTCAAGCAATCCAACCCATGTGCCTTTCAAGCTGCCCGGAGAGCCTGGCCAGATCAATTACGACTATCCTGAAGCTTTCTGTCAAATGAACGCGACCGAAGCAGCGTCTGCGAGCCCGCGAGCGTGTCGCAAGCGTCTGCTTACCCTCTGCCTACTACGACTGTAGGCACAGCGACTGTGGGGTTTACTTCGGCCACTTCTGGGGTCCGGAACGTTACATTTCCACCATATGCCCTGAACCTGACACTCGAAGGGCACTCTCTCCTGCGCCAGGCTGTCGCTCCATATGCCACGCACAATGACGGGTACAACACAACGGAGTACGAGTTGCACAACACGTACGGCTACGTCTCTGGGAAAGCAACATATGCCGCCCTTTTTGTCTGTGTTCCTGGGAAAGCGGCCTTTCTGGATTGCGCGATCAACATCACCCGGTTCAGGTGCCATAACAGGCCACTGGGGCGGCGACACAAACTCGCGCTGGGGCAACGTGTACATGACCATTCCACAAGCGTTGACCTTCAGTGTAGCTGGCATCCCTTACTTCGGTGTTGAGATGTGCGACTTGAACGGGAATGTGGATATGGAGCTCTGCACTCGATGGATGCAACTTAGCGCTTTCTTTCCTCTGTATCGCAACCACAATTCACGCAACACCATTGCACAAGAGGCCTTCAGGTGGGCAACCACCGCCGAAGCCACTCGACGCGCGATGGACGTGCGCTTTCGCCTTTTGCCGTGCCAGTACACACTTTTCTATGCAGCACATAAGCGTGGAGAAACCGTGTTGCGGGCATTGTCATGGAATTTCCCTGACGACGAGTCGCTCAAGAGTGTCGATAACCAGTTCATGCTCGGACCTTCCATTTTGATTATGCCAGTCCTGGCTCCGCTCCTACGTACCTCACAGGGAGTGTTTCCAGGTGTGCCAGATACACGCTGGTACGATTGGTACACGCTCAAGAAAGTGCAGGCGCAGCCGGGCCAGAATGTGACACTAAACATGGCAGTTTCGTGAAGACGTCGACTGACGTCCGAACAGTTCTCATTCGCACAAGGCTACCTTGACAACATCGGTGACTCGGCTCCTATAATGACACTAACGCGTTGGCAGACATCACAATCGCTGGCTGGTCGACGGATAGCGGTCATGATGGATGCAGTGGGATTAGTATCATGTGTGCTAGGAGGAGCGTAGACGCAGGTAGCGTTAAGATCACAAGCAGCAACAGTGCTGTGTTTGTGACGGGGCTGAAAAGTATAAAAAAGGCTTTTCATGCGAACTTGACTATTACCTTTACCTATATATGCTCCTATACCGACTGATAGTTCGGCATCGAGTAAGCTAGCAGCTACTTCATCAATACCAGATTTTCAAGAGTACTCCAGCGGTCGAACTGAGATCAGGTGAAGATATATTCTAAGATATGGTTATAGTTCGACCGTTCCAATCCCTCGCTTTGCTTTCTGTTTACTTTCCTTTCCCTCGTTTTTCAAAAGTCCAGCGCCTTAACACTCGCGATTGCGAAGCCGAAAAGAGCAAGCATGAATACAGCGACGGCAAATCCTCCCTACAAATCATGCATGAATATAGCCCAAGCTATTCCAAACACTACGCTCGCCAGTGTGCCTGAGCATGCGACTCCGAACAGCTTGAACTCATCTACACAGGTGACAATGTCAATGCCCCAGCCAGTGCTACTACCAGCCGTGGGGCAGGGCTCAAGTTTGTCATTCTTGCGCTTCGGGATGTTTTGAAGCAAGACGGAGTGCGATACAGCTTCTTCGGGGTTCATAAAAAAGTGCATCAGCAAGTTGGGGCCAATTGGAGGAATAATTTCAGCTGGCATGGGCAAGTATTCGTACTCGTCCTTTCGTGACTCAGGAGGAATGTCGCCTGTCCGCTGTATATCAACGAGTTGCTGGTGGTATAGGCGGAACTTTAGAAGCGTACTAGTCAGCTTTGTGGTATGTATGGTCCTCAAGGGGACCATGAGCATTCTCACCTCAACAAATCGCAAAGCAGCAGGTCTTTTGAACGAGAAGAACTGGTAGCAGTTTCCAGACTCAATATAGCGCTTTCGCAGAGCCCTGAAGAATTCCACATCAGTGACAATCTTGCAGGACTGCAGAGGATGCATCCGTGTTGCGTAGCGCGCACTAGGTATGCACCAATGTATGAAATTATGGATGTGCGAACTAGGATTCGTCCTAGATTCGCAGACATTCTTTCGATAGAATTCCGTTTGTGAACTCGGAACATGATGCTGTGGTAAATGTGCTGTGGATTTCATTGATCCAGCGCTGAAAGACACAAAAATGTTTCTGAGGAACGAGCCTGCTTTGTTTTGTTTTGCATTTTGCTTTGATGCTGCGTGCTGATAGTTCTGTTGCACCGCAAGCTGTCTTAGCTGCCTGACTTTCATCGTCAAACCACCGGTATATAGCTCGGTGTAGTCATCGGCGATGGCCTTTTCGCAGGTCTGCTTGCCTTCAGTCGATACATAAGAATTGAGGACTCTGAAACTTACACACTGATACGACAGCCTTCCAGTGTCTACTCGCTCTTTTTCAGGCGGGCTGGTCATCCACAGGTTAAGCAGATATCTTGATTCCAATATTAGTGCCCTCGAAAGCTTTGTATCTGGGACAGCAACTGCTGTAGTCAAGCTTAGAAACGCGTTGCTTGAAGTCGTAAAATTTTCGAACATTTCGTACTTCGGGTCGACGGCCAGACTATTCATTGTGCCAAAGGATTTCCCAATCCTACTCTTGCTGACCATTAGAGGGTAGAAGCGCCATAGCGGTACGTCTTGTGTCCAAAAATCCTGAACTTGGACAGCAAGCACATTGACGTTGCGTTGGAGAGTTTCAATATCAGCACCCTCAGAAGCGGACAATTTATCACTAGCGGCTTCCTTAGCAAGCGCGTGAAGGAATACTTCCGACAGAGACTGTATTACGTTTTCAGCGTTCTCGTCGGTAGTGACCCATTTGGGTGGATGTAAATGCTTTTTCAAGATATTGAGCATTTCTCCTCGAGGGTCTCGGGCATTCTTCGTGAAGTTCTTGACGTTGTCTTTCAGCTCACAACCT
Organism: Parastagonospora nodorum SN15; assembly: GCF_000146915.1. Lineage (NCBI taxonomy): Eukaryota > Fungi > Ascomycota > Dothideomycetes > Pleosporales > Phaeosphaeriaceae > Parastagonospora > Parastagonospora nodorum. Next base: position 754,939 of record NW_001884551.1, on the reverse strand, counting down.
ATGCGACTGCACCACACCTGCGGCGGGCTTTGGGGCTGAGTCCTCACGCATGTCCGAGAATATCTGCCTGTCAGCCAAATTTAGCCCGATTTCTGCGAGGGCCTAAAGTCGCACTGTGGTTTTCTGCTTTCCCATACGCAACGATGGAAACCGTCGGGTCATGTAAGAAATGCCTGAAATGATGCACCGAGAAACATGAAATTCCTTATCCTGTCGAAAGGAGGCATCCACCTGGGATCTGGTTCATCCGCGCTCACAGTCTGCAGGTTGTCTGTGGTTTTGCATCGTGCTTCTTCACTTGCACGGTCTGTTAGATTGAATTTCTCGCAAATATGCGATGAGAGATAGCGTATGCGACTTCTAAAGAAGGCGCAGGCATGGTACTCCACAGTATCGTCGGCGTTCGTGCGTATATCCATCTCAAATGCTCTCAGGAAAAACTGGACGTCCTTCATCTCAGATCGGGTGTGATTGTTCTTGTGCTGACCGATCAAGTTCTCCCATCGTAACAACGGGTCTTCTATTAGGAATTGGAGTATATCCTGAATAGTATCCTCCTTGGCAGAGATGAACGATGTTGCTCGGCTGACCGCGACCTCGTTGGAGAAAACGCTAGATACATTGTCCGAGTCATCAGAGGAGTCGTTATCAGTAATCAAGGTCGGGATTTTCGCTTGAATCTTCTGCCTTTGATAATCATGTAGGCCGTCGTGTGAGCTGTACGAGAACCCCACCAGGGCCGTCTTTTCTTGCACGCTGTGCCCTCTTTGCCCATATGCTGAGCACGGATCGATTGAGTGCTGGTGATACAAACAGCGACATGCCCTATATCTTTCCACGACTTGGTAATACATCGCACGCAGTAAGAGGCTAGTACGACTTCATTAAATCAGAAGTGAGTGACGAGGAAAAGCGGAATTTGCGTCTTATGTCTATACGTACTATCCCAGTCAGTGCCAAGAACTCCGGTCAACCGGCGACTGCATAAAGTTTTGATTCGTCGATACGATATCTTGAGTGCACATGCTGTTGGCCGCCTTTATCAATTGTCTCAAGCACAATAAACGTACTCGCCGTTGCTGGGTCAAAGTTGTTTTGGTCGGTTTTGGTGCTGTCTTATCGGGAAGTCCTAATAGCTGCACAGAACCTTCCAGTTGTTGCTACGGCCTCAGGACTCCAGGAGTGATTCTGACCTACGCAAGCCTGCCCGCCATAGTTGCTCACCCTGTCTCTGATAACATAGGATCACCCTCTTCCGTTCGATGTTCAGAAAGTGTCAAGAGGCGCCGCTTCCCCTTCGTCAACTTCTGGCGCGACGACTTCTTCTTCTGTAGAATTACCCTCCTTCTCACACGCTTGACGCTGCTTCAGTGCTCAATCGTCTCAAAGTTTATTCCTTAGGAGACCAGAAAAGATTTGTTCAGCAACAACAAACGGTCACCGAGCTTGATGCTCCTTGTAACGGGGACATTAGGTCGCAGATAGCTACCTAGATAGCCTCATCCTCTCTTTGATTCGACTTTTCGTCTGTGTAATTATTGTCTAGGAATTATTTCAGCGGCATTATGTAGTGTTTTCTTCTCTGATAGCTAGGTAATGGTGTATCCTTTTCAAGGTAAATACCGCAGCGCACCACTATTACTTTCTCAACATTCGAATCTAATTGTCCCTGCACGGGGTATGATCTTCGTCACCCTTCATCAATGTATCATCTATCTAGAAACACAGTGCTTTTATTTTCACTAAATTACCACCAACAGTTGCGTACAAATCGCTCATGGTTTATTATGGTGACATCGGGTATAATGGGAAATGGAGCAATCGGAACTGTATTTGTGCGGCTGCTGATTAGGAGGTCTAACACCTCACCAATTTTCACCACTAGCAACTCTACTCAAGGATATCGGTCTGTCTCGTCAGCTGTTTCGAAAAGCCCCCTCAACCTGTAAGACTATCTGCATGCAACACTATCTCCCTCAACACTCGATCATCTATGCACCCTCGACAAGGTAAACGCCGCCGCCGCCATGATGCGGGTCATATGGCTGAAGATAGCGATGCCAATGCCCATGAGGACCAAAACGAAGCACCTCGTTGTTGCCCTGAAGCACGCAGTCACCAGACTCAGGCTGCACTGGTAGCGCTCGGAACAAAGGAATCAGACGAAGGGAAGAAGCATCTCGACGAAGCCTAATCTGTCGCTGAACACGTCGAGCCATTCGAGCTTCGTGCTCGAATCGCTCCGAAAGCTCTCGATCACGCGCACTGTTTGCGATGGAGTTAACAGTGAGGCGCCGAGGCACATACGAACGACCATCTGACTGAAGTCGACCCGGAATCTCAGCTGACATTGTGCGAGTTACTCCGCAAACCCCACCTGCACGCGGCGATAAAGTGCCTGAACCAATGACTTCCTCCACGACAAAGAGACGCACGTGACGAGGAGAATGATAGTTGTTCGTCGAACCAGTGTTGGGACGAGTAGGGTTTTGGGCGCTCAGGCTGTCAATATTCGCCAAGGTGATTGTAACAGCAGCAACGAAACGCTCGGAGAACCGGGCGTTGTTGCGGGTGATGGCGACGACGTGGCTACGGACATCCTGCCGCTCTCGCGGGATCAGCTCCTCACGCAGCCAAGTCATTCGAGATTGGATGAACGGCGTTGATGTTGGTGTTACTACTAGGGACAGGGATGAAGTCTGCGAACTCAGCACGACGGATTGCTTCTACAGTGTGGTAGGGAGCGTACAACGCGTTGATAGTACGAGTGGAAGGCATGATTTATCTGTCTGTACCGTTGAAGCTGGATCAGATGAGTGTTGGAGGTCGAGTACGAGAGCTACGAAGAAGCCTTGAGTGATGTTTGAGGTTGCTTAACAGGGGTAGTTGGTGTAGGGGTTGTGAAGACTGATAGAGAAATGAGTCTTAGTCAGGACTTCCTTGGTGCTTTATATCATGAGGTCCACTCACTGAATATGGATTCACGCTGCCTTGCGGGGAATGACGCCTTGAATTCACAATGATGAATGTAACACCGTTGTCAAGACCTCACACACTCTGGCCATGTGAAAGCATATCATCTCACAATTGCAACTTGCAAAACTTGTCAGCACGTTTTACACAGGTTTGGATTAAGAAGCCATGCTGAATTGGATGTGACGCCACTCAGCGAACTTCTTTACTAAGGAATTCACGCAACAAGCGAAGCTACGCTCAAATATTTCACCTTTTCACGGTCACCAAAATCCCCAGCGTACCAACATTCGTGGCTTACGATGAAAAGTGACCCAGGTGCTCGGAGCTTTTCAAAAAGCCTCGCAGCTGTAATTGAAACCTCATAATGCTGCGTGTTGGATGCATTTCACTTTTCATCAAGTCCGAAAATCTGCAGCATGAATCCACCTATGTCAGTGTATAATATTCCTTTAAATAATACGCATATGCACACAGTGCTTTCCCAGGTACGGAGGTGCAAGGTGACCACTGCTTGAAATAGCTTCAAGGGGCCATGAGCTACTCCCAAAATCCACCTACGTTTCTGAGGTATTCTCAGGTTCTAGCATTAGCGCGGCCTCAATTTGTCAAATTACTGTGGCAGTGCTGCGGCACAGCAAGCTCAGTCAAACTGGTGTGACCCCACCATATCACCACATCACACTTCTCCTCTTCTCTCTACTTGGGAAGCTCTCCGCTATTTAGTGAGAGCTTCAAATAACTATACGCCGGGAGCTTTAATATGGTGAGGACACGAAGCAGGATACTTTCAAGGAGAGAACCTCAGCAAGAGAGTACACTTCCTAACGTACCCACCGAGATCCGCCAAGCAATCTACGCGCACTTTCTCCCCAGTCGAGTCCATCTTCGGTGCCGCAACAAAAGAACGTCCATGACGTCGTGTGTGTAACAAGAAGGTGATGATGATCCTGATTGCTACAATCGGCGAACAAGCGATGAAGACGTGTTCATGTACCCTCGGGTAACAGACCTTACTTACATGACTCGACTTCGATCATCATGGGGCACCCATTGGCGTTGTGAAGAAGCTGCGAGAAGTTGCCAGGATGAGTTGAACAGATTTAAAATTATCGTGGTGCTTCTCCAAGTGTGCCAGTAGATGTAAGGAAGAGGTGGGACATCATGTTTTTTAGAGTGTCATTCGTTTAGGCACTACGTTCGACTTGCCAAAATTTTACCCAAAGTGGGCCACGTAGGAGCGACACTTCATCGCTGTTATTCTTAATCCGATAGACATACATCGAAGCTATCGGCAAAGACGTCATGTCATGCTAGACAGTGCTAGCGGTCCTCGTGTGAAACACGAGCCTGACTTTCCTGTACTATACGAGCTTGCTGACTGGGATGGATGTAGCAGCCTAGAAAGTGTCGAGGAATGGGAAGGGAAAAAGTGGGAGGCAGGAGTCGATCCAGTTCAGGAATGGATGGACATATCAGAAGCCTTGATATCCTGTCGGAACATGTCATGGTGAAAGAAAATAAAACTGCCTTTAGAATATGTACAGCCGAAGATGTCTATGTAGTCAAACGTACCCCAACTTAGTCTAAAGTGAGTGACCATCCACCTGTTGTGTCGGACCCCAATCAATTCACTACACACAACTTCTAACACTGAGCGTAGAGAGCTACGATATGTTAGCTAGAACCATGAGTTGACATCGTGGCAACATACCCTGAGCAAACAGAGTGTAGGTGTCAGCGTGGTTCAAGTTCTGAGCCGCAGAGAGGCTGCGAACAAATTGATATCCGTAACCGCCGTAGTCGCTGGTTCCCTTTACCTGGCGAAGGTGGGTCATCTCGTGGAGGATGGTAGTAGCCTATAGGTGACATAACTCAGTATACAGTCTGTTACAAAAAGTGATGGGGTACATACTTGGTCTTGAGCGTGGCACTGGCTGCTCAGAGGAGACTGGTTGAAGAAGAGAGGGCAATTAACCATCTGAGAAGTTGAAGGGGAAGTGTATGCCAATACACCACCGGCGCAAGCACCGAGAATGTCGGAACAGTATTGAGTGGAGTCACCAGAAGTGGTGGATCCACACTGTGTGGCGATGCGGTTGTAGACCGTCTGCACACTTGAAGCAGTACTAGAAGAAGTACTCTTAAAGTACTCGTTCAGCTTCGCAGAATTGTTGACTGCAGCATTGGCGGCAGTGCGCGCAAGTGAAGCGCAGTTGGACAGCGCAGTCCTTGTGGCGGTCCCACGGGATCCAGTGCAATCAGACTGTACAATCGTACGCTTAGCAAGATCAATCCAATCGCGGCGAACCTTGCCGGCCTTTGCGCCATCGACTGCAGTAGTGACCTTATTACTGGTGAATGGAACGGCGCCTGCAATCGAGGTGGAGTCGAGATTGGCGTAGGCAAATGCACCCTCTGTGAGCAAGTCGAAGTCGCCGCCAACGCTAAGATCGTGAGCAACAGCGATGTCGAAAGCAGCCTCGATGGTCTCGCCTGCCTTCAAGATCTTGAAAGCAGACTCATCGAGATTTGCAGTGCTGACGCGGAGACGAAGACCTTCAAAAGCAACCTGTTCAGGCTGCTTTCCGGATCGAAAGACTTCAACTTTCTCAACGTGAGAGTCGTCAAGGAAGGTGCCAGTTTTGAATAGTTTCAGATCCTCGGTGCCTGTGTTCTTGATGGTGGCTTTGACGTTGGTATTATCGGTCACCTCAAGAGAGACGTCAAGAGGAGAGTCGCGCTTGTCGAGAGCATCGGAGACAGCACTGGCCAGAGAAGCCAGGGCAGCAACAGATAGAATTTGGAACTTCATGGCGACTCGAGTTGATGATTAGACTGCTCACGATGATGCTGGTAGGTGTGATGTGGATGAGGATGTTGGCAAAGCCGGGCAACTTTCAGTCTTTTATAGTCGTCATTATACTCATCCCCGGCACGAATAATTGATCATGCCTACCTCCCAACGTCTCTACAGAGAAGCCTAATCGGAAAAAGGAAGTTGTATGATCAGTTCTCATGCTACAGACGTTAATGTGAAATTTGAAACCAGGTCAGAACACCCTTTGATATCGGCGAGACCACAATGGCACGGGAACGTACCCCAATCATATCATAAAATATCATGTCGGAGCCTGGTTGCACATATGAATGAAATGACTTCGGGTTCTAGTTGCACTAGGGGCAGCCCAGTCATGAAGATCATGTCTAGGTTGGGAGCAAATCATGCTGTTAGCGAAACAAGATGTTGGTAACGCCAAGCTCTAGCACCTCAGGCCACCAAGCGGAGGGTGGAAGCCAAGATTTGGTGAAGATTTCTACCTTCCTGATGCAGCAGGCCAAGACCGAAAGTTTAAAGTGGATCCGAGGGTTTCAAGGACCGCATCCCACTCATTTACCAGCGAATGCCGTGCACAAGTGAATGCATTTCGTGCAACAACATGTGTTCGCCTTCCTGGCATCATGTACATATATACGATCAGAGCGGGCAGCAACCTAACCACCCGTGCAACGCTATGGCAATGTCCTCGATCCAAGAACGACGCAAATCGTACCTTACATTGAAAATCAGCTCAAGCATATCTAGGTGTCGACAGCGAATCAGCCGGATTGGGTTCTCTGGTCTCCTAGGCTGCCCAAAAGCTACAAGTTTCAGGATCCTTGCATCGAGTGCGACCACGGAAAGATGCCGCGTGTTGATCAATGGGTCTAGAAAGGGCGATTCGTTATATTTCATTCATGGTCAGTTCAGCGCCTTGCACTTCTTGGTGTTGATTCGGTAAAGAGGCCTCGGTATGTGTAGTTTTCTGGACAGAGCCCTTTACTCGGCAAAGTCTCAGTGAGTGGCGATCAGGGCTCGTGCCTGCAGAATGGGCTTGTCAGTAATTGTTTGAAGTCACTGTGGCATAGGAGCGACTTGTGTCGCTGCGTCGCTCATAGGGCTGGCAAAGAGTTATCGAAACATAACAAACATATGCGGATTGTGACGGAGACGGAGGTGAGTAGGTAGGAGCATACCATAGGCAGCACAGAAAGACCGAACGAATCGTTTCTACCGCAGCGAATCACTGGTCCCTAAATGTCAAAATTTCTTCTCGTATGCGCACTAGAGGCAGGCCGTGCCTGCCGTTCAACGTTCCGATCGTGTTACTCGATGTGACGCGCGACAGGCAACAGCGACCGTTCAAAAGGTCCTCATCGAATGCCTCCGGGCGGATCTCTAACTCGAACAGAAGGAGGTTGTAGAAGGATTCTTTCAGCCATCCATATCACAATCTGCACGAGATCATGCCAATGATGTAGATGTTGGGGTCTGGACGATTCGAGGATGTGGAAGAGCGACGAAAAGTGCACGTGGCCGATTCACGCTAACAGGTTACCACGACCGACAAACGCCGGCATGGCTCATGTTCGCCTTTTCTCAATGACATTGGATCAAGATGTGATTAATTGCCATCTCTTGTAACAGCGTATGTATCTAGGCTGTCTATAAACTTACGATGGGCATGCTTCCCAAGACTGTCACCTCACTCACATCGTCCACGTGAAAAGCAGACAAAGATCTTGTCGGTGCCTGGAGTGACCCATCCTCGCTGGAACCAATCACCTCTGCGCGTCATTTCAGATCCAGCAAACGCATACAATGCTCGCTAAATTCACCTGCAGTCCATCATGCCTGCACTCCAAATCAGGCACGGCGATAAATTCAACCCCCAGAACTACGCTCTGCACATCTGTAGGCATTCCTCGGTTGCTCCTCCATGAATCTGAGCGCACATTGTTTCTGCAAGATGTCACACGTCACGTGGACTCACTGTGTCTGTGAAAGCAAAATGGTCACGATGTCACTTCTTCCCACAGCACAAGTTCCCACCAGACTTTTTTACAATTGCATGGTCTTGTTCTATTGTGCACCATGACTGCGCTAACAAAGCAAACCAGCTCCGTACCTTTCACCGCAGAAACAAACTTTGGCTCTTCTCGACCAGCAGATGAATATCGCAGATGTCATCGCAGCTGTATTCCAGGTGCACACTGCTGCCCTGACGAGTCTGAATGGAAAGACACAAGCCTGATAAGCGACTTTTCCTTTCAACTCGACCAACACAAAGTGTTTTATTACTTTCTAGCGAAGGACGTACCAGATGCAGGTGTTCTCAAGAGCTGTTTTGGTGTGCAAATGTGGTCTTACTACCCCAGGAAATTCGTCTTCCAAAACTTTCGTCTCATCTGTGATCCATGCAGATGGCTTGATATTATTGAAGAGACAGGGTAGTGGTGAGTTCTTGACTTACCAATGGATCACTGACACGTGCACGGATCGCGAAGCAACATCTTTCTTGCTTGATCTGAGGCGCGCAATACCTGCCGAGAACCGAGGAGACAAACGCAGGGCTGTCCTGAGCCGATTGCGTCATGGCTTGTGATTTGAATGCGATATTATCTGTTTCCGCACAGTGCTGTACCCTTCAAAGCTTGGTAAATTTTTCCGTTGCGGCCTCTAAGGACATGATGAAAAAGCGAGACGACCCCGTTCTGTCACCCCATTGTAGACGTAGAACGCTCAGATTCGCCATCATCTGAATAAATATCTCGTACCCTCCCTATCATCATGCTCACAACCAATAACATGAATCCGTCACAACTACGCACCGCATTCAAGACTCGCAAGACGTCCCAGCGCGTGACATTTGCTGAAGATACCAAAACTACGGCAGGCCGCCCTTCGCATGAGTACTACCGCTCAGGCCCCAACTACGAGCCAGGAGTTTTCGCGGTCTCAGAAGGCTACAAGATACGAGACACTTCATTCATGAGAAACAACCACTTCAACATTGAACAACTTACTGTCTACATAGGTTCGGCAGAAGAAGTGAATTCGACAGCTCGCGACTATGAAGCTCCTCAGCGAAACGAAGGCGTCGTTCAGCACCATCCCCGAAGAGGCGAAATCATGGACTTTCTTGAACATGCATATGCAACGGATGAAGAAGGCTTCGACAGCAAACTCGATGGTGCAGACTGGCTGCTGTTGGTAGACAAGGATAGCTCGCTAACAGGAGGGGAATTCTTCAAGAGTTGGGACGCAGAAGATTTGGACAGTTTCATTGACGCGGATGTCCCTGACCCGGGAGTTACGGCTGCAGGTATTTCCGAAGTAGATAGCTCTGAAGCCGACAGCTCCGACACGGACAGTTGGGAAGATTAGTATCTGACTACAGGCTCAGTGGAGTTAGTTGAAACTTGAGCAGGACTGAAGCTGAAAAAATGATACCCAACCCAATTCGGATCGAAACATACCCGTCGCCGGCGAGCATTTTCGCTTCAAAGGCAACACTTGACCAGAAACATCTAGCATAACAGCTCATGCACCCGTTAAGGGGCAAAAACCGCCTATGAGGCCTGTGAGACGTGTTGTCATGGGGGTGGCAGCAAACTGTGATTGCCTTGCTTCTAGGTCTCTCATATCGCAGAATTAGTACCGTCATGAAAGCATGTCATACAGGCCCACTCTTTTTCGCAAACGACGCTAGCAAGCGCCTTTTCACTTCTTAATTCATCTTTGCCTTCACCTTTGACACCGAATCAGTTACAAACTCTCCCTGATGTCAACTGCACGATACATCCACGCTCGCCACCTTTTTCCACCCGCAGGTCTCGAGTATGTCCAATTCCAGCAGTGGCAAAGAGCTCGCGCACCAACCGCGAACCCAAGGCATCTTCGCTATGCATTGGAGTATTATGAGTTCGTCCATCGAAATGGCCAATTTCAGATCCAGAAAATGGGACACGTGGCAAACAAATGCGGTCATACTCTCCATCCCTCCGATACTCGCAACAAAGGCTACTGCCCAATTTGTGAGGTCAGCATGTGTTTGTCGTTTCTGGATGCTATCCGGCACTCTTTCAGTATCGCTGGCGGTCCCCGGATTAGCATCGGTCCCACGAAACGTGCTTACAGAGACATACGTGAGGGATGGCACATGGCCCGCTTGGAGCTTGAAACGATCGTAAGCAGTCTTGATGTTGGCATCAAGCACGAAGCGCACTGGGAATCACAATGGCCGCTCGACACGGCCTCTGCGAAAAGCGCAAACACTTCACTAAAAGCTTCGCAGCTCGCACTCATGGAGACGAAGTACCCGGCGGCAACACTTCCTGGGCCTTCACAGCACAAGGGCGTCAAGCGCAAACACTCTACCAGCAAGTTGCGCAGGACAGTCTCTTTTGCGCCAGAGATTACTTGCAGAGCCGATCCGAATGTTATCGACGAACCACATGCAGTTCGCATCAGCCAAGAGCCTATCAACTTTGAGTCCGTTGATCGCGACTTCAACCGTCGTAGTGACGACTACGAACCTGGCGCTCACGCGGCACCATCTGGGCAGGTATGGGCGGAAACCTCCTTCACGACGTACGACACACAGTATCAAGACTTGACTAACATGAAAGTGTTTATGACCGACTCATTATCCGAGTTCAGCAAGATGGGTAATGACCCCACGGACTATATCGATCTGCAGCATTACATTCTCGGTTGTTATCATGGCGCCGATACCATCGTGGACTATGTAAATGACTGGTCGCTTAAAGCAGCAAACCTAAGCCACGACTCTGAAGCTGAGTTGGTATATCTCGTGGAAGAGTCGGATGCTCTTGTTGTGCTGATCCAATCAGGTCAAGTGCTCGATATTCGCTTCGTCTCATTTCCGGACGTAGATGATGAGGATCCTAACGAGTCAGAAGTTGTGGACTATGGCCAGTGGACGTCTTTACGCGAGTGCACTGGAATTTGGAAGCCGCGCAGTTTCAAAGCTGCTGTCGACGAGACAGATACGGACTCCTGTTGCCATCTTTTCAAGCGCCTAAAGATGTCTGTGCAGTAATCCGCAGCATCGTGAGTCAGCAAAGGGAATAAATTTGGCGATAGCGCCGAATTGAGTTAGCGTTTGTGACAGAGCGGAGTGAAAGAGCAAACGCAATTGATATGACGTACGTTTGAGAATGATAAATTTACACTGAAATCCTACCCGGTGAATTTTCGCAGTATGTCGTCACAAGCGCAAGCATGTGTTTGCGCCTCTTCTGCCTCTTTGCTGCGCCCTCGCACAATCCTGCTCCGTTGGTCTACATCAACTCGCTCTTCACCATGTACCTCATTTCGCTTTTCCGCCAGTATCTATCTGGATCCGCAGCCAACGGAGTCTTGATCACAGCAGCCAATATTGCACAGGCGAAGGGCACTTTTCCATTCCCTAGATTCACGGCCGATATTATCTTTTCCGAGACAGAGACAAAACTTTACCAGTCATACCTCGTGCAACTCGATATAAGATCCTCCGAGGCGCCCACACCGTATGCACCAACGCCGTATGGGTATAATGACTTCCTTCTCTGGCAGTCGCCAACACCACCCGGGGCTCATAGGCCATGTCAACATCCACGCCATCCCTCCAACAAGCTCAAGTTGTTTCACAAACACTGTCCGGAGTGCGTGTGGAAGATTTATGCCAGCTATCTGGACCTGATCGCCGACCGGTGGAAAGAACAAGGCGGCCCGGCCAGGCCAACTCCAACAAAGCGCAATGGTTCAAAACTCGACCAATATCAGACACTTAAGAAAGCATGGTGCTACGCAAGACTGGCGATGGCCAATCTTGAAAGCATGTTCGAGTTGATGCTAGTACAGGAGCGATTATGGTGTGAGCGCCATTCACGTCGAAGCAGCGCAGGAACAGAGTCCGTAATAAAGGCACTGGAGACAGCACAAAATTCCGCATACGGCCCTCCAGAGACATCGCCATCTCATTCACCGCATGAGCACCCACTGAATGTTGCGTCGCCTGGCAAAAAGGCAAAGACACGCAAAACCGTCGCCTTTGCCGCAGACACAAAGAAAACTGCAGGTGGCCGCCAAAGAGAAAAGTACCAACGCCATCACAAGTTATACCGTCCTGGGAGACATGCGTGTCCGTCAGCTCTAGGCTGGCTGAACACGTCTTCAAAGAACGAATGGCGCTCATCGATCGCACAGTGCAAGCTTTTCATCGTTGAAAAGAGCAAAGACATGGAGGCCGATAAGCCTGAATCGAGGATACGACAAGGTTTGGTGTCACACTACCCGCACCGCATGGAAGTCATGGAGTTTCTGCAAAATCGCCTGGAGAACGATGAGTTCGTTTCCCGAGAGCAGTACTTGAGAATGCTGAATCGATGCGACGGGGTAGTGGTGCTGAAGCCGCAAGCAGTGAAAGAGCTGGGCGCTGAGGGTGTTGTGATAGAAGATGCCAGGCTACTATTCTTGGTGACGGACGGTCATGCAGTCAAGTCAAGCGCTTGTTCAGATCAAGTTCAGATGGCCGATGTGGTCACACAAGAACAGCAATATCCTGCAGCCGAAGCGGAGCCGCCAGAAGTTGGGAAGGGTATTATTGACTGGGTATCCGTATCTGAAAGCCTCGAGTCAGAGGAGCAAGAAGCGGTGGATCGCACACTTCCAGAGGTTGCTCCATAAGCCGGCCGGAGTAAATTTCGTGCGTATTAATCGAAGTATCATTTTTTTTAGAGATGTTCTTGTTGAAGTTCCCCATGTACTCGCCAATTTCTCGCCTGACATGTTCCACTTTGATATCCAGCCGTAGTTGTTGTTGTTTGAACAAATAGATGCCTGGACCTGGACTGCATCGCTGCATTGACCAGCCCGTCTAGACCGACACTCAGTAACAAAACGCCTTAGCCATATTACTTTGCCTCCCAATTCTCTTATTCAGAGCGCGGTAATACACCCTCAAGCCCAGGCAAGCTACAGCAACAAAGATCAGCAGACCAGCATTCACCCAGTGACCTGTGGGGTATCCTCGCTGCTTCTCTGACTTCTTGTAGATCCATACACCAAGAATCAGACCTGGCGTTCCCCAGGCTATGTTCAGAGCAATTGCAAACCCGGCGTGAGCGCTGTTCTGCAGGTTGGCAGAGAGCCAGCCAAGGAGGGGTGGGATGCAAGAGAAGGCGCCTGTGGTCGCTATGATGAGACATGCGTAGCGCGACTGGGTTGGAAAGCATTAGCAAGTCTGCCAAGCCATGAAATAGAGGTTTCTGCACCGACCTTGTAAGCTTGCGGAGGCAAGGCTGCTGATGCGATGAAGCCACAAGCACCAATTGTAGCAAGCACAGCGGAGTGCAATGCTCGACTGGAGATTTCAGCACCAGCCTTCAAATGAATGACTTGCTTTACTTACGCATTGAAGCGATCTGCCGACCACGAGACAGTGACCATTACGACGTACGCGACGACATAAGGCGGTACAGTCATGAGCTGAGATTGCAGTCCCTCGAAACCCAGACCCGCAGTGATAGTAGGCGTGAAGAACGCCAAAGAGCTGAACGGGCAACAGATACCAAAGTACATCGCATAATGTACATAGAGTCTCCATTCAACACACACTTCCTTGAAATCATTCCAGGTCAACTTGACGCTGCTTTGCGATCCCTCCATGCGGACTTCGGACAGAGCCTTCTCTTCTGCGGTTAGCCATTTTGCGTGCTCGGGGTAGTCGGGAAGGCAGAAATATATCAGGATGGATACGAGGCAGGTAGGTACACCTTCGATGATGAAGAGCCAACGGAATCCTGCTAGGCCTGATGCGCCATTCATGTGGCCGACTCCAAAGGCCAGAGCGCCGCCAAATGCGCTGGCTAGAGTTGCGCTGGCGATGATCAAGGCGATTCGGAGACTGCGCTCGTCTGCTCGGTACCAGAACGCTGTCGAGACGTCAGCATCGTTGAGTTAGTGCTTCGCGTTAGAGCTGGCTCACTGATGTGATAGATGATGGCAGGAAACAAGCCTTAAGGGTTAGCACTAAGTACTGCAATCTCTTCACGATCGACTCACCTGCTTCAAACAGACCCAACAAGAATCTGGTCACAGCAACAGTAGCATAAGAGTTAACGCCAGCAATTCCTATGGTGATCGCACCCCAAGCAAACATCAAGAACGCAATCCACGTCGAAGGCGCAAACATCTTCAAAAGGTAGTTAGACGGCACTTCTGCGAGTCTAAAGAGTGGTCAGCTACGTGCCGCAGTCGATCAATACAAGATATTCGTACGCATAGACAATGAAGTAGATCATCAGAGACACAGTGTATCCCATCTCGCTCATGCGAGTTTCTGATAGCAAGTCGTTGCCTGTCGCCGCGTTCATGGTTTTCGCATTGCCGACGTTGGATCGATCGATGTTGAGGATGAAGTAGCAGAGGGCGGATAATGGCAGAATCCGGAGATCTTGCTTCTTCACAAGTCTCTTTTCTTGCGCCGTGCCTAGGGCATCGTAGCTTGAGCTCCGCGTGTGCTGTGATGTGCTAAGCAAAGTTTTTTTCATTGCCTGGGCGAGTGACTGACATGAAGAGTGCTTTCCAGATCATCGGATTTACTCTCGACCGCCACCATGCTTTCCAATTGCTTGTTGTCCATAGTCGCCATATGTGAATTTCCGCAGTGGTCTCCTCTTCAAGACGAAGTAATTTGTGTGCTCACAAAGAGTCAGTCTGGGAGCCGTAACTTACTTATCCTTCGAGCCCAAAAACAGCGCGAACTCGAGTTCAGCCCAGAAGATAAGGTGTGATGCCCATCATTGGCACATGTTTCGCTGAATGGACGCCCAGCTGAAGTAAACCATCAAGACAAAGCCAATCGTCCATGGTCGCGTGGCTAGTAGCGTTGCACAACCGTTTTCGTAGGGCGGACATCCTCGGAAGACGATTTCCAGATGAACTCGCTCGTGCTATTGCATTCATATCGACTTTGTGAAGTTTTCACGGGACCTTTGCTTTTCATATATGCTGGAAACCAATTACAGAATGAGAGTCTAGCCTTGGAAGATTGAACAAGGACTGAACATGATCAGTTTGAGTCGCTAAACATGCATCTGGGCTGCGACACGCAGCGATGATCCGAACGACAGCCTAAATTCGAGGCAGTGATGCATGCGCATCAGAACCATTCAGTGTCGTACAGATTAGCCGTCCGATATCGATAACCGCGTGCGGCGCAGTACCATGATGCACAGCATTCCAAGGTGCCCTGGTACCGGTATTCGCTTGCGGTACTGGATCTTGCAAGATATATGCATCTTACCACGTGCCCCTGCACGCTTGCCACAGTGTAGCCATGACAGACGCGAGACGTCAGAAGCGATAATAGCGTGACAGACTTTGTCGTCCAAGGATATGGCCCAACAATCGGCCCGCCACGTGTATGCTAGTTGAGCAGAGCAGTCACGACCAACCCGAGAACTTGCAAGAACTGTGTCCAAGCCTCGCCGTAGACACGTTTTGGTGTGCTCAATTTTGTAAGAGTAGGTATCAAGTAAGGATTGAGGAGAAATATCTATGCCGCTCAGAAACAAGTCTCCATCTATAGTCTATTACCTTGTACAACCCTACAAATTCGCCTGCGCCTCCTTCCACTCCTTGCTAAACGGCTGATCAGTATACCCCTTCTCGCTCTTTGGAATATAAAACGTGTCACGATCGTAATCATTGAACTCAATGCCCTTCTGCAGCCTAAACACCAGATCCGGCGTGCTGATGAAATACCTGCCAAACACAACAACAATGTCTCGATCCTTGCGCTCCTCGTCGACAAGCTTCTTCGCAGACTCGGGCTTGAACCCGCCCGCGATCAACAACGGGCCATCGAACAATGGCACGAGCGGATCAATGGGCGCAAAGCCCTCGATATCAGCGTTGCCGGAAATGCGCGACTCGACGAGGTGCAGGTATGCGAGGCCGAAGGTGTTCAGCTTCTTGATGATGTCGGAGAATTGCGGAATGGGGTCTGCCATGCGCATGCCCTGAAAGTCGGAGAAGGGGCTGAGGCGGATGCCCGTCCTCTCTTTGCCTACAGCATCGACAACGGCCTGCGTGACTTCGACGGCGAAGCGCGAGCGGTTCTCGACGCTGCCGCCGTACGCGTCGGTGCGCTGGTTGGTGACATCCTGCAGGAATTGGTCGACGAGGTAGCCGTTTGCGCCGTGGATTTCGACGCCGTCAAAGCCGGCGGCAATCGCATTTTTTGCGCCCTGGGCGTAGGCTGCGACGATGGTTTTGATGTCTTGCTCAGTCATTTCTTGGGGGATGGCGTGTTCGTCGTCAAGGGGAATGGGGCTGGCGCCTTTGATGGTTATGCCTTGGGCTTCGCAGAATTTCTTGTTTGCTACGCGACCTAGGGCCCAGAGTTGGAGGTAGATGAAGCTGCCCTTCTTGTGCACTTCGTCGGTAATTTTTCGCCATGCGTCGATCTGTTGCTGGTTGTAGATGCCTGGGACATTGGGGTAGCCACCGTATTGCTCTCCGATGAAGGTTGCTTCTGTGATGAGCAGGGTTCCTGGCACACATGCTCGTTGACCGTAATATTCTGCGGCCATTGGCATTATAGCGTGTTCATCGTTGGCACGGAATCTGATGCGATGATTAGAATCTCTATGTCACATGACTTCGTACATCACAGCACCTACCGAGTCAACGGAGCCATGGCAACGCGGTTCTTCAGTTCAATGTTGCCCACCTTCAGGGGCTGGAAAAGGCGTGATCCAGACATGATCGCTGTGTTTGATGGTTTCGTATGAAATTCGAAGATTTTCGCAGAGCAGAGATAGCGGAGGGATAGTGAGCTGCGAACTTGGAGTAACGAAGTACATTCTGAGCCTACATCACTGATTAACTTTATATACTGGAGTGTTTCTAATCAGGCTGTTAGTCGGCCAAATTCGGCTGGTATGGAAAATTCCTACGACTGCTGTTTGAAATGCCGTCGGCGATAAAGTAGTGCCGATGACGTTATGGCGCCATTTGTCATCTTTCGCTATTCATGAATTAGTGCTTATGAATTATTGTACTCCACTACAACATAAACGATACAGCCGATGGAAGTGAGCATTGAAAGATGCAACGTTTGGTGTGAGCAAGGAATTGTGGTCGTGGGGATGGGATCCTGGGTGACAAATGCGGGGTGCTATATGTAATTGAAAGTCAGCAGGACGCACTTTACACAGTACAAGTAAAAGTGAATAAGTCTCGACTTTTTCGACAGAAGGTCGTAGAAATTACAATCATATCGTTATACGCCCGCTCCCGCTTTTCGATACAAACGCTCAGAATGCAAAGAAGTTCGATCCAAACCAAGAGAGAAAGGTGCTCGTATTCAAGTAACAATACAAGAAATATGTCCTGGATCCAAGGGAAAAACGATTCCGAGAAATCATCTGAACATCCCTCTCTTCTTCGGCGTCTTCCCTCTTTCCCTCTCATCTAACATGCCCGCGCCCTCCTGTGGCGCCATAGGCAATTGTAGCACCGGCGCACTCTGAGTGTGCACAAGCGGCGGTGGATCCATATATCTACTCTGCGTATATGGCGTCTGGTACGGCGTCTGTTGCCAGTTCTGCTGATAATTTTGATGGTTCTGCTCAAGATACGGATTCGAAACGTTGCGATGAGGCGTCTGGGGCATGAACTCGTTGGGGTTGGGTGTTTGCTGGGAGGGATTTTGTTGTTGGTGGCGCAAGAGGCCAAAAGCCCAATTCGAGAGGTTGAAGCCGCCGAAGATGATGATTGCAGTGAAGATCTATTTGAGCATTTGGTCAGCGTCGCCAACGACTTCTTCGACTTCGTAGTGCGTTTGGAATCGTTGGGTTGTGGGGTGGGCTTTTTCTTGCCAGGCCTGCTTTTCGCGCGAGCGCTGGGAGGGGGATTTGTGTTGACCGAGCCAGGCGGAAAGATATACGAGGATGAGAACACATACCATGGATTTATAGCTGAATTCCTCCACGAAGCTATTGAAGATCATGGCGAAAGTCTTCGCTGTGACGCTGGCGCGCGCCACTTTCTTCGGGTCGCGGCTCATGCATGTCTCCCAGACATTGCATGCCTTGACCATGCCCGGGACAGCGTTTTCGCAGCGGTTATCATTCCAGTGTTTTGAGCACTCGGCAATTTCCACCATGACGCCGGATAAATGTCGCGTGGACTCAATGTCGACGTCCGCCATGATGCCGTTCCACGCGCAGTAGAGGATGTAGACGAAGCCGCTTGCCAGGAAGAAGTTGACGCAGAGCTGCATGTAGTAGGACAGCACAGAAGGCAGGTGCGGGTGGGCTTCGACCCAGTGCATGAAGCTGGCGACGTTCATGGCGTATGTCTGCTGGTCCTTGCCCTGCTCCGGGGCTGGAAGCGCGCCAGCGTTCGGGCGCTCCTTGTCCGACTCGTCGTCCGTCATGTCGCGCAGTGTGCGCTTTTTTGACCGCGAGCGCTCGGTGCGCCGCTTCTGTATGCGGTTATCGGCTTTAGACGAGTAGTACCTGTTGTCCTTCTCCTTCAGCGGGCTCGGGCTGCCTTTGAATGTGCGCGTGAACCAGCTGTCACGCTTTGCGGGTTTCCGCGGGCTGTTCGACTCGCCGTTCGCTAACCGTCCCATCTTGTCGGCCAATTGCGTGTCTGGTGTGGCGGCGTCGCTGTCCACGCCTGGGGTGTTGGGTGTTTCCCCGCCCGAGCTGAAGTCGAAGGTGCTCTGTGGAGTGCGGGGCTCCCACGCGTTCTGCACGTGAGGCGGAAGGGGCAGCGGCTTGCTGCTGTCTTGCGAGAAGTAGGACCGGTTATCTGGCTCGCGCTGCCGACTCGGTGTCGCAAACACGTTCTTAGAGGGAGAATCGAGGACAGAATGTGTGCCTGACTGGCCGAACAACGGCCATGAAGTTAGCTTTTCAAACTTGGATACATCATCTGTGCGCCCGTGTGGAGATGTTGGTGCGCCGCTGTTGTGCTTACGCTTCTTTGCTGACTGCTGGTTCTGCTGGAAGTTGAGGAACGGCGATGATTGGTCGACTGGTCCTCTGCCGTTGGTGTACTCAAAGTCCATAGGCGTAGTCGACGGCCGATGTGAGCGATGCATCTCGAATGCCTCTGAATGCGCTGTGGAAAGTGGTGGGTGGAGGTGAAGGGCGACGAGGGGGCGCCGTTGCTAGGTCGGGTGTCGTGCTTGTCAACAAATTGCGGACTTCCGAGACGTGTGGCACGTGTGTGGCTTGACCATGAACCTTGGAACTGGGGTCGCGCTAGTGCTGATCCGGAACTGGTTGACGGTCGGTTGTGACTCGCGTTCCGATGTTGGAGTGAATGGGAGAAGAAAGCTCTCGAGCCGATGGAATACTTGTATTGGGCGCGGAAGTCGTTGAGCTCGGGAGTGAATTATGAGGCATCACAAGCATTCACTACCCTCAGCTTCAAACTATGTAAGCCTTAGGCATACCAGAAGCACGCGCGTTAGTCAAGACATTGCGCAGCATATCAGTGAATGTGCTAATATTTTCATTACAAAGCTCTACTGCTATAGGCCATCTAAGCCGTCATCAACATGAATGTACGCCATCCGGATATCATATCACAAAGTCTACTCAAAACCAGCCGACGCCTGTATCATGAACAAACAATGACTGCATCAACATTGCGCCGCCTAAGCTGCGACTTCGGTCTCCGTCTTCTCCTCCTTTTCTTCGTACTTTTCCCAGTTCGCCAAAATGTTGCCAATCTTGGGCGAGTTCGTCAGCCTGTACACATCCTCAAAGTACTCCTTAGTGAGCGCAAATGGCTTGGCCGTGACGTTCGGAATGTACTTTCCGACCAGCTTTGAGGGATCGATGGATGTCTTGTGGATCTTCTTCAGCAAGAAGCTTCGGAAGGGCTTGACGCCAGATCGCAAGAAAGTGCTGTGGAATGGCACGTCGATGCCCTTCAGGGGGATTGTGGCAAATCCACGCTGGAGGTCGATAGGCTTGGGCTTGGCCTCAGTCTGCTCTGCGCAGCCCTTGATGATCTCAACAAGATGCGCTTTCACGTCCTCAAGCGACATGCTCTGCATGAGCTCTTGGATGTCGATCTTCTGCTGCTTGAGGTAGTTGGTGACGTTGGTCAGGCAGTCAAGCGCGCGGAGGTCACCAGCAGCAACGTACTGCATGTTGGCAATGTTGTAGTTGACAATCTCCAAGAGCCATCCCGTCTGCTCGGCAATGTTCTCGACGACATACTGTAGCGCCTGTTCATTGAAAGTCTTCGAGATACGGCTCGGGTTGACAGCGCACATGGAGTAGTTGGATCGTCCAGCCTCGTCGCGCTCGACTGCGACTTGCATAGTGAGACCACGGTAGAACACAACCGACACCAAACTTTCAATCGGCATTACTTCAGCCAGCGCAGCAAGGGCAGAATACTCTCCGAGAGAGTGGCCTGCAAAGGTGCTGTCACGTTGGACGAGACCCTTGGCGCGCATGTCTTCAAACGACGCCTTCTCCATTAGGGTGAGAGCAGGCTGTGTAAACTGCGTGGCTGACAGGAGACCAGTTGGCGACCGGTAAGTGTACGAGGTAGTGTTCTCGTCAATCTCCTTAAAGATCTTCTCCGACTTGATGGTACCATCGGCAGCTACTGTCTCGAAGGTCATGGACATGTAATTCTGGCGAATGGCCTTTCCGACGGGTCCACCAAAGTGAATGGTAAGCTCCTTCGGGTTGTTCCTCACAATGTTGGTGATGGCGAAGCCTAAAACGTGTTAGTGAAAGCGTGCCGTGAGCTAGTATATAACACATACCATAGTTGTCCATGAAGTGCTTGTCGGCACGATCCCAGACCTCCTGTGCGACAGGACTGCTGTCGTACAAGTTCATACCCATGCCTTGCTCCTGCGATCCTTGTCCGGTGAATACATAAGAGGTGGTAGGCTGCTCAACCTCGGCCTCACCGAGAAGGACCTTGTCTTCTGTCTCCTTGTTGCTGACTTCAATCTTGATGATCTTGCGACCAGAAACCATACCAGTGTGCTGGAGCTTGACATCGAGCATATCATCTGGCAACACCATGCCAACAAGGTTGACGTGGTAGCTTCGGACGCGGCCGATGTTGTTTCTCGGCAGCCCATGTCTCAACCAAACTGCGGACGGCAGCACTGGAGTACATGCCGTGGGTGATGGTACCAGGGAGGTTGGCATAGCTTGCGAAGACGCGAGACACGTGAATAGGATTGTAATCACCAGACACGCGAGCGTAGTTTTCGTTCGACGCAGGGGCTTTCAGGCTCAAAGGAGTCTTGCCGTGCAGCGGAATTGGGTTCTCGAACAGCACGGCCTGGTCAATGGCCGCACCGTTGCGCTGCAAGTAGTCCATGACGGGGTTTCCGAAGGCAGTACCTGACTGGTAGTTGACGGAAGCAATAGTGATGATTTCCTTGGTCGGTAGCTCAAGGAGAACCTCGCCGATGGTCTCAATCTGTGAGAAGGCCGTCTTGTTCTTGTATCGTAAGAATGTCTCCAACTTGAACATCAAGGTCTTGTTCAGTAGATCAATGTCTGGCTCCTCGAAGTTGAACCACTCCTTTGATCGCAGGATCGCGACATCCTTGCTGGTGGCAAGGTGAAGCTGCATCATCTTCTCGTTCTTCCTCTGGAAGGTGTTCTCAAAGTCATCGTATGCGCCACGGTACAGGAACTGGCTGGTAACCTCCATCACAGGCTCTCCCTTACGGGTAATGGTACCGCAGACCTCGACCATCTTGCCGGATTCTTGGTTGATGACAGCGTTGATCTGAGCGGTGGTGTCGACCACGTCACCCTTCTTGAGCGGCTCGGCACCGGGGAGCATGCGGAAGCCGTTGGAGAGATGAACAAGCTTCAGCAGATCACCGTCAATCGCGCGAGGGAAGATGGGCTTGGTGATGGCCTTCCATCCAACAACAATGGCAAAGTCCATGGGGGCGAAGACCTCCTTGCCAGGACGGTCGACAAACGCTTCGCCTGTGTTGCCGACGGCATGAACAAAGTCGTTGATGGCCTCACTTGTGACAGTAGCGCGACCACCATCGAAACGAGAGGCCACGTCTGCATCATATGGGCATGCCTCGTCACCGAACCAGATCTTGAAGTAGAAGTCCTTGATGCGGTCGTTTCGGGACTCCATAACCTCGTGGATGGGAGCATACCCAATGTCTGGACGGTAGGTGAAGCGGAACGGCAGGGCAATGGGCTGCTTCAGAGCAGTGCGCTCCTCGTACATGTTGAGCAGAATCTCACTGTCGCCCGTCAAGCTGACCTCGACCGTCTTGATCAGTTTGCCGTTGGAGTGAAGTTCCTTCAAGAGAATGGTAGTCTTCGCCGGCTCGTTGGGGTTGTTGATCTCTACAAGCATGCCTGGTGTGGGTGCGAAGATTCTTGCGGTGGGGTTGGACTGGAAGCGTTGACCTTGCACAAAAATATCGGTGGTGAAGAATGCGTGCCTCCACGAGTATGTGGATCCAGCCAGCAGCTGGAGCCATGCGTGAGCCTCTGGCATGGTGACATTGGGCGCAGCTGACAGGCGGTAGATGGTCTTGGTTTCGAGCTGCGAAACGGTAAGGCCGTCGACTTCTACGCCTTCTGATATGCCCAGGAGGTTGCTACCAAAGTATTCAATGACCGGCACCTGGGACTCATCCCCTCCGTACACATCGCGCAGGAGGTTTTGGATGTGGCCCTGGTGCACGCCGTCGAGGATCTCCTTGATCGGCTCATCGACCTTGGTAGAGTACTTGACAGCCATCGGCCCTTGCAGGATGCATGTCCTGCCGACGTCCTGGTCAACGACGGCGTCCAAGTCCTCCGACTGCCAAAGTGAATCCTTCTTGAAAAAGAACTCAAAGGTGTCGTCAAGAACGGGGACAAAAGGCACAGGCTTTTGTCCACGGCGCTGGCACAGCAAGAGGAAATGCTGGACATCCTGAGCGTTGATCAACTGGTGGTCAGCCTCTGGGTAGGCTTCGAAGACTTTCTGGATGGTTGGGTATGGGTCGTTGAGCTCTTCGTAGCTCTGGATGAGAGACTCATTGCTCGACTTGCTGAAGCGTTCCTCAAGACGGCGGATGAAGTCGCCAGTCAACCTCTTCAAGCTTTGGTCGATCCAGCGAGTTTGGTGCTTGACATACATGAGATCGACCATACGCTGTACGACCTCAGTGTAGGTCATATCCTCGAGGTCGACAGATTCGCCCTTCTTGTTCCTGCCGAACCAGACCTTTTGGAAGTCCTTGTTCAACTTGTCGATGATGTACTCGCGCATCTTCTTGAGCTCAGGAATGCGTTTCTCCTTCTTCAAGCTGAAGATCTTCTGGTCCATTTCGTGCCAGAAGATAACACCGCGGGTGGCAAGCTTGTGAATTGGCTCGCCCATCTCGGAGCGCACGGTAATGACACCTCCAGCAGGGCCCTTGTATGTCTTCTCCCAGTCACTGTCATCAAGACCGGGCGCTTCGACGATGGCCTGTTTGGCCATCTTCGAGGTGTGGCATTCCTTGGAGGTCATGACACGGCTACCAAAGAGGCAACCGTCATATGGCATGGGAGGGTAGCCGAAGCGAGTTGACCAGGCACCAGTGAGGTATGGGTAGGTGTCCTCTGAGCCACCGAAACCAGAGCCGGCGACCAAAATCAGGTTGTCGCACTTGCGGAGACGGCTGTACATCTGCAGGATAGGCTGGTGGAAATCCTCGAACGAGTGATGACCTCCACCACGACCACCGGTCCACTGAAGCAAGACGGGGAAATGCGGGTTTGCCTTTGCAATGTTGATGGTCGCCTGAATGGCCTCGACCGAACCAGGCTTGAAAGCAATGTGCTTGATGCCGAGAGTCTCAATGTACTCGTTCGCAACCTCAATAGATGGAACACCAGCACCGATGGTGAGGCCTTCGATGGGCACGCCTTCGGCACGAAGCTTTGCCAGAAGGGGGATCTGCCATGCCATGGCACGAGGGTTGACGTAGATCAAGTTGACGGTGATACCGCGTCCAGCAGGGATGGCCTTCTCGATCTTGGTGATCGCAGCGGTCATGGTCTTCTCGTTATAATAACCACCGCCAGCAAGTTCGATCTCGTAGCCAGCGTTCATGGTGGCAGCAACAAAGTCCCATGGCACCGTGCATGGTGTCATACCAGCGACCATGACTGGTGGCAGACCCAGCATCCTGCTCATCTTGGTGTCGACATAAGTCTGACCAGTGGACGTCTTAACAAGACGTGGACCGTGATCCTTGACCCAGTCAACTGCATACTTGACCGCATGCTCAGAATCCCGGTCGAAGATCTCGGGCTTGTAGCCAACTTCAGGATTTTGGCCGTCGATGGCTCCCGCAAGGATGACGCGAACTCCCGTTCCATCCTTGTTACGGTTGGTCAGAACACCTAGGCCAGAAATGCCACCAGGGCCGAAATCTAGAATGTGCGTCGCTTTGGGAAAGACTGTCGCCTTCTCCCACTCGACTGAGTCCGAAGTAATCATGCGCACAAGGCGGGGCACAATGTTGTCGGAGCCGTCATCTCGGATGTCCTTGCCCGTGTGGGTGTCGTACATCGGAATGCCCAGATCGCTTGCAGGAATCTTGATGTCCTTCAGGTCGTCTTCTAGCTGCTTCGCCGCCTCGGTCAAGTATTGGCTATGGAAGGGGGCAGTGATGGGCAGGAAACGGTTGACGAAGCGGACCTTGCGCTCAGTGAAGGGGATTCTGGTCTGGTCGAGACCAGTGGGAGCCTTGTTCTTTCGCAGACGGAGGTTGAGACCGTAGAGCGAGATGGGAGGTCCAGTCACGACGAAGTTGCGGGCGCTGTTCACGAGGGAGATGGCAATGTGCCTGTCTTGTGGCAAATGCGCGTTGGTCGCATCAATATGGTCTTGCACTGCTTTCCTTGAGAGGTCACGGATGGAAAGCATGGGCGTTGGGGTGCCTTCACCGTTGTCCATCGAGTCCTGCAGAACTGACGGCGCAAGCGATGTGCGTGGGAAAGCCTGCTGGCTGCGAGTACCGATCCAGAACAAAATTTCAATGGCCTTCTTTGAGGATTCTTGAAAAGTCGCCCAGTTCTTGGCTTGGGCAATGGCCGCAGCTGTGACTACACCCTGGGAATGTCCTGTAACACCAGCGAAGCGCTTGCGAACGTTCCCTGGATGTCCTCCGAGCACCCTCGTAGTGACAATGAAATGCGCAAGCTGAGTCAACCCAATCAAGGGCAAACTGACTGGCGCTGAGACAAGGTATTCAGTGTCGGGCTGCGACTCGCGGTTGTTGAGCCATCGCATGACATCGAGACCCTTGGAGTAGAGCTTCTCAGCCCGCGGGTCTCGAGACAATTGCAGGAGATGCTGTGCTTCGGCCGCGATGAAGTCCTCGACGAACGGGGTGTAGGTGTTGTAGATTTCGCGGAGTTCATCAAAGTACTCCTCGATGTTGCCCTGGCCACCCAGCACAGCATAGATGACAGCGTTGCCGTCGTCGGCTTCGCGCCACAGAGCTGAATCGTGCATCTTGAGCGGCCGCTCTACTGCCGAACGTGCCGCGTAGTACGACCGGACTGTGACGAGCTTCTTCTCGGTGATGCCAGGCAGAGATGCAGCCAGGGCGTGCACCTCATTGCCGCGGAGGAAGGCGCGCTCAAACTCGGTGATGATGAGTTTGAGCACTTCCTCGAATGATTCGGGGTCTTCGCCCTCCTCTACTTCTCGGGCTACAAAGCCCATGAACCGCGCCACCAGTTCGGGTATCGATGAGGGCTCGTCATCCTGGGCGAGTTCGTCTGTGGGCTCGGGAAGGGTGAGCTTGAAAGTGTCCTTCAGCTGCTGGGCGTTGAAATGGAGGGCGGTCGGGATGAGGAGCGTATATTCGAGCGAGCCGTGGGTGAGGATGAGGGGGCGCAAGTTCGCGGCAGAGCGAGGCGTGGAGAGGCCTGTCTGCTGCCCGGAGCCGAACATGGTGAGAGGCTTCAAGTCGGACATGTTAGCAGTGTTCTGATTGTTTGTGTGGTGTTTTTTGGGAGTTGAAGTGTCATTGCGTACCTCTCTTGCGGGAAAAATTAGGGTTATGGAAGGAGCGACTGGGAAGTGGTGAGTTTCGTCTGGTGGTGGGGAAAGAGCGAGTCAAGTTCGGAAAGAGCACCCAGAAGTCCTTCACCGCGCTCTGTCCTTCGCAAGATGTGCTCAATGTAGCAATATAGCGGCCACGTACCTAATCGAAATCGACCAGCGAGAAACTAATCTGCTGGCGTGCTCGGGAATTGGTCCGTACTGCTGTTGCAGCTCCCTCGCTGTGGAATGAGGCGGGTCGTGTGCGGCGGGGTGAGAGATCCACCGCAGGCAACAGGAATGCTTAGGGTATATGAAGAGTAATCAAGAGGGAGAGGAGGGTGCAATTGGGCAGGAGGAGGTGAGGGAGGACTCGGGACGGTCACATATTATCGCCGGCACAGCTGTCGACTTTTTGCAGCGAGCTTCAGGAAACCCGCACTAGTAATGCAGGGATCACAACACTTCCGGTAATGTTGGGGATTAAGCGGGCAGCGCTGCATACAAGCTCTCAACCAGCCGGACCAGCAGCTCAACCACGACTTGCTGACGTGCTCAAGACGGACAGCGTTCTACAAGTCCGTCCAAGTCTTCTCACGCTGAATCAGCCTGCACGCCCATGGCCGCTGCTACTGTTGGGGCTGCTGTTGACACGGTTGTTTCTTGGGAGCGCTGCTCACCGCCCGCCCGCAAGTCCCACCAGATTGGCGTCTATCGTGGTGTGTCTTTTCGCAAGCCCGTCTCCTTCAGGCGAAATTTATGTTGAGCCGGCCAATGCGTGGAGCATTACCGTGCAGGGGTCTGGCTCAGTAGTTTTTAGATGCAACCGAAGAATTCCTCAACACTTGGAGCCTTCCCTTCGAACGAGAGATACGCGTAGCCTCTGTTCCAGTTCAAGTGTTGGGGTGCCGTTGCGTCGATCACATACCTCTCTCCCATATCAAAATAATTGTTCCCGGGGATCACCACCCAATCACCCGAGCTTAATTCCTCTTGCTCTCCCTCACACTACCAACACGCCTGCACGTCGCTCCTTCCCCCGACTGCAGTGCTCCTTCCTCCAATTTCTACTGAGATACCCGTTCCTTCCACATTGAAGGAGCACCACCACTGAGCTCATTGAGCTGCCCACTCTCCCTCTGCCAATTGCTCCCGCACCACGCTCAGCATGCGTCCCGAAGTCGAGCAGGAGCTCTCGCACACGCTGCTCATCGAGCTGCTTGCATACCAGTTCGCCTCGCCCGTGAGGTGGATTGAGACGCAAGATGTCGTCCTTGGTGAAAACACCACGGAGCGCATCGTCGAAATCGGCCCCGCAGACACGCTCGG
This sequence comes from Parastagonospora nodorum SN15, assembly GCF_000146915.1. Taxonomy (NCBI): domain Eukaryota; kingdom Fungi; phylum Ascomycota; class Dothideomycetes; order Pleosporales; family Phaeosphaeriaceae; genus Parastagonospora; species Parastagonospora nodorum. Next base: position 727,731 of record NW_001884551.1, on the reverse strand, counting down.
GGTCATGGCCAAGCGGACGCTGGCCTCCAAATACGAAGCACACGACGCCGCACGCTCGGTGCAACGGCAAATTCTGTGCTACAACAAGGACGCCAAAGACATCTACTACGACGTAGACCCCGTGGAGGAGGAGCCCGAGCCGGCAGCTGGAGGCGGCGGAGACGCCCCATCAGCGTCCTCGAGTGCCCCCGCAGCAGCTTCAGCGCCAGTAGCAGCCCCTGCCGCGAGCGCGGGCCCAGCAGCTCAGGTGCCCGATACCCCAGTCACAGCCGTCGACATTCTGCGGGCGCTGGTGGCCCAGAAGCTCAAGAAGCCGCTCATGGACATTCCGCTGAGCAAGGCCATCAAGGACTTGGTTGGAGGTGGGTGAACCGCAGCTCTAATACCACAACTCAGCTAACACCCAACAGGCAAATCGACACTGCAAAATGAAATCCTCGGAGACCTGGGCAAGGAGTTTGGCTCAACGCCCGAGAAGCCCGAAGACACGCCTCTCGACGAGCTCGGTGCCTCGATGCAGCAGACGTTCAACGGCCAGCTTGGCAAGCAGTCGGCCTCGCTCATTGCGCGCATGGTCTCGTCGAAAATGCCCGGAGGCTTCAACATCACAGCTGTGCGCAAGCACCTCGAGACAAGATGGGGTCTCGCTCAGGGCCGCCAAGACGGTGTCCTGCTGCTTGCCATCACCAACGAGCCGGCCGCGCGATTGGGCTCTGAGGCCGACGGAAAGGCCTTCCTGGACGACCAGGCCAACAAGTACGCTGGCATTGCGGGCATCAGCCTGTCTGCGCCCACAGCAGCAGGCGGCGACGGAGGCGCTGGAGGCGGCATGATGATGGACCCTGCAGCGCTTGACGCTCTCACAAAAGACCAGAGACAGCTGTTCAAGCAGCAACTGGAGCTATTTGCCAGGTACCTCAAGATGGACCTCCGCGCAGGTGACAAAGCTTTCTTGGGTGGCCAAAAGGCCCAGGAGGCTCTGCAGGCTCAATTAGACCTCTGGACCACCGAGCACGGCGAATTCTACGCTTCAGGCATCGAGCCCCAGTTCACCCCCCTCAAAGCGCGTGTCTACGATTCCTCGTGGAATTGGGCTCGACAGGATGCTCTCAGCATGTACTACGACATCATTTTCGGCAAGCTCAAGGCGGTCGACCGCGAGATTGTCAGCCGCTGTATTGCCATCATGAACCGGTCGAACCCTCTCCTGCTTGAATTCATGCAGTACCACATGGACCACTGCCCCACCGAGCGCGGCGAGACCTACGAGCTCGCCAAAGAGCTCGGCCAGCAGCTCATCGACAACTGCAAGGATGTGCTCAACGAGGCCCCCGTATACAAAGATGTCGCTGTACCAACTGCGCCACACCTTGAGATCGATGTCAAGGGCAACATGAACTACGAGGAGGCGCCCCGTGCGAGCGTTCGCAAGCTTGAGCACTATGTGCGTGAGATGGCCGAGGGCGGCAAGCTCTCAGAGTACGGAAACCGCACCAAGGTCCAGAACGACCTTCAGCGCATCTACAAGCTCATCAAGCAACAACACAAGCTCTCCAAGTCTTCGCAGCTGCAGATCAAGAGTCTATACGCCAACGTCATTCGGTCTCTGTCAATGAACGAGGGCCAGATCATCCCGCATGAGAATGGCAAGGCAGGCTCTAAGCGTGGACGCAACGGCCGTCTCAATGGCGCCCAAAAACAAGGAAAGGTTGAGACCGTCCCCTTCCTGCATCTCAAGCGCAAGGACGACCATGGCTGGGAGTACAGCAAGAAGCTGACTGGCGTGTACCTTGACTGTCTAGAGAACGCCGCCAAGTCTGGCGTGACCTTCCAGGGCAAGTACGCTCTCATGACCGGTGCTGGTGCCGGCTCGATCGGTGCTCAAGTTCTGCAGGGCTTGATCGGTGGTGGCGCCAAGGTGGTCGTGACAACGTCCAGGTTCTCTCGCGATGTCACAGAGTACTACCAGTCAATGTACTCCCGGTACGGTGCCAAGGGCTCACAGCTCATCGTTGTACCTTTCAACCAAGGTAGCAACCAGGACGTCGAGGCACTTATCGACTACATCTTTGATGCTAAGAAGGGTCTCGGCTGGGACCTCGACTATGTCATTCCATTCGCCGCCATTCCTGAGAATGGTCGTGAAATTGACGGCATTGATTCCAAGTCAGAACTTGCTCACCGCATCATGTTGACGAACCTTCTCCGTATGCTCGGTGCCATCAAGAAGCAAAAGCAAGCCAACGGCTACGAGACCCGGCCAGCGCAGGTTATGCTTCCTCTCTCGCCCAACCATGGCACCTTTGGTAATGACGGATTGTACTCGGAATCCAAGATGTCGCTGGAGACGCTCTTCTCCAGGTGGCACTCCGAGAGCTGGGGCAACTACCTCACCATTTGCGGAGCTGTCATTGGCTGGACACGTGGCACAGGCCTCATGAGCGCCAACAACATTGTTGCTGAGGGCATTGAGAAGTACGGTGTGCGCACCTTCTCTCAACAGGAAATGGCCTTCAACATCCTCGGGCTCATGGCACCACCGATTGTCAACCTCTGCCAGGTCGAGCCCGTCTGGGCAGACCTGAACGGTGGCTTCCAGTACATTCCCAACCTCAAGGACCTCATGGGCGACCTCCGCAAGGAGCTCATGGAGACCAGTGATGTTCGCCGGGCTGTCATCAAGGAGAATGCCATCGAGAACAAGGTCGTCAATGGCGAGGCTAGCGAGGCTTTGTACAAGAAGGCTACGATCGAGCCCAGGGCCAACATGAAGTTTGACTTCCCCAACCTGCCTGATTGGGACACTGAGGTCAAGCCTCTCAATGAGGACCTGAAGGGTATGGTTGATCTCGAGAAGGTCGTTGTTGTCACTGGTTTCTCTGAGGTTGGCCCTTGGGGTAACTCAAGGACGCGATGGGAGATGGAGGCCTATGGCGAGTTCTCTCTGGAGGGTTGCGTTGAGATGGCCTGGATCATGGGCCTCATCAAGAACCACAACGGCAATCTGAAGGGCAAGAGCTATTCTGGTTGGGTCGATGCCAAGACTGGAGAACCAGTTGACGACAAGGAGATCAAGCCCAAGTACGAGAAGTACATTCTTGAGCACAGCGGTATCCGTCTCATTGAACCAGAGCTATTCCATGGCTACGACCCGAAGCAGAAGCAGCTGATGCAGGAGATCCAGATCGAGGAAGACCTCGACCCATTTGAGGCTTCCAAGGAGCTTGCCGATGAGTTCAAGCGTGAGCATGGTGACAAGGTTGAGATCTTTGCCATCGAAGACTCTGGCGAGTACACTGTGCGCATGAAGAAGGGCGCGACTCTTCTTATTCCCAAGGCTCTGCGATTTGACCGCCTCGTGGCTGGCCAGATCCCCACTGGCTGGGACGCAAAGAAGTACGGTGTACCGGACGACATCATCGCGCAGGTTGACCCTGTTACACTCTTTGTGCTCGTTTCCACAGCAGAGTGTCTTCTTGCTAGCGGTATCACCGACCCCTACGAGTTCTACCAATACGTGCATCTTTCAGAAGTTGGTAACTGTGTAGGATCTGGTATCGGTGGTACCACCGCTCTCCGAGGCATGTACAAAGACCGCTTCCTTGACAAGCCTGTCCAGAAGGACATTCTCCAGGAGTCCTTCATCAACACCATGAGTGCCTGGGTTAACATGTTGCTCATGTCTTCTACCGGACCTATCAAGACCCCAGTCGGAGCTTGTGCCACTGCTGTCGAATCGATCGACATCGGATACGACACCATTGTTGAAGGCAAGGCCCGTGTCTGCTTCGTCGGTGGATTCGATGACTTCCAAGAGGAAGGCTCATACGAGTTCGCGAACATGAAAGCGACCAGCAACGCCGAGGATGAGTTTGAACACGGCAGAACACCACGAGAGATGTCCCGTCCTACCACAACTACCAGGAACGGCTTCATGGAGTCCCAAGGTGCAGGTATGCAAGTCATCATGGATGCCAAGTTGGCGTTGGACATGGGTGTACCCATTTACGGCATCATTGGTTTCACCGCGACAGCCACGGACAAGATCGGTCGATCTGTGCCCGCTCCCGGAAAGGGTGTTCTGACCACAGCCCGTGAGATGCCGTCTAAGTTCCCATCGCCTCTGCTCGACATCAAGTACAGGAAGAGGCAGATGGAACTCCGACGCAAGCAGATCAAGCAATGGCAAGAGTCCGAGCTCATGTACCTCCAAGAAGAGGTTGCCGCCATCAAGGATGCAGGCGACAACATCAACGAGGCCGACTACCTTGAGGAGCGTGCCACACACATTGAGCTCGAGGCTCAGCGACAAGAGAAGGAGGCTTTGAACAGCCTGGGCAATGCTTTCTGGAAGAAGGATCCACGCATTGCTCCTCTCCGTGGTGCCCTCGCTACATGGGGTCTCACCGTCGATGATCTTGGCGTCGCTTCGTTCCACGGTACCTCTACTGTTGCAAACGACAAGAACGAGTCCAGCGTCGTCAATGAGCAGATGCGACATCTCGGACGCACCAAGGGTAACGCACTGCTTGGTATATTCCAGAAGTACCTTACTGGTCATCCCAAGGGTCCCGCTGGTGCTTGGATGTTCAACGGCTGCTTGCAGGTGCTCAACACTGGTCTCGTGCCTGGTAACCGAAATGCCGACAACGTCGATAAGATCATGGAGCAGTTCGATTATATTGTCTACCCGTCGCGAGCCATCCAAACCGACGGCATCAAAGCGTTCTCCGTCACATCATTTGGTTTCGGTCAAAAGGGCACGCAAGCTATCGGTATCCACCCCAAGTACCTTTACGCTGCGCTCGACCACGCTCAGTTCGCGACCTACAAGCAGAAGGTCGAGGCTCGCCAAAAGAGGGCGTACCGATACTTCCACGATGGCCTCATCAACAACACCATGTTCCGCGCCAAGGACAAAGCACCATACGAGGACAGCAAGATGGAAGAGATCTTCCTCAACCCTCGCGCACGTGTTGTCATTGACAAGAAGACTGCGACCTACTCGTTCCCTAAGAAGTACGAGGCGCCAAAGAAGGACAAGAAGGCCGAGGAGACGACAAAGATGATCGAGTCGATAACACAGGCCACTGCCACTGCCAACACAAAGGTCGGCGTTGATGTCGAGAGCCTGAGCGCCCTCAACATTGAGAACGACACTTTCCTCGAGCGCAATTTCACAGAGAAGGAGATTGCGTACTGTCAGAAAGCTGCCAGCCCCCAGGCCAGCTTCACCGGCAAGTGGTCTGCAAAGGAGGCCGTATTCAAGTCGCTAGGTGTAAAGGGTCAAGGCGCAGGCGCAGCGCTTAAGGATATTGAAATCGTCAATGACGAGACGGGCGCGCCGCAAGTTCAGGTACGATCTTCACTTTTCCAATACAAAACACTTGCTAACATTAATCCCAGCTCCATGGCCAAGCCCAAGAAGAAGCCACCCGCGTCGGCGTCAAGACGATCAGCATCAGCATCAGTCACTCAGAGGAGCAGGCGGTTTCTGTAGCGATTGCGCAATTCTAGATCAAGAGTGTTGTTGTGGAGGGGTTTGATAGACGGTGCGAGCTTTGGCGCAGTATGACGGATACCACTACAAAGTCCCACGCAGGCGCATGTTTATCCCGGGTGTTCTGGCTTCGGCTTCAGCTTTGGCTTGTTTCTGTCATGATTTTGGAAGAGAAGCTGCAGCTTGCTATGAGGTATATTAGTCTTAACGTTGTAATGCAATTGAAAAATCATTAAAAATAATCACCTTCGCTCACTTGTATGTTTTTCGGCCGATGGTGAGCTTGTTTGGGCCGGGAGCATGTCGAGATAAGCTCATCTGCTGATTACGGCAGGAGGAGGATCGGGGACCCACATGTTTGCATTCGGTTGAGCGGCGGCTAGAGTGGCCCTGCATTGTAGGAGTGCATGGCGGCGAGGTTTGTTGAGCGTGTTGGGAGCGTTGGGGGCGGTGGGGCCGGTATCGTGCGGTGATGAGACGGGATGATTGGGACGGTGGTGATTGGAGAAGTTTTCTCTCATCGCACTTTTTCGTAGTTTTGTAGATTGGTTTAAGCTGATTGAAAGATCTGGTGAGAGGTGAAATCAAATCTTATGCATTTGATCAAAGGATACGTGAGAGATGTATGCATGTGTGGTATGGTATGTACGTAAGAAAGGCTTTGCTCTATCTTCGGATGGAAGATGCTTTTACTCGAGCGATTTCGTAGCCAATCATAGCTCTAACGTCACATCTCTTTGCTTCTGTTAGTTGTTTCTGTCTGTTTACGTTGACACTCACAACCCCGGTGGTCAAACATCACATCAGCTGGGTCATCTTCTCCAAAAATCTCTTCCGCGAGGATTACATCCAAGAGGTGGCAGACTAGGCAGATGTACAATTGAATCACGCTTGTATGCTTCAGAGCTGAGATGACGCCTGCTTTGACTGCTTCGAGGGGAGCATCATAGTCAATCCGAACCACAGCATGTTGAAGGTCCTCTGCTAGTCCCATTATGGCATATATTCTGTCGTGCGGATCGTGGCATGCAGACTCCTCCGTCATCTTCAGAAGCTCCAGAAGCGATAGAGTTGGTATCGGAAGTTTGAAAACCCGCTGGCTTAGTGGGTCGTGGGACTCGCACATGTCGAGGATCTTGAATCCGGGGCTTTGCATTATCGGCATCTCTGTGTTCGCATCTGACATACACAAAGAGGAAAAGCATACGCCGATCGCGGTCTTGAGGTCCTGGTGTCGCATGCTGCTCCGGCTGCAGTGTATAATGAGTTCTCTGGCAAGGAGATACTCTTGAATGATCCAGATTCTGTGCCAATAGCTGTGGTTCAGCAAAGCAATGAGCGCTCTCCACCCTTCTTCCGCAGCCACGATGGAAGCTCTATGGTCGGCGTAATTCGAGAGCGGCCTTTCTCCACAAGAACTATTTTCCTTCCCATCCTTATTGAATTCCCTGTTGGTGACCTTGGTTACGGTTCTAGCTCCCGGGCCGAGCTCTCCAAGATGCACGAGTCTAGAGACGAACTGGACTGAATCCGAAAATTCTGGAAAATCCGCACCCAACCAGACGCGAACTCTCAGGGCATGTGTATATATTAAGCCCATCATCTGAACTTGATGGCCTCTTTCTCGGTGGTCTGCTTGATTGATACAGATCGCATCTATCCACAAGGCTCCTGTGACACCCATATCTCGGAAACAGACCAAGGCCTGGAACAGGTTGTCGCGGACTTTGAAATTTTGGCCGTCGAGGAATATGGTGTGTCTTGGAGCCTCAGGGTTGCCCCATTCGTACGATAGAGCTTCGTAAGGGTCACAAATGCCGTTGGTAAGCTCAGACTCATCGTCTGCACGAGGGTATGGGCTTGGGATGTAGGGATGCGGCAATACGCTGATAGAGGTGCTGACTTCGATCGTACTGTGTTTGAGACCAGGCGCAATATGTAGTAGTCGGATCTCGCAGTTCGCAAGGTTGAGAGATTTATATACAACTGACGTCTTGGATAATCCTCTGATGGCAAAGTCTAGCTTTCTTGAGATCCGCCGGGCAATCGATTGAGGAGTCATTGTAGATAGAGAAGATGCTGTGTGCTAGGCAACAGTGATCGTTCCTGTCAGAAGGTTAAGTTCGCCTAGCACTGCCTCATCCAATCACCCGGGGGCTGTGTTTTCAGCCTTCTCGCGTACAGACTACACCCGACGCCTCAGCGTGACATGTCGTAATAGAGAAAGTAAGGAACTCCCAGGGTAAACCAATTCGCTCACCGAGGACGTGGCTGCTGCGATTATAAGCGCACATGATAACAACAATATTCACTACAATAGGTAACTACTTCGCCACACCCTTGTCTCGAATTACTGGAGAGCTCTTTACGAGATAGTATGGAGAGTATCAATGATCTAAATCTCGGTAGTGAGTGGTGTCCAAGTCACGGAAACAACGTGAATTTGCAAGGTCTTTCACCTAACATACCTTCGTCGCTGCGATACATGGAGACAGAGGCGTGCCAGCCAAGAGAACGGTACATCTTGAAATTAAAATTACAGACAGACAGAAACATCTCCGCTCAAATAGGTTTCGCAACTGTCTACATGGGCTAGTCTCAAGCTGGGTGTCCTGAGCCTCAGCACTCCAGCTTCAGACAACAAGTACCTAAACCACATCGCCATGTCCCTTGAGTCTCATCCAACTCTCGGGGAATATCGACAAACGGTATATGGGTAATGCATATGATCATAAAGTGCGCCTCCGCAGATATCGTAAAGATTATCTTCAGTTAGACGTGTGATGTAGCGTTCATACCTTCTCAGGAATGACCGTACCAATTCTTGAAGTTATGTTGCGGTGCACAGCTGACGATCATACACTCGTTCGGGACCGAGGTAGTTCTAAACATCTCATCAAGCAGTTGGATTTCAATCATTGCTATGATGCAGCCACAAGGCAATATACGAGAATGTTAAGATCTATCAACACGCATGGGCCTGCAATAACGATGTCAGATACTTAATGACACCCTCAGTCACACAACCAAACTGCGCAGTTCTATACCCCAGCGCACCCTCATTCTGAGACTTTCGCAAGCAAAGCGACACACGAGCCAAGCGTCATGAAAAGTCTCCCGATGCTTGGTAGAAGTATCATTCGGCGGCCAGCGATGGTTCCTGATATCTTCTCCATACTCTAGCACATGTAGCTTGCCATGGCCAATTCGATACATAGGGTGAGAAGACATCACCTGCCTTTACGACGCGCAGCTAGAACTAACATACCTCCAGCGCTTTATCAGACTGATTCAAAGCACGACTCACCAGCAAAGCAACACTCCCAAGACTTACCTAAAGCCTAACCTCGCGCCTGGACCACATCGGGTTGACAGCCAACACGCTGATGCGGCCCGGGCTTCTTGCGCAGACCACCGCACTGCCTCTACTTCGTCCATCCTTCTCGAAAAAACTTTGAACTGACGATCAATGCTCCGCACATGTGTTCCATTGCCGCAATCGACGCCTCGCAGATAACGATCGACAGAAACCGTGCCAGAAGCGACGAGCTGGGAGTCAGCGCAGTTGCTGTGATGGGCGACTCATTGTGCAAACCCCTGGCATTTGCAGATGAGAAATATCGCAGCTTCAGCCTCGTCACGGTCGGTGCTGCGATGCGTCACTTCCCCGATGCGGGACTTGCCGTGGCATGGCTGGTTGGGCGGTTTGTATGCTGAGGATGGGTTTGATGCTGGAAACAAATGATCATTGAGCTGATACCTAAACCGCGTGGGTATATAGAGGATGAGCTGGGGTTTGTGTTGAGTGGTGCGTGTGGGCTTGATTTCGGTTTTGAGGTCTTGTATTGAGTTCCAAATAGACCCGTACAAGGCTGAGCAAGGTCCAAGATGCAGTGTTTTGCTGCGAGCGCGGTGAAACCTTTGACGGAGTAAGAGACGTTTAGTGTCTGTTCAAAGCATGAAGAGTCTTGGCATAGAGTCGTTTCCGTGAGGCGCGAGCGGATATGGACCTGACGGGTAACTATCAGCTGCAATATTGTCGCTTACCTCGTGTCATTCATTCCGTTCCACGTGTCAATCGTGTTTTCGCGTGGAAGCATCCGGCGCATGTCGGCTCGGCAATGGGTATGAATTACCCAGCTGTGCCGAAATGTCCAGCAGTCACCAACATGCGCACTTGTCAAATCACGGTCTGTGTGTTAAATTGATGGTAGAACTCGAGTCGTTGGCAGCTCGAGGCACATAAGCCGAAATGAAGCTCGGGATTGGAACAATATGGGGATCGTGACATTCCCTGCTCATGACTCCAGTCCAGTTTGATTACAGATCGGGACATATTGACGTCGGATGCACGTAGTCAGCACCGGTTCGATGGGTATGTCAGAGATATAATAGAGCCGTACGTAACGCCCAGGTTGACGGTCGCAAGGCACCGAGGATTTTTCCAAGGCAGCAACGCTATGCTTGTGCGTGTGCCATCGATACATCCCTATGGTCGGTCGACGTTTCCGACGAAATGGTGCTTGTTATCGATGGTGAGACGACGGCGACTTGTTGACAGGTGGTTGCAGCGATGATGCCGGATCAGCACGAACCGTTGCGGCCAAACGTGCGCTACGGCTCGTGGATGACTGTGTTTTCTCCGCAAACCCGCTGATGCGCTGACTGAAACACTTTGCTGAGGTTCTGTGAAGTTGGGCCCGATTATGATGGAATCCATGCTTTTCCGTTTCAGAGTGAGCTGATGGATATCTTGGCGTATTATTGTTTTTCAACAGACCACATCGCGATCCGCTGCGCTGCGGTCGCGTGGCGGGGATGGCGGCCAGCGAATAGAGATCTGACAGAGCGGAGATGCTGCCAATTTCACGGACGGCCCGGACAGATCTCATTACCGGCACTCTGGAATTGGGGAGATGCCCTGGGCAGGCTATGGCGATCCAGCCCAAGTGAACATCAATCGAAGTCGAGTACAACAAAGTGTACAAACGGTCCTTTTTTTGACGTTGCAAGTAAGTAACAAGAATCATGGCGATAGCCGCGTCAACGAGGCGAAACAAAAAGCGGTAGTCTTGATAGCCGTCAAGTCTAAAACTCTCCGGGCGTCGTCTCCTGCAGTGATCAGCTGCAGTGACAGGCATGGGCATGCCCCACGGCGTCATATGAAAGCAAATAAGGCTTCGAGAGCTTTCGATTGGAGAAAGGCAATTCTAGTGGAGTCAGCCCTGGATGCGGGCAAAACTCTGCACTCATATGTAGACGAGGAAGCAAGGTCCATCCTGAGGGTTCTCGAAGCCACACGGAACAGCTCGATGATGGAGGCGATAGGCGTGCAGCGTGCGGAAATGAAATGCAGTCATGGTGACATTAGATGACGTATATGGCCAATACGGCTCTGGTGCTCTCGTGAGGTCAGAAGATTCAGAACATGTCGAGGGACCAATTCCGCAGTCAATGGTGTCGTGGTAGTACGAAAAAGGGGATTGGAAAAGTGCGAACGAGCGGTTAGCGCAGGGGGAGGTCTACTGCCGGCAGACGATTCGCTCGCTTCGTCGAGCTTCCCGAAGTTAGCCGTCTCAGGTAGGCGATAGCCCAGGCAGGCCGTAGACGGACCACTCCCCGCGTAGGGGCTCATCCTGGACGTCAGCGGGCGATAGGCTGGCGGCGGGCAAAGTGTTTCTCGTCGGGGAGTGCAGACTGGCGGGCGTTTGCACAGCCAAGATGCTGAGTGTGTCGCGTCGGAGCAAGGCGGATAAGCAGCAAATATCGATGCTGTGGACGGTGGATCGCCTCAGCCCCTCCCGCCATGCAGGTACAAAAGTACGCGTTCAGGGCAGGGCGGTGATTGGCCGGGCGTGCTGCAGGTGCACAGTTGTCAGCGGGAGTGCTCAGTGGCTCCCTGAAGGTCGCAGTGGCTGCTGCAGGCCTCCAGAGACGTGCGGTATCGTGCATTCTCGGGCCTGAGTCGCGACACAGGAGAGCGAATCCGTGGGCGTGCGGCCTGGTGCTTGTTGTTGTTTTGCTGTGCTGTGCTCGGGAATGCTCGACGCGTCGAGGCAGGCGCTTTGCAGGATCGGGGCAGCAGGCAGGAGCGGCGAGACTAGCGCCCGTTGGTGGATGGCCTTTATTCTCAGACCTCTCGCTGTCAGCTTCACGTTTCTCGCGGCGCCCGCATCCCCTGCGACGGCGCGGGTGCTGGCTGGTCAGAAGCTCTCGACGGCGTCCTCAGGCGGAGGCCCTGTGGCTGCAATGGGACGGGAGCCTGCACCGGTCCAAGGCCCGCGCGCTGTGTGAAGCCATGAACATGTCTGAAGCGCCCATGCGCCGCGGAAATGAACCTAGTGCAAACGACCCTTGTCCTGGTCAGAATTGCTCGTCACTCCCTGCTCCCCCAGGCCCGCTCTATGCCCGCTCCTTCAAGCTCTCCTCTCCGGTGCTGGTTGATTTCGTCGGGAGATCTGCTTCTTGCATTCTTTTCTTTCACAGCCGCACTCCGCAGCGCGCGTGCACCTCGCTCCTTCACCCCGTCCACCCCATTGCTGTCCAGCTACACACGCTCCTTAACCTGCCATAATCTACAATACTGTTTAGACATTTTACCATTCTTCCGCCAGCCGAACCCCAGCCCAGCGCCCGTACCAGAATTCTCCGCCCTCTACACGAGACCTCCCGATTTACCCATTTGGACCGCCATTGTCTCTCGTCAAAACGCATTCCTCCCCATTGGCGCCGGCCTTGAATTCGCCTCCTTTGTTATTCCTGCCTGACGCGTCCGACATTACATGGCGAGCGCGCCTGCCTCTTTCAACCCACACGCCCCCTCTGTGCTTGCATAACTGTATCGACCGACAGACTGGAATTAATACAGTCGACCGCTGGGTATGTATACCGTGCATCAACTGTACCAATTCGAGTGACGTGCAGACATGCATTGGTACCTGCAGGACCCTGGGCTGACCTTACCGCTACTGACAGACATCCACCGTCCTAGCGTACCGTCTATCCACGGCCGCGACTGCCCAATTGACCTTTCACACAGCGACTGTGAAAGCTTGTCCCGCTACCAGTGCGTTGCCCCACTTCCTCGACATCGCCGTGCTCTTCACACAGCACCCTCCCCGCGCAGCATTGTCTAACCAATTCAAATTTAGGCCACCATGAATCGCTGGTTGACAAGGAAGAAGGATGGCGTGGAGGAGCCCGCGACTGGAAAGAAGGCGAAGAAGGGCAAGAAGGGACAAGAGGAGGTCAAACCAGATTTTAACCTCGACGCCGCATTGCCCAAGGTGGACGACTTCCGGACGAGCTTGATCATGCCAGGCCTGTCGACGCGCTTCAGCATGTTGCGCGACCAAGACGACCCAAACTCAAAGATGGGCAAGGCGAGTGACGACAGCGTCCTGGCACCCAAACGCCAGTCGCGGCTGCACGAGTTCGGCTTCGTGCCCGGAGGACTTTCAGACATTGCCGAGGTGTCCTCGCTGAGCGGATCAATACGACCACCATTTGCCAATGAGCGATCGAATTCCTTCGACAGCAGAGACGATGATGACGGGTCCGGCAGCATGATGAGCCGGGCTAGGCCCGGCGAGGGCAACATTCTGTTTGGAGGTCGTCAAAAGATCTACATGATCTCCAACAACAGCTCCAAGGGGCTGGGGCGGACACTGTATGACGATGATGTGAACCTGTCTGCTTACCAGAAGCTGCGCCGGGAAGAGAAGGACAGACTCAGGCAGCAGGAGGCTGATGAGCAAAACGGTCTCCATTCTGAGCCGTCCAGCCCTTCCGCACTCAGCCGGAAGCGAGAGACGTCTTCGTCTACCAACTCGGGCACCGTCGAGACGCGCATATCGACGGCCGCCACATCCATCGCCTCTCAAGGTGCCAACTCTGTTGCCGTCAGTTCGCCCTCATATCCCACCCTCAACAGCCCAATCTTTCCGGAGACGGGCCGCTCCACCGCAAAGCCTCGAAGGCTCTACGATCAAGGACTCGACCTCCACATCCAAGAGCAACAGTCGTCTTCCATGAATCGCCTCAACTCAATACAGAGGGCACGAGCTCCTACGGGACGCTCAACCCCTCCCATCCCATTCGCCAGGTCTGCGACCAACCTCAGTGACCGATTCAACCGGGGCCCTGCATTCCGCTCCGAGAGCCCCAGTTCCCTGATGCAGCCTGGCATGAGCAGGAACAATTCGTCTGCTGGAACAAGTCCGGTGCTCAGTCGACCCCAGTCACCGGCATTGATAAGTCCCATTACGAGCGACAGTGAAGATGCCCATGCACTCAATGCTGCGCTCCAGCCCAACGATCGCGGCAAGGCAACAGCAATGGGTGCCTTCAATAAGCCAAAGGGGGCATTCAGCGAACAGCAATATGCAGAGCGTCTGAGACATCTGCATCGAGAACGCGACATACCTGAGGCGCAAGCGCCTGCACCCAAGGCAGAACGTTCTCCACCGCGAAAGCCTACCTTACGCGAACGTGCCGAGCAAGAAAAGAGGAGGCGTGCAGGATCTGTAGCATCTGACCAGCAGAGGGCCGAGTCTCCAGCTGAACCCGCTCCAGCACCGTCTGCCTTCTCTAGATTCCAAGCAGCAGCCAGCCAGATGAAGGTCTCTGGCCCAGCGTCACCAGCTGCAGCTTCAGATCATTCAGATCAGGCTTCTGCGGGAGCCGGACCCCCTTATAACAAAGCCACCTTTTTGGACTCTCGAGACTCGAGTGACAACGAGGGGGAGATACCAGAGAGGTCCACCGTTCGCCCTTTGGAGCCAACACGACGTTTTGAGAATCTGCCTACTGCGACTGGACCTGCGCCTTCGATATTTGAGCATCCGGCAATGCGATCTCGAAGCGCATCTCGTGGACCGGCTGACCAGAGGTCTCCTTCTCGCGAGCCACCGCGATCTGATGCTTCCCTTGTAATTGCTGGTGGCGATGTTGACTCACCAACACTCGGCCCCGACAATGGTGGACTCAGTGGCCTCATCCGCCAGCATCTCCGCAACGTCAGCAATGTTTCGTCAAACTACGGTGAGACAGATAATGGAATGATGAGCCCACCGGCGACTACACCAGCAGGTCTTGCTTTGCGAACTCAGAACATCGGACTGCAGCCTCGGCAAGCCAGTTCTGAGAGTGTCACTCCTGCGCCATCGACTTACAGTCACTCGAACCCATGGGATTTGGATGACATTGAGAACCCGTACCGCGACGAAGGCCGAAGCAATCACTCTATCAGTCCTGTTGAGAACCAGAAGGTGAACGTGCAAGATACCCTCCTGACACCAAATTCGACCGAGCCGACCTCGCAGTGGGACCTGACTCCCAAACGACATGAGCGTGTTGCAAGTAACGAGAGCGAAGGTGACCACGAAGCTTTCCAACGGGATCTTGCCCAGCGCCAGCGAGTCATCCAAGAAAATCTCCGTGCCAGAGCTGAAGGGCGCTCGACCAGTCCCGCCCCAGTTCCCGCCTCTGGAGGAGGACTCAAGACTGCTCTGAACATGCTCCGTGCAAAGTCGAGTCGTGAGTCTTTCGCAACAGTTGACCGACATCCAGACCTGCCAGTGAGGGCTCCACGGAAGTTGACACTTGGTACGGCTTCTCGAAATGCCAGCAGCACTTCTTTAGTCGGGTTGTCCCCGAACGACCAAGTCCGACCTGAGATGCCCCCCATGAGGTCAAAGCCTTCGCGAGTGCTGCGACAAAGCGAGCAAGATGCCCAGCGTGAATCTGCGAACCGACAGCGGTCCGGAACTGACAGCAGTCGCACTGGCAGACCCACTGGTCGATCACCCCCTAGGTCAGCAAAAAGCTCTACGCGTGAGCGCTCGAGCTCCGGCACTTCGAACGGTCGGTCACGAAGCCGTCCAGGAGAATATCGCGATGATCTTGACCAGGCCATGACAGAGGGTTCCAGAAGCGCATACCCACCAAACACGCTTCCATCAATGCCCGGTTATGTCGCCCATGCAACTCCTCCGCTGCCTTCTGAGAGGCCGTCCATAGACAGTCAAGGGCGCATGCGTTCGCGTAGCAACAGCAGAACGACAGCTGCGAACTACTTCGAGTCGAAGCACCTGCAACCTCTTCAGACTGGCCCTGGCTCAGCTAACGGGTCGCCGCGTCTAGGACTCCCGAAGTACTCCCCTGGGATACCAATCTCACCGCGTCCTTCTCCTGGTGGCTACAACAGCTCTCTGCCATCACCAATGCCGGCCTTTTCATCGAACCACACTCCTCCTGTTTCCAATCCTACGACACCCAACGCAGCCATGTTCAACCCCAACAATGTGCAGCCGAGGCAAGGAATGCTCAGGAAGAAGTCTGTTGCGAAGGCGGACATTTCCGAGCCAGTCCTGTTGTCGATGACGACTCAAATCGACACGGTCAATCTGCCACCAGGCGCATCGTTGAAGAACGGTCAAGAATACGATGCACCACCCGTGCCTCCCATCAACCCTATGCGCAAGCGATTTGGGTTTGGTCGGTCAGGAACTGCGGAAAGCATCAACCCTTACGATCCTGCTATCCAACCCGGCTTTGACGCTCCCCGCGCACCATACGCCGAGCCAACGAGGACCAACTCGTCGGATGCGCTACCTGGCGCCCAGCAACCCAGAACAAGGTTGAGGAAGTCATCGAGCGAGGGCAGAAGCTTACGCGGCCCAGGCCAGCCACAGTCTGGACCGTCACCACCGCTACCCCAGGGCGTCTTTGGTGGCCGCAATGGCTCGCCGCCACGACCCATCAATGACAGGCCCGTTGCCCAGAGGCCCATGGACGGTGCTATGTTCTGATCGCGCGCCTCCACGCCAGCAACTTTTCCTTTCATGGCCGTACAAAAAACTACCTACTGGCAACTCTTACAGCATTTTCGCCTTGTTTCCTTAATTTCTATTCCTCAAACTTCCCTTTTACAACAACGGCCTTTTTCGTGTTCTCCCTCTCTTAGCAATATACCATACCGAGTCTATGGCGAATTTCTTCACTCCTTCTACGATTAAGAAAAACAATTAGGGATCTTTTAAGGGGTGGAATGTCTATTTCGCATCGAGTTTCTCTGGTGGGTCTATTACATGTGTGTGAGTTTTTTAGAATGCAGACCTGTCGCCGGGCTGGACATCGGTGTTTCTACATGGGCTGGCATCTAGTGTTTTTGAGTAAAAACATCCCGGAATAACTTCGTACTATGGATGGGTGGTTTTCTTTCTATTTGAATGTTTATTTGGCTGGAAAGGGGGGACTTGTATGAGTAGTTCTTCTCACTGGGTGTGGTATCGTCCCGCTTCAGTGCAGGATAAAAGAAGAGAAGAAGCGTCCTTTCTTGTCAGAGACAAAAGATGGCGCTGTTAGTAGGCGAAACAAAATACCAGATTTCTGCTTTTCAGCAATACTCCTGTGCCCGAGTCCTTCATACCGAGGCTGTGGTGATGGCTCTGCACGCCACATGCGTCCAACTTCACCGGCGCTGCGTGGTTCAAGCACTTCCAAGCCTTGCACGGCAGCCACTCCGTCCAAACCACGACCAAACAATCAAGGAAGAAAAACAGGTACCACACAAGCTCTAGGACAAAGAGGAGCGCGGCAGCTACCGTCCATTAAGTTTGGCTATTTTACCCCACTTTCTCACCACGCACGCTCCGAGCGACGAGCCGCGGCCCTTCGCCACTGGGCGGTCGGCACTGCGTCGGACCGGTCTAAGTTATTGGTTGAGAGTTTATTTGCTTACTTGATGATCTGCATATGGGGACTGGGAAGATGGTTGCGGACGCTGGCGGTGATTTGTGTTGGGTTGGTCAGTTGGTTCATTGGGTAGTGGCGATGGAGAAGGGGCGAGGACCTACTACCCCAACATCGACGGGGAGAATATGGGACCGAGGCTACATGTTCTGGATTTACATGTACCAAGCACCTGCATGCAGACGTGGTAGAATACACGTGACGTTCACATTTCAATTCAAGTATTCTTCTGCCCAGTGATTTTTGATTGCTCGATTGATGTGCCGTTCCGGATGGCGGCAGGCGAAGTTTGAATGGCAATGTGAGACATATGATCGACGGGAGGCGCGTTTCAGGAACCGGCCATGGATTAGCAAGGGGCCGCGGAACACAGAAGCACAAACATGATCGGATGGGATTTGCGCAACAACTTGCATGCTGCGCGATGCAGGAGACGAATGGATACTCGTGCTGCGACTAGATAAGGTAGTCGGTGTGAGTGGGTAAAGCACGGTGTGTGGCTCTGGAAGCGGAAGGGAAGGTAAGTCGAAGGGCGGAAGGAGTAAGTGCGTACCTGCATTTCGGTACATGGGACTAGTGTGGCTGGAACGGGGACGTTGGGAAGAAGCAAACAAGCAGTGCAATGCGACCCATCGCGCGATGATGAATTCCCAAATTGCTGCCGCTGCTGCTGAAGATGGATTCGATTGAATTGAATTGTGCAGCTGCAATTCCAACAGGCAATCATTCGGTGATTTGCTCGTCGTACGCGGCTCTTTGGCCGGTCGTCTGCCACCGTCACCTTGCGCCGAACATTCAAGAGAACAGTCAGCTTTCGCGACGCACAGATCATCTCACCCCAAACCCTGCGCATGCATGCTTCACCCGAACCCCAAGTGGCACAACAGCAAACAGCCATCCTTCTCTTCCCCTCACAGCCGCATCGTCACCGCGACAATCGCTGCGCTCATCGCGATGCTGATGAGCCTCGGTCTTCTGGTTGACTGGCCACAACCCCTCACACATAGCTCGACAAAGGGCCTTACGCCGTCGCAAACCTTCGTGAGAAAGTGCTAGGTCCGCGCATCGAGGCCAGGGCCCCTGCGCCCAGTCCGCCGATGCCAATTCGATAGAACGAGGGCTAGCGCTGATGCGTAGACCGTGCATGAATCGCACAGGGCATGTGGGGATGGACATGGCCATAGCCAGGTATAAAGATGAATTGGTTTCGCAATAGAGTTTGTTTTTCTATCCTCAAGACGATACTTATAATCACACATTCGCTGCCATCCCAACTTTACAATCTTTAATACCAACATCACATCTACACACACGTTTTCAAACATCAAAACTTAATCCATCAACATGCGTTTCTCCACCGCCTCCATCTTCGCTTGCGCTGTTGCGTTCGTCGCTGCCCAGGACTTGAGCCAGATCCCCAGCTGTGCTGTATGTACTCTGTCCATCTTGATGATGATTCAATTGACTAATACATGATGTAGCTTCCCTGCTTCGCCAGCGCCGTCCAGGGCTCCGGCTGCGGTCTCAGCGACACCAAGTGCCAGTGCACCACTGGCAACGCTAAGATCACCGAGTCCGTCACTGCTTGCGCTCCCTCCAAGTGCCAGGCCGATGACCTTCAGAGTACGTCTTCATCACACAGTCTTCCAACTTGATCTCTCTCTAACACCCATATCAGAGCTCGTCGCCGCTGCTGCTGGCATCTGCTCGGCCGCTGGCTACCCCCTCCAGCAGGCTTCGTCTGCTGCCGCCGCTGCCTCTGGCGCTGCCTCCACCGGCATGGCCATGCCTTCCGGCTCTGCTATGCCCTCTCGCTCTGCCATGCCCTCTGGCAACTCCAGCGCCTCTGGCACCATGGCCCGCCCATCCATGACCCCCTCTGCCTCCGGGCTCTGGTACCCCTGCTCAGAGCACCGGTGCCGCCGGCGCCAACTTCGTCAACGGCGCTCTCGTCCTCGCCATGGGTGTCCTCGCCTTGTAAAAGTGTCGTAGTGCTTGGGTTAGGCACTGGTGTAAATAGTGTAGCGAGGTTGGCTTTGTAAGATACCACGCGAGGTTGATATACCACAATAAAATTTCGTCGAAAGCTCATATGATTCTTGTTCCGTGAATGTGAAGTGATTAAGCCGCATCGAGTGCTGCGGCCCACTTCCCGGACCATGTTGTAAATTCGTCGTCTGTGCCAGCCCAGTTCTGCTTGACGATCTCGGCTGCTCTCTTGGCCTCCTTACACGTCTGCTCCAGCAATTCCTTCGCGCTTTCTTCGTCAAGGCTGTAAAATGCGTTCGCAAGATCGTCCACACTCTCTGGTATCGCCTTGACAAGCGCCATAAGTTCGTCGAGCTTCGGGCCGGGACTTGAGATTGCACTCGTGGCTGCTGACGGCGCAGGGTACGTCTTCAGCCTCCTCTTGATCAGTGCCTGATACAGCATGCCCACCATCTTCAATTTCTTGACACTGACATCCAGCAACTCCTTGAGCTCCTTGTCGTCCTTGCCCAGCTTATTCATCGCGCCGAACATCTCGTCTTCATCATCACTACCCGCAGCTTCATCATTCTCGTCCTCGATATCCTCGCCCCATTCCTTCAACTCTTCAATCGCATCCAGCAGGGTCGCCCTGAGCTCGGTCGCCTTCCTAACCACAAGGCCCACCACGCCGTCGTTACATGCCTTCAGCACTACTTCACATGCTTCCCACAGCACGCCTGTAGCTGACAGAACATCTTGTTTCTCGCTTTCACTCGGCCCAGCATCTTTGCCCTTGGCGTTTTGCCTGCTCTCGGCCATGCGCAACACCAGCGTAAGCACATCTCCCCATGTCCCGACGAGCTGGCGCACTCGCGACCGCAGCTCTGTGCGCATCATGTTGCCGATGTCGTCTTTTTCACCGGCTTGCGGTATGTATGTTGCTGCTGCGACCATGCCGCTCAGCGCGCCGGAATTTACATCGCCGATCTTTGTGATGAGCGCTGAGGGTGTGAGAGGTGGCGTGAGTAGTAGCAGCGAGAGTGTTGTCGTGTGTGATTTGAGGAGCGTGGTAGAGGCTTTGATTGCATCAAGTGGGTTTGGTAGGTCAGTTGTTGGAGCCTGCGTCTGCGAAGGTGTGGCTGTCGATGGCGCAAGTGATGATTTGAAGTGCGTGATGAGAGTTTGCGTGGTCTTAGTGACCTCGATGAGGGCTTTGAAGTCTTTTGGTTTCGCCATCTTTTTTTTTTGCAATGAAGTATCTGAGTATGTGCAAATATCGTGGGGTCAAAAAGTTGCTGGAAATTTTGGAGGGGCTACGATGCGGAAGTGTTCCGAAGGCCGATTGGTTGGTGCGTATGCCTGGGGCAGCAACCTTCTCCCTCGTTCTCCATCGTATGGCTTCGGTCTCTCGAACAGAATATTTCTTTCTCTTGTTACTAGACCTAGAACTAACCCCCAATTTGACGACTGCGCAAGATGATGTGTCTTCCAAACTCCTCTGAAATGTACCTACAGGATAAACCGCCTTGTGAGGCAGCTGCACGCGTCCTTTACACATGCAGCATGTGCTCATTACTCCTCAGCCTGATTCGAAAGCTAAGCACAGGTTGACGATTAGTCACGATGCTTATCTTTCAATTCTCTCATCATCGATCGTACCATCTAACAATAACATCATCACTACCCGTATATAGAACGCTTTGTCCCGAGGTCATCACAAGCATAAGTAATACCTCAATATCATGGATACGCCTACAACTGCTCCAACTGACGTGCCAGTCACAACTGGTGTCTATAATCCGCTTGGACCGACTGAGATTAGACTCGTCGAGATACTGCCCGGGGCCTTTGACGATCCGATCGACATCAACATCAGTGTCGTCGACCTCAAGAACGATCCGGTTTACGATGCTCTGTCATATGTCTGGCACGCAAAGGATGGTACCGTGGATACAAAGAAGCCCCTGGGGTTTGCCATAGTCCTTAATAACGACTCCTACCGGATACCTATTGGCGCAAACCTCGAGGCAGCAATTCGGTACTTGCGGTTCCCAAGTTCACAAACTAGCGGTGCAGGCTCGGGACAAATACTGTGGATAGATGCTCTCTGCATCAATCAAGACCTCTTATCAGAAAGAAATCATCAGGTAGGGCTGATGAAGAGTATCTATTCTTCAGCAAAGCAGGTCCTGATATGGCTCGGCCCTCCTCAAAATTGTAGCAATCTCGTCGTGGAGGTGATGCGCACTGGTGACCTCGAGTCATACATACTGGCTGGGACTCACATTGATCTCAAGTCGATCAGACTGGCTGGATTTCTGGACAATCTGGAACTCCTTCTTCGAAGACATTGGTTTGGAAGGGTTTGGGTACGAGAACTCTTTTCTTTTCATTGTTAAATCAGTTACCCATACGGCGATTACGCGCAAGAACACGCCATCGTATTTTGATTAAACAAGGCTAATTGACAACAGTATGTTCTCCAATACCCGCTCTTACTTGACACCAAAGGCTTATTCTATGTGCCTGCGTGAAGGATAGCACAGGAACTCACTCTTGCCTGCCGGGACCCCATCATTCATGTTGGGTACGAGACAATCGAATGGAAAAAATTCACACATGCTGTACATACAATACAAGCGAGACTTGGTGGGAAAGAGAAAAGAACTGGCTCCTTCGATTTTCTTCAGAGTCCTGCAATTGCCAGATTGGAACACATAGAACCAGTTGTCCATATTCCGGCATTGATAGCACGCGCAGAAATCGTCCAAGACCTGGCAGAAATGCGAATGGGTGGTTCGAACGCGCCTTTTCACGAACAATTTTTTCGCACGATGCAGCTACAATCTACCGATCCCCGGGACAAAGTATTTGGTCTCCTTGCTGTGTCAAAGTTTCGCAGAGACGCAATTGCACCCGACTATACGAAGAGTATGCATCAAGTTTCTGCATTAGCAACAGTAACAATTTTGCGAGACGATCTTCCTTCATATGCTGCGTATGGGTTGTGGCAAGGCGTGGAAAAGAAAAAGGTAAGCTGGATACTTGATTCGCAAACCGTGGAGAAAAGGCTAAGCTGGACGCTTAGTTTGGAATCGATATGGCAAGTCAGGAGAACAAACTTAATCACCGAAACACAGCAGAGCACTATCGAACAAGCTTTGATGAGATCACACGGTATAGCTCCTATCGCAGATATCTCAGCAGATTTGTCAAGCCTTTCTACTGCAGGGGTGTTTTTGGGCAAGGTAATAGTGGTAGACACAGCCGATGCACGATATACTTCGAATGGTTATTATCTCCCTCTACTTTGTCACTACATGCGGGACTTGGACCGGAGCGTACTAGCGAGGAAAATCATGTCCGCTGTCCTTGGTCCGCATCATCCTCAAGCATCAGAGTATGAAGATCTTCTCCCGGATCTTGAGGCAAAACTTTTCGGAAACTCGATAGAAGCCCCAAGCACGACTTCGTCGTTTCAGCATGGGCTAGGAGAGCAACTTGCTCCGACGAGGTTCGAAACCATTATGGGTGAAACATACGGGTATACTGGTTATGTATTCGTCACAGACAAGGGCTACGTTGGATTGCGCCATTGGAGGTGGTATACTCATGCGGATCTCAATGAGCAACCTTTAATCCTTGCTGGGCTTTTTGGTATCAGTCTACCATTCCTCCTAGCACCGGTGGGAGAGGGACGGTACAAGATGGAGGGCATAGTTCACGTCGCGGATCACGAACTTGGAGATGAAAATATCGAGGCTCTAGGAGCAGACGGAGATTGGCGGGATCTGGTTAAGGAGGGGAAGTTGGAGATGTTCACGATCGTATGAAAGTATGGATGAAAGGACAATCCGTCACAAGTCTATCATTCTTCGATGCAACGAGGAGCTGGCGATGCACAACGCTCATTATTTCCTAGGACGTTCTTCAATATACTTACATTCTGCAATCACTGCAATCACATCGGCTACGTCGTATTGGGTCCAGACACTTTAAGATGCTGATATTCTTATACAGCGTAAGTCGTTGTTACAGGATTTCCTGTAACCCCATAGTACACGCAGGATGGCGACTGGAATCCTGTAACATTGAGGTACCTTGTAGGATACCGACATTATTCGAAATTTCTGCGGCCACCTGTTTCCTGGGCACTTGTAGGATATCGAAAATCCTGTAATATCGCGATCGCCTGTAAGATATGGGTATGAAGAAGCTCTTATAATCTTGAGAAAACCTGTAAGACACGGATTTCAAATAATACCGTAATTGCGGGGGCACCTGTAAGGTACAAGCAGCGAGCCACGAACGTCAGGCAAATTAGAGTCGAAGCAGCAAATGGGGTGTCATGTAAAATCCTCTTTTAACATTCCCCATGGACAGAGAAGTAACGGTACCCGCGTTGCTAAATCTACCAAACCCCCAAATCACCACTGTTTCACATCTGCCCAGATATTTTACAATTCATCATGACCCCCCTCGACCCCCTTCTGAACCTCCACCCCACACACCGCGGGCGTCCCCACCTCCATGCGATACACACACTTCTCCTCTTCGACAATCTTCCAAATCTCGTCCTTCTCGGCACACGCTAGCACCACCAGGGTGCTGCGATTCGGGCCGTTCCAGCAATGTTGGCCGTTCTCGTATTTCAGCGCTATGCGCTCTCCTGAGCCGAGGCCCTTGCCATCGGCCGGCAGTTCCTCGTCGACGGTGACGGAGGTGATGGAAACGAAATTGCCCATGCCTGTGTGGCCGCCACCCTTCTTGGATTTCTGGGTCGTGCGCGAAAGAAAGCAGTGTTCGTATGTGTATTCGCCGCTGTCTTTTTCGATGCATGTATCTTTGAGGGCCCGGAAGATGGAGTCTGGGCCGTAGTCTTTGTTCAGGTCTTCTTCGTGGCGGGTGATTTCGGATTTGTCGTTGTTGAGTTCAGTCTTGGCAGATTCGAGTTGGGATTTCGCGTCGGTGACGAGTTTGGATTCCGTGTGTTCGGTGGAGCTGGAGGGGTCGGCGAGGATGCCGTTTTCGATGAGGACGACGCGGAGGTCGCGGAGCTTGGAGTCGACCCAGTCGCGCATTGGAGCGGGGAGGTACTCTTCGAATTTGTAGACTGGCACAGGGTGTTAGCGAAGAAACGAGCGGGCAGGATGATGGTGGTGAGACTTACGGACGTCAATGTCAGACTCCTCGGTGGTCTCAAAATCCTCCCACTTGATGGCACTCTCGGAGTCGGGCTTCAGGATCTCGTCCAGGTCACGATCGAGAGCTTCGTTGGGCCCTGGGCGGTCTTGGGCGGCGTAGTCTTCCCAGGCTTTGACGGCGCGCTTGACGCCCTCATCATTGAAGTTGGGGTTGTATTCCTCCTTGAAGCGCTTGAGCATGGCCTCGAGCTCGTCCACTCTCGACTTCGCTGCATCTCGCTCAGTCCTCAATCGTCCAACGTTGGTGGTAAGCTCCTCGATCCTGATCTTTGCAAGACTCGACAGCACCGTGATCTTTCCACCTTTTCCGGCACCCTTGACGACCTTGCCTTTCTCGGCCCGCTCAATCTCCACCAAGCTCTTCTCGAGACCTTCCACCTTCAGCGTCTGTGCCTCGACCTGCATCTTGAGGGTGGTGATGCGGTCTTCGACTTCTTTCCGCAGTCGAGCAGCTTCGGCAATGAGGTCCTTCCGCCGTTGTCTTGCGGCATTCAAGCTCTTCTGGCGGATCTCGTCCTGCTTCCTCCACTCCTTACCGATCTTCGCACACTGATCGTCGCACTTGACACCCCCAACACCATCGTATTCGTCGCTTCCGTCACAGCATAATTCGTAATCGCATACGCCATCGTTGACATTGGTGAAGGGAACATAGCTCGGTATGTGGCCCTTGTTCTTGCAGTAGAAGCCGGGCAGGGCCAGGCTCTCATTTACAGTGCCTGATTTTCCCATGCCCGGCTGTGGTGGGGAGAGCGGGGAGATGTAGGAGCAGGCCGCGGTGCCGGGTTCGTCTGAGCCATCGGGGCAGTCGCAGTAGTCGTCGTTCACTTGTGCAATTGGGACTGTGATGCTGGGATTGGAAATGCACATGAATGTCTCGGCATTTTTATAGTACTTCGCAACTGGGCATGAGTGTCAGCCTTTCGTATCTTACCTGACTGCCAGCTCTCGAAGCTATGGTGGGTGCAACTTACACTCCGGGCTCACACCCCGCGGCCGTGACGGCTCCGAGGCGGCATTTGCAGTGCCAGCGAGCACGGGAAGCAATAGAGCAAGCGATGAGACGTGTTGTCTCCCCATTTTGATCTGTGTTGAGGAGAATTGAAGCTTGAGACGTCTTGATCGAACAACGTGTCGCCGGGACCCTGGAATCGCAGACCAATCACATGCTCGCTGGGCTTGGCACCTGAGGTACCTTCAACCACACCTCCCAGTCCTCTTATCACCAACTCTATCACGAGAAGCTTAACCACGTGCGCATCGTCCCGAAAATGAGAGAACGCGCCTCTGTGGTCAGAAAGCTTACTTGCTCAGATCCTGAGCAGCATTCCAGTTGAGCTCTCGAGGCGACAGATATCACATGACAGTACCTCTCGCGTGGACTCCCATTCACTGACGTTGCCTGGCCTGGCTCAGTGGGATCATGATTCTACAAAACACACTTTAGTTTTCGATTCAGAGTCGTTGCTCATCTCTGTCGTCCTTGCACCAACATGACACAATGACTCCAAAGAGAGCCAGCCTTCAACCCATGTTCAAACAGCCTACACTTTACCAATCGGCAACATCGGGTACATCCCCAGATACGCGTCAAAAAGACGCTATCATAGCAGCCATGACAGTCATTTCCCGAACGCAGCTATGAGATTGCGGGCTTTTGGCGGCGGCTGAGAAGTGCAAACGCCCAGCATGCCTCCTCATTGCTCACATTTGATGTCCAGGACGGAAGGCATGCATGAGCGTGTCCGATTGCACTGCATCGACCGCCCAATTCGTTTGCATTTGGCAGCGCAACACGGCCTACAGATCATGCACTTTGACTTACATCTATTCTTCGCTCAAAACTCCTCATCATACACTCTCTTCACATAACATTCTGCCACGTCTTCTTTTATCATCATACAATATGGCTTACGAAATCGAAGACGAGGTTGATTGGAGTGACAGTCCATTGGGCCCTCCCTCTCCAGAGGCAAACCGTGCTGCAGGAAACCTAAATGGAACGCAGCCCGCGGTAGAGAAGCCCAGCGACGATCCTGGCTTGTTCGTGTCCGAGAACGTTGATCGCTATGAGATACCCCCTGGTTTACCTCTTGCTTCCAGTAGGCACATATCCGTTAACACGAAGGCGATTTCGGCTCACATGTCCCAGCATACGATGTCAACAAGGCCCAACAGCACATACCCTCTCGTGCCCAGCGGGCTCGCATCGGCATCCACCTGAACCGGCGTCAACCTTCTAAAGACGACTACATAAATTTTGCGCTCTACCAAGCCAACCAAAAGGCGTACGAAGCGACGCTCTTCAAGAACTTTGTTGCACATGCCCTGCATCCAGATCGTTTTTCAGAAATGTCCATGAGCCAGCCTGAGACGTGCGCAGATGTCGTGCCGTATCTACAGTCTGTTGTTCGAAATGTCAAAGGTATCGCGGATAAGATGGTCTGGAACGCACACTCCCGTGCAGTCCACCTGCTGGCGAATGACGGCAAAGATGGCTCTCCGTTCTT
Organism: Parastagonospora nodorum SN15; assembly: GCF_000146915.1. Classification (NCBI taxonomy): domain Eukaryota; kingdom Fungi; phylum Ascomycota; class Dothideomycetes; order Pleosporales; family Phaeosphaeriaceae; genus Parastagonospora; species Parastagonospora nodorum. Next base: position 700,792 of record NW_001884551.1, on the reverse strand, counting down.
GGACCTGCGTCAGATCAACCAGCACATGTTCTCCGACTTCCGTCACGACAACCCAGTGTCTGTGGTGAATAGAATGAATGAGTCATGGCATCGTGCTTTCCCAGAGCCTGCAATGGTTCGGATGTCGACCAAGCAGTATCCAATCGGCTCGAACAGCTCCCCACTCGAAGAGATTGATGAGATTGCGAACAGAGTGTTCAACGATACCTCTTTTACCAGCGCCCTCCCTTCTGGACGGGGTATCAATCCGATGAGGAAGAACAAGGGCAAAGGCCGTGGGCTGCCAGGAGCAATTCCGCGAGAACAGCCACTGGTCTTGTCGCGTGGAAATTGGCTCGCATTTCCACAACCGGAGACAATCTTTGCATCTCCGAGCCCTCCAGTATTGCCTATATATCATCAAGACATCTCGGAAGATGTGGACGGGCTCCAGAACATTGATGAGCCACAAATCATCCAAGACCTACGCAGCATTCAGGACTACAATGACAACCAATTTGGTAAATTGCGGAGCTCTTCAAGCGCTCAGCATCACTCCACAGCTTCTTCAACGCGGCTAGAAGACTTGTTCGACCGCTATGGACAAGATGCACTCAACAGCGACCATAGCGGTACTCCCGCAAGAAGCGAAGACGACTTGATCGAGAAGGTACCTTCATGGCGTATGAGACTCATCAATAATCACAAGCGGCGACTGACTGAGCGGTGGGGTGACCCTCAACAGACGATTCGAAGAGTCATGCCGGGTATCAGGCAAGTGATCGAACACGCCTTCGAGAGAGGACTCCGACCCATGGGTGACGACTTCGAGAGCAAAATCAGAATCATCGAAGCGCGCGAGCAGCGAAAAAATGCGCCATCTCTATCGATCACATCAACTCACACCCAGCAACAAATACAAGAAAGTCCATCAGCAGCATCGAGCACCCTCTCGCAGAAGAAAGCTTCGATCGCAGCAAAGATGGAAAAGCAGCGCACAGACGCTCCGCGGAAGCGACAGAAGACAAGCACAACTGCCCCATGTGCTGCAAACAAGATGAAAGCAACGAAGATGCAGAGCGTATCCGGATCGAAGAGACAGAAAGCAACGAAACCGCTCAAGCAACTGTCGGAATCTGAAGGTCTCCCGTCGCCTCATTCAAGTGGATCTTCAACACTCGCTGCGCATCACACAATACCCACCACTGCATATATTCAACCAAAATCGCTGGACGAGAAGCCAGCCTGGCTTTGCGGCATTAAACATGCCATGGGATATTATTACAATGCTGGAGACCGTACGAGTTGCCCAGGTTGCTTTGTTAACATCAAGGATAGCAAGAAGAGTAGATTTTTGGATTTCTATATGCCTCCATCTACGCACTCTTTCCAGCCAGCACCCGACATGGTTTATACTCCGAGTAAGCCAGGCAAGAAACCTCGACGATCCAAAACACGATCACACAACGGCATTGCCAAGGACGCCTACTGGGCAGCCATCGATGCTGGCGCAACTGCACGAGAAGCACGGCAAGCTGGTGTGGCAGCTGTGGAAGCACATCTGAGACCACTGCCTCCAAAAGAACCAACGCCACAGCCGACTCCAGAGCCAGAACCAGATCTTGGACCACATCCCAGCGGGTCGAAGGCGATGGAACATGGTCAAGATATCCCGGAGTGCGCATACTTCGAGAAGCAAGACAGACATGAACAGTATGCTTGGCGATGCGATATCAATCATGCTCTTGGTCGATACTACCTGGCTGGAGACAAGCGCTCTTGTCCAGGCTGCGGTTCGAACAGGTATGGAGTGGGCAAGCAATCCGATATGGACTTTTACATGCCTCTCGGAGTTGTGGTTAGACAAGAAGCCTCAGAGCTGAGCCTGTGGAAGCCTCGCAAGCCATACAAGTTACGCAATCCGGGCTCTAAGGCAAATGACAAACCGACCCAAGCAACGCATAACCAGATTTGCTCAAAGAAGTACCACGAGGCTATTGATGCCGGCCAAGAACACGAAGAAGCGAAGTGTATTGCGATTGAGGCACTAGATGCTGAGCTAGACGCCAAGCAAGAGGCAAAGCAGAGACAAGAACAGAGTGAAAGCTCGGAAGATGAGGGAGAAGCGAGCAGTTCGGGAGGCGAACGTAACAGCGATAAGAAAGACTCCGCCAACACCGGTCAGAAGGGCAATACTTTTCATCGTCGTGGCTCACGTGGAGAGAGTACGCCGTCTTCAGTGCCTCAAAAGAGAAGTGCTGAGGAGGTAAGTGAAAGCGATTTGGAAGACGATGAAGACGACGGGACATTCGAAGCAGCGATTTACGAAGCTATGGGTCAGAATCTGGTCGAGTATCCGGCATCTGATGATGACGACGAGACTTCAGGATCCGACAGTGAGTAAGACTTGCGAGCGGATCCCTTCAGTGCAAGTTTTAGTATTGGCTTATGTTGATTGGAACTTGCAAAATTATGATTGTTGGGTTGTTTGTTTGTTTTGCCGTCAAGGTATGTTGCGACAAAAATTTTATACCATCGAGGCTGGCAGTCAGGCTTTAGCCAGGTCTTTAGGGGTTGTGCAAGTGTCGGTAGGTGAGAAATGCGACACCGTCAAATTGTGTCTGCGCTTTCCAGAAATCGACTTCAAGCCTAGAGAGAAGCGTGTATCGTGGCTTTCATTGCTCACCGCGTGTTGGGGTCACGACTGCCGCACAACACCACCTCGTCCCTTCCCCTAAGGCGACGGCTAGCCACGAGTTACGTAAACATGCGACTTTACATCTGTCACCATCCTTCTAGCTCCTACTCTTCTCCTAGCAAAAGTTATCTTTAGCCCCTACCTTTCCCATTGACGCATGTACAACAAAACATCGAGAGCTCACTACCTACGATTAGCAAATCCTTCCCCTCTCGAGCGTCCGTAGCGATGAGTGAAGTTGAGATCAATGGCTGGCCGGCAGCTGGGGCTAGACACTGCATCATCGTCGATGGTGGTTCAGACGCCGAACTGTCCTCGCCCTTGCTTGTCAAAGAATATGATCCGCTCATGTCAGATCCGGGTTTCGAAGCAGATATAAGCGATACAGAGGTCAGTCTGGTTGCGGGTCGCAGATCACGGCCTACTACGAAGAAAAGGCATGCCATCCAGAGATCAGTAAGCCATGAGGGCATTGAACGAGTGGCTCGAAGCACCTCAAGACCTGCGACTTACCCAAACAGAGAAGCACACAACAAATGCTCTCAGCCCGGACAACGAAGCCATGCCTCCCTTCGCACTCCACATCCGAAAGTGCCACGAGCATTTAGCAGCTCCACCGTCGAGACCCGATCCCGGTATCACGATCCTGCCATCAAGGCTGCAGATCTTCAACGCGAGCTCGTGGCCAGAACCAAGCAGGCTGATGAACAGCGGTTCAATTCTCGGCGCGTCCAACTTACAAGGTCAACGAGCGGTCCTTCGAATGAGTCCAACACCGAGAACTCAGCACCTACATTTCGGTGGTATGCTCAGTCTCGATCGAGTCCTGACTCCGATAGGTCTGAACATCTACCTTCGTCGAAGCCGCACAGTCCGGAGGTGCCACTTAAGCCGTGTCTGAAGTCGAAGGCAAAAAGCACTACAACTACACCACCCGGCGAGCTCCTCAAATTGGTGGATGACGACGCTAGTGACAGAACCCTGCGTCGCGTGAAGACAGTGGACTTTGAGGAGACAAAGAAGCCACTCCTCGCCTTACCAGGAGCACAAAAAGCATTGAAGAAGATAGTGCATGATTCGACAGGTCAATCAGAGACGTCGCCGCTGAGAGGACCAAGTTCCGCAAAGAATACGTCCATGGCACCGCATTGCCCCAGCATGCTTAGCACGGCAAAGAGTAATCTTGCAGACCCGGCAACTACGCACGCAGACGTCCATGTCATAGCCATTGCGCCATCAAGGGATGTGAATAATGCCAACAACAAGGCAAGCAGCGATCCAGCAACGCCGACCATGCAGTACGTCGAGTCGAACAATGGCTGTTACGAGGTAATCTGGGACGATGTACCAAGAGAGCAAAGCGACCAAAGGAGACGTCGTAGCTCTGTTGCAAGTCATTCGTTGCAACTAGCCAACCCTGCAGCCGCTCGAGGACTACAGCGCGTCAACTCTAAACTTGTAGACTGGTCCGGCAGCTGGAATGCTCCATCCGACACATTCAAACCTACCATTGTAGTCTTTCCCGACCATGAAGTTGGCATGCCACAATTCGAATGCGCTGTGGAGGATGATGACGACTTGCTCGCTCCTGTTCCGCCAAATAGTCACAGAACAAGTGCTGTGCCGTCGCGCGCTCCCTCACGACCATCTAGTGCCCCACTGACGCGAGCTCCATCAGAAGAACAGATTCCACTGGTCGATACTTTGCAAGATGGTCCGCCTGAAAGAAAACAGGGCTGGGTCGTACCATTGGAAAAAGCTCTCTCGATTCCGGATCCTGATCTACAATCTACACGTCTTCTCAACGCCACGTCTAGATTAAGAGCAATTCCAACAATCCGCAAGCTCTCCAACGTCGATGACACTGATCTCAAGTTCCGCGGCCATCGCGATTCAGTTACGCTGGCGCATACACGTTTCTTGCGCACTGGAGGAGTTTCGCCAGAACTATTCGCGCATCGTGACTCGGTGTCTATGGCGAGGAAGAGGATGCACGCAAGGAATCACGCTGTCTCTGCTGTACTTGAAATCCCAGGATCGAATCCGACGGGCTATACATCGCCGCTGGCCATTTCGCTCGATGATACGGTTCTGGATATGCCGTTGGTAAAGCAGCACGCAGCTCAAGCGCTGAGGTCACAGAAGTCGGCATCCATGCTCGTGCCGCAGCCATCGCAGGCCCAGAGGCACATTCGGATTGTAGAGTAAGACCCACTACGTGGTGTTGATGTACTTGAGGCGTGAAGGGTGCTGCGGTGGCTGACAAGGAGGTATTGTGGTCACATGGCAAGTTCAAAATCTGGGAACGGCCTGGTTCTTCGAAGAATTGCAACCAAGGCAAGATCAACGGTCGAACTAAGCTTTTAAGGACCGATTCTTTTACTGCGTACATTGCATGTGATGGTCGAGGCTAGGTATCGTCTTGTCAAGCTTGCGACGATGGTCGGGGAATCGGCGGGTCTACAGCTGCCGACGGAACATTCATCCCTCTACGCTCCACGCTCCACCATTCCTGCTCTCAATTCCTGAACATCATTTACTCTTTCCTAAACTTCCCCTGAGTACCGTCATTTTGATATCCGCTGGAGCTAGACTGTCGTGAATGCAAGGACGATCTGTCCCACCAGCGTTCGGTCGCGATCACATGTAGGCCCGTCCGTTTCGCGACACCACGCACTGGAGTAAACTTCACGTGTCAACAGCGCCTACACTAGAACACACTGTCGCATCAGTACTTGATCGCGCGTCAACGATTCCATCTTATCCGGACCGTGACTATAGCAAGAAGTTGCACCCCAGGCTTGAACAAGAATGTCTAACACTTGGCGTCGCAGGCCATGTTTGATCAGACACCTAAGGAAATATCACATCACCCAACGTGATGCTATGTTACCATTTTATTTCCCACCAGACTAACGAAGCTTGTTAACACAGCACTCAATGCCAGCATCACTACCATTCAAACCCTCTCACGGCGTCGCACAGCTCGAACTCGGTGAAGCCACCACGATGAAAGACGACCTTCGCTACAACGCACTACGCAACGCAGATGCGCGGTCCGAATCAAGTAATACGGAAGTAGAGGACTGGGACACAGAAGAAGGCGACGTCAAGCTGTCACGGAGAAGGACATTGTGGAAGAAAGTCAAGGCGTGGAAGTGGCTTCTCGATACTGGATTGCTTCTAATTATCGTTGTACTGCTCGTAGAGAAACGATGGCGGCACTCCAGCAAATCCCCCGCCTTCCAGCTCGCCGGTGACATCACAGGCTTCGCGCCAGAATTCTCACAGCAAATCGTCACATTCAAGCCCGACCCCGTATTCGCGCCAGAAAACGCGAGCGAATTCTGGAGCCGCGAGACGCAGCATGCGTGGCTGGACATTGTGCCTGGCAAGCCACCAAGCCATTCCATCGAGTGACCAAGCACTAACAATCATATACAGAAGGCTTAGGCTACGTCAACGTGTCCAACCCCTCGCAATACAACAACCTCCCGCACCCCGTCCACGACTATCCCAACCACACCGTCTTCACAACCAGCGTGACCCATCAATTACACTGCCTCTACACCATCGTCGAAGCCTACAACATCCTCAAGATACAGACCGAGTCGACTTCACCTCCAGCACACACGATCAAGATGCCCTGGCATATCAATCACTGCTTCGAGTACATGCGGCAGGCGGTTATGTGCGCGGGTGATGTGGCGTTGGAGGGTGCGGCGACGACCTTCCCGGCGGGTGAGGGTGGGGAGGATCGTGGGGGGAGTGATGGGTGGGATTCCAGGCATGTTTGTAAGAATTATGGCGAGGTTAAGGAGTATCTTGAGAGTAGGACCATGAACCATTGGAAGTGGATTAGTTCAGAGTAGTATGGGTGGGTGTCGTGTAGGTAATTGGAGAATGAGCTTGGGGAGTTTGATAAATGATAATAAATGATTGTGGGAGTTTAGAAAGGACTATATGTTGGATGAACAACTGGTCTTTCGTCTCGTCACCTTTCATGGCTATATGCTATTTCGATTGTTTGCTTCTTCGGATCACCATACTACTCAACGCTCATGTCTCTGTCACATGCTCGAAGATGCTTCCTCGTCGACCGAGCCAATCTGCCAACTCCCAAGCTTCAACACGCGTACAGTACGCTCGCTTCGGCACCGAGTAAGACAACCTTAACGCATCTACGCGTGGCCGAACATCCGGCAGCGTCATTTTCATCTCCTTTCTTCATTCTACTCAAGGCCACCTCCGCGGTATGATTGCCTATCCACAAAGAGGAAATGTTGCGAATGATGTGGCCAATCAAGTAAGGCCTCAGTAGCACCACGGACCTGCCGACGAGCGCCAGTCTTCGTTCGCATAGCACAGTCTGCGGACCGGAGTGTTTGGTTGATCCGTCGGAGTTGAATACTAATCCAGTCCTGGGTGTTATGCCGGTCGTGCTATGAGTTGTTTGAGGCTGTCTAACTATAAAGAGCGGGTGCGCTGTCATGCGATGGACATGAATTTCATTGCCTCGATGATCAGTGACGGAGTGGACGAATCAAGAGAGACTTGAAATCGGAAAGGGTTACACTGCAGATCACAGGGTTGTTACGTTGTGACGGAGGACAGCCTGCACTCTCCGGCTCGGCCGAACTTTGGACGCAGTGAACGCATTGCGTGGAGTATATGAATCGTGTGGCACTCTCTAAACAACCTACACCGCAACTCAAGTCGAACATACACCCTGACATAAGAGATCGGACATTTCTGGATTCGACTTTCCTGCGATTGGTGCAGAACAAGAACGGCTACGATAAGCGAAAGAGGCTGAAAGGTGCAGGACGAGATCCTCCACTGACATACGATTGGTGGCGACCTGCATAGACACACTTCTGCAACTCGAAAAAACGAACGAAGTCATCCAAGCACTGAGTGCACCTTAAAAAACTCGCGTCCAGAACGGGATTGCCATCCCGAGTCTGTTAGTGTGGACCCTTTGTCACAAGCGCGACGTCACCGATTGCGACGGCAAACCCTACCTCGACTTTCCTTCAACATCAGTCTCGACGGTTTCACTCGCACATTCTTAATACCATGGCACACTCACCCCTCATTTTCGTGGCCGCGGGCGCCCTGATTTCCTGGTTTCTATACACCAGGATCACTCTTTACCTCGCGCGGCAGCGCTTCAAGAAGGAAAATGGGTGCAAGCCATGTACATCCGTTTTCAACAAGGATCCAATCTTTGGTATCGACGTCATCAAGATACAGACTACCAACAGCAAAAAGCATATCATGTTGGAAGAAAACAAGAAGCGATTCGAGAAATTGGGAAACACTTTCCACACCCGCACTGTCACGATACCCATCATTGCGACCTGCGAACCAGAAAACGTCAAGACGATTCTCAGCTTGAAATTCAAGGATTACAGTTTGAGCCATCGACAGGATGCATTCGCTCCACTTTTAGGCCATGGTATCTTCAATGCGGATGGAGAGCCGTGGGCGAACTCCAGGCATCTGCTTCGACCGAACTTTGCCCGTGATCAGGTCGCCGACATTGAGGCATTCGAACGACACTTCAAGATCATGCTCAAGCACCTTCCCCGCGATGGTACAACAGTTGATCTGCAAGAGCTCTTCTTCCGCTTCACCATCGACAGTGCGACAGAGTTTCTGTTCAACCACTCCACCCACTCGCTCCGCATGGTGGGCCAGGACGACGAGAACAACGAGGACGTCATATTCGGCAAGGCTTTCAATTTCGCGCAAGACGATACCACAGTACGCGCGCGTCTCGGTATATTTGACCGCTTCAGGAAGAATGAAGAGGGCGAGAAGGCTATCAAAATTTGCCATAGCTACATTGAGCGATTCGTTGACGATGCGCTGGAGTTCCGGAAAAAGCTGGACGAGGAGAAAGTGGCTGGTGGCCAGAAAGATGAGAAGTACTATTTTATACAAGAGGTCGCGAAGCAAACGAAGGACAGGAAGAGGATCAGAGACGAGCTCATCAACATCTTGCTTGCGGGCCGCGACACAACTGCTAGTCTGCTGAGTAACATGTTCTTCCAGCTCGCAAAGAAGCCAGAAATATACGCCAAGCTGCGAGAAGAGATTTCTTCGCTTGAAGGCCGAATCCCTACATACGAAGAGCTGAGGGGTTTCAAGTACCTCAAATGGTGTTTGAACGAATGTAAGTCCAAATCAAATTAATATCACCCACGACATATGACTAATGATAATACAGCTCTGCGCTGTCACCCCGTCGTCCCATCAAACTCTCGCTTAGCCATCCGCGACACTATTCTCCCTCTCGGCGGCGGCCCCAATGGCCAACACCCTCTCTTCGTCCCCAAAGGCACAATGGTCGGCTACTCGCCTTATGTTATGCATCGACGAAAAGATCTCTACGGCGAAGACGCCGACGAGTACAAGCCAGAGCGATGGGCAAATCTGCGTCCGGGATGGGAGTACTTGCCTTTTAACGGCGGTCCGCGGATTTGCTTGGGTCAGCAATACGCTCTTACGGAGGCGAGCTATGTCACTGTGCGCATCGTTCAAGAGTTTAGCAAAATCGAGAGCAGAGATCCTGAGCCTTGGATTGAGCAGTTGACGTTGACGTTGGCTAGTCACAATGGTGTTAAGGTAGGGCTTACACCGGCTTAGGGAGGCGTGAAGTAGTTGTTGCGAAGAATGTCGAAGGGCGATGATTCAGTGGGCGTTGAGGAGTTGGTTTTGAACATGGACTATCCCAGTGTCTAAAAGCATAGCATAGCATAGCATAGCATAGCATACTTCTCACAGCGAGCAATTTGGCTTCCAAGGTTCATTAGACAGCGCCACCAAACCCACACAATACTGTGCTAGACCATGCTGCCAACCCGTGGGACTCTGGTAGCACAGCGAATGATTTACTGTTGAAGACATATCCAAGATGCTCGAAGAAACAATTAGGAACCGACTATATGGTTTGGCGTTGCGGCCTGCCCCATTTGGTAACGGCCTCTCCGCGGATGATCTCCAATCAACGACTCACAGCTCTTCTTCGAGCAACGTGCACTTTCCAACTCGTGCCACCCCGCATCTTTGCGTCGCTATTGGCAAATGAGATGGACTAGCTTACCCGAATGTATTTGAGATGGAAGTACGCGTTCCTGACCCCAACGCCACTTCTGTCGTCGAGGCTTGGATGGCGGGATGTCAAGCTCGTCTTCCACTCAGACGCCAAAGACATAACAACGTGCGCGTTATAATCTGCTAGTCATCCTTTCAGCCTCAAATACCTTGTAGCTACATGGCGTCATCGCATCTGCATTTGCTTCTGCAGCTTTTAATATAAGTACGTCGACCCTTGCCTACTCCCCTGCACAGGACACACGACACTCTTCCCAAACCTACAAGATGCTCTTCACTGCATCGCTCAGCCTTTTGGCTATTCCCGCCGTCCTCGCCACTCCTCTCATCCGCCGTGCAGACTCCACACCAGTCAACACCACAACCTGCAATGGCAAAAAGTACATTTACAATGCCCTCGCCGGCTATGGCAAACTGCCCGCCGATTTCCGCGACAAGTACGGCGACACTCTAGGCGGAATCGGCAGTGCCATCGCGCTCGACCAGAAATCAGCAAAGTACAAGAAGAAGACGAACACCTATACAGGCACTATTTACGGCCTGCCAGATCGTGGCTGGAATACCCAAGGCACGCAGAACACGCAGTCCAGAATTCACAAGTTTGGATTTGCGTTTCAGATTGTGAAGAACGCGACGGTGGACAACCCAGCAGCGCCAAATTTTAAGTTGACGTATCAGGATACGGTGTTGTTGACGGGGCCGGATGGCACGCCGTTGACGGGCCTGGATCCGACGGATGTTGTGACGTATGAGGGATTTCCCGAGTTGCCGTTGGCGAAGTGTGAGTTTGCTTGAGAATTTGGGGGAGAGGAGAGTGTGCTAATGGTTATAGATACTGGTGATGGATTTGGCAATAATGGCACGGGTGGTGCACGAGTTGCGCTTGACACTGAGGGATTGGTACTTGGTGACGACAATACGTACTGGATTAGCGATGAGTATGGTAAGTTTCAATCCAGCCATATTGATATGCAAAGGCTCAATCTCCATCAGCGGCCTACGTGTATCAATTCGACAAGAAGGGCAAGATGATCCGTGCAGTCCGCACGCCAGACGCCTTTATCCCCATTCGCAACGGCACTACATCGTTCTCCGCAGCGTCACCACCAATCTACAACCCCGACCTGAAAATCAAGCCCGAAGACCCCACCTCCGGCCGCGGCAATAACCAGGGTCTCGAAGCACTTACTGCATCTCCCGACGGCAAGTATCTCTACACCCTACTCCAAAGCGCCACGATCCAAGATGGTGGCAAATCCAGCTCCAAGCGTCGCAACTCGCGCTTCCTCGCCTACCGCGTCAAGGACAAGAGCGTCACACTCGAGGCTGAATACGCTGTACAACTCCCCGTTCTACCATCCGGACGTGTTACCGGCCAGTCTGAGATGATATACGTATCTGACACGCAGTTCCTTGTTCTGGCTCGCGATTCAGGCGCTGGCCATGGACAAAGCAATTCCCAGTCAATCTACCGCAACGCCGATGTTATCGATATTTCCAAGGCCACTAATGTTGCGGGCAAGTACGATGGCTTCAATGGCTCGATTGCAAGCAAAGACGGCGTGTTGAAGAGCGATATTACGCCGGCGGAGTACTGTCCGTTCTTGTCGTACAATGTTAACCCACAGCTGAACCGCTTCGGTGTGAGGAACGGAGGCGTACAGGACGCGAATCTCTTGAACGAGAAGTGGGAGAGCTTTGCGTTTTTGGCAGTTGATGATGATGATAGTGCGGGTGAGGGTGAGAATGATGATGGCGGCAAGGACTACTACCTCATCAGCTTTTCGGATAATGATTTCATTACGCAGAATGGTAAGTTGTGTCAGATTGAATTGATTGAGATCGTTACTAATAGGATTGTGCAGGATATATCAACTTTGGCAAGCAGCCGTACAAGGACGCGTCTGGATTTGATTTGGACACGCAGGTTTTGGTATTCAAGGTTACTCTGCCCAAGGGGTCTAAGCCTATATAAAGTCATATACACAGCTTTTAGCTGCGTAGAATATTTATTTCTACCCTAAATCCCATCTCTCACAGACTAAAAAGCGGCAGGAAGCAAGCATCTACATACGCAACAAAAAACATCATAACGTAACGAGACTCGCCGGTTGGTAAGCCCTTCCAGTCATGCATGACAACCGCCAACAATAAATCCATGAAGAATGGCAGACCAACGAACGAAGCGAAGACCGCCGTGATGCACCGCAAAACCCACGACTCCCCACCCACCATCTCTTTTTCTATCTCCTTCTCCTCATTCTGTTCCTTCTTCTTGAATATGCGCTCAGCAGCATTTCGACAACCCCATTCCCACAAGAACTCCCAGCGCGACCCACCTGCTCAAGTACGGCCTCCCCATATCCATGACGTTCGCAATCGCCAGCGCTACAGGAACGAGATACACCAAAAACACACTATCCATCATCTTTCACAACGCACAGTATGTCTCATGCTCCCATAGGCTTTGCACACCACTGACGCCAGCAAGGAGTGGCAACACGGAATTGATGGCTAGATAACCTGCTACCACCGATTGATTGGGCATGATGGAAGCGTTTGCTACGACGAGGGAGAACGCGAAAACGCCGCTGATGAGGCATAGTATGCTCGTGACGAGGGGTGTTTGATTGGACGCAGAGTTGTGGTCGAGCCCTGGAGTATTGCGATGCAGCCGAGGACGTAGTAAGTTGTGGCGTGGAGGACGAAGCTCATTAGGCTGTAAGGTAGCGCGTAGAGTTTGAGTCCGGGGGTTAGGAGGCAGCATTGGGTTGATAGATTGGTGGCGTTTAGGGCCTGGGGAAGAGTGAGCAAGAGGTGTACGTGCAAACGATGGCGTAGAATAGCGACCATGGTGGCAGAGAAGGACATATATATGCGTGTGGGTCGTATTCGTATGCAGCGGCCAGACAGAGGTGGAGGCATTGAGTGGATCGTTGTGGTTTCGGTGCGACGCTGCTTCTGCATGTACGATGATTCGTAGGAGCGGTGGATGGGGAGTCTCGGATGCTTTCCATGACTTCTCAGACATTGCTGCCATATATGGCGATTGCATGTCTGAAAGGATAGGAACGAACGTGAAGATAATGATTGTTCCCTCAGAAGCGAAGTTGATGATGTTCCTCTGAATATCGAGTCGGTGATCTTTCTCTAGATGCGAAGTTAAGCGTCTTTTCCTCTTGACGCAAATCTGATGGTCGTCTTCTGGATTCGATACTCAAGCAATGATCATATCGACTCCGGTCATCTTGAGGCACTGTAGACATGGTCTCTTAGCTGAGAGAACCAGAGTTTCCATACCCATTTGTATCGCAGCTGCCGCAGCGCCAAGACGAGCTTGCCAATTGCCATTAGCTCGGAATATGGCCGCCCTCTCTGGTGGATCCAAGAACTCGTCCCAATTATCAATGGCAATCAATCGACATCCAAGAAGCACGTCTGCCCTTTCTTCAGGTGTGTGTGAACAGCTCTTTTGGACCTCGAAAGTGGGTTTGCTGAACATGGAAAGTATATCCAGGTCGCCGATATGTTTTCCGCGATCGTCGATGGAGACAAGAGCTTCCAAGAAGACTACTTGACGGTCTCGAAGCCCTCGGTTGCCGAGATAGACAGTGTCCTCAGAATCTGTGAATGTCAGGTGCAGGGAAGTACTACTGAAGCAGTCTTGGAGTCGGCCGGTGAAGTGGGAATGATTAATGTGTTTCCATGAGCTCAAATCTAGCTCCGCAAGGCGTGGATCCACTGGCGGGACAAGTAGACTCATTTCTGATCGGCCCAGGTTGCCGAAAACTCTTGTTATTGGAGTGCCGCTAGGAGGAATAGACGGATCGGAGAGAAGAGCGGACGCAACGTATATTGAGTTGCCGTTTATTAGAGCCATTACTGCATTCAGTTGGTTGACGAAAAGGTCAAATTCACCCGAGTCAAACCAGGCAACACACGCGAAAGATCGACTCAAACGCATCCGGGCACCGTCTAACAGAACAAATCTAGACGCATGAGAATGCTCACTTGAGGGATCTTTCAAACCGTTGCGGGACTTTGGGTCATCGAGAGTTTCGGGTATAATTTCTTCATCGAAGTTGTCTGCAATAGACTTCCAGTCACTCTTTGGTCCTTCATTGGCGGGAATTGTGGCTTGCTCATCAGTATCCGAGTGCCACCACATTCCGCGCTTTGGATTTGCGGAAGGTGTAGACAAGCGTTGTCTATAGATTGCCCACGCTCTTTCGTACATAGGAAAAGCCATGATTTCTATCGACACGGTTGCACCAGGCATCGAGCCGTACAATTCAGAGGCGAAAGTTAAAGCGTCCAGAGAACAACATGTTTGCACCATTCCATCGCCCAACCAATGGTCGCAACAAGTTTCCAATTCGAGGGAGGACGGGTCAAATGAGTCAGAATACACAACACTTTCTATCTCTTCGATTGTGGCCGAAGGGGCGTTGGAGACATCCTGGTTGTATGTGTCGTACGAGATTTCTGGCTGGATTTGATATATAGCCGCTAACGTGCCATGTCCGAACAGAAGACTGTAAGTATGTGGATCCTGTTTCTCGGACTGGCGGATACAGAACTGGTATTCATCAACCACGTCTAAGTATTCCGGGTGAATCAGGGTGACCTCCTCCCCTCCGACTTCCATGTGGCGAATGAGATCTTGATTGTAGCAACCCACACAGCGCTGCATTTCCGAACACTCGCCTTGGCAGTCGAATGATAATAGGGGATAAGGGCAATAGCAACATTCCTGGTTGGGGTGACATGTCGTCGTGCATCTGACATTGTGATCTCTGCATAAGCAATCGGTAATGTTTGGATCAGTACATCCGCATCCCTCGACCCCAAAGCAAGATACTTCGCTTTTAGCACGACGGCCAATTGCGAAACGCTTGTGTCCAGCACTTGGAGTTGTTATAGCATCGGCTGAACGCTTATGCGAAGTCCTGCAATGCGGGACCACCGAGGCATACATATAGCTGATCATTTGCTCTGTTTTATATCGAATAACAAGACTGTGTGCGTTCATACTGCGATTTACAGCAGAGCACCGTAGAAAGCTTATTCTTGCTTCTACATCTTTCAGTACTCGAACCAAGATATGGAAGTATCCCAGGCCAAAAAAGGTCGGAGGTGTGTATTCTGGATCATGCAGAAATGCTCCACACCGCCGACTTCCCAACTTGAGTAGCTTGTGATATTGTGCTTGCATTTGACCGCTTGAATCCAGAACCCGGTGAGCAGCAGCTGCAATAAGATTGAACCACTTTGGAATCTTCAAAGGGCGCTGTTGGCCCCTAAGAAGTCCCTGGTATGCTTGATAGATGCGAGCAATAACTTTACAGCACCTGATCTCATCGCTGCACGTAGTTTTCCATTGAGAGACAAAAGGCGCCCAAAAACGACGATGTGGAATTCTTCCATGGTTATTCGGGATGTGTCGGATGCGAAGGGGTGCGTTCAGAAACGAGAGCGGGTGAGTAATATCTCATTCGTGACAGTGGCAACGACCAGAACACGCCATCCCGGCTATCGCTTGTACCGGAGGTGGATATAGTAAGTATGGAATGAGTCATTAGATCGTCGGACATATCAATATCTTTGACAAGATCGGAGAGAACCTGCATGTTCGGGTAAAGGTGCCAGGAGGAAATCGCTAGAAGGATCGCACCGTCTTGCACTCGTTGAGATGCACCCTGGAGGAGACTCTCCATGGCACTTAGACCAGACTTCCAGGCTGAGATGATTGAATCGTAGGGGTCTTTGCTTGTGTTGACAGGCATACGAACGTTATTGATGATAAGCATGAGTTGCGTTTGTTGAAAGCGCTTCGTTGTATCTGCAGTCTGTAACCAAGACCTGGCGCTCGCATCCCATGCCGAGAGTTGCTCGCGGTTGAACAATTGTTGCGCTGCCATTATTGCAGATATGCCAGTCGCGCTGGAGGAGTTGTAATCCTTGAAAATCTCCTGCTTACGTCGTTCGACCAGTTCGACCCACAAAGATGTTGCTTCAGCTGGCTTCCAGATCCGAGCCAACATGCACGAGAGTAGATGCATAGCAATTGCATGCTGCCCAGAAGTAGCTGCAGCCCAAATTGATGTGCCATCAGCTCCAGCTTGGTCGGCAAACATTCCCGTTGGCTGTGTTTTCAGTTGTAATTGGGCACAGATCTCAGAAACGCGTGTCCCATATGCGACTGTAATCCGTGGAATTTGAGGTATGATCGTTTCAAAAAGTGCCCCAAGGCATCGTGCTGTGATATGCGGCATGCCCTCTTCAGCCTCGTGGCGTCGCGTGCGGGACAACGCATCCCGCAGACCATGGAACTCCGGCGGAGCCTCGAATTTCATAAGAGAGAAGTTGACATTGGAATTTGCCGCTGCTAATGTGATTTCATTTGGCACGGACAGCAGTGCTGTACTGAATTTGCTGATCGAAGCCATGGATTGGTATGAATGGATGCGTTGTTGGATGAGTATCAAAGTAGCGATCCTTTCAGATATTTAGTTCCAAGCGTAAAATGAGGTGGATGAGAACAAGAGTATAGCCGCCCAATGTAATACGGCCAATTAAAGATGGCGATAAGTCGTTGCAGTTCATCGCATCTTTTCGGATCGTTTGCGTTTCGTACGTCGTCATTTCGTACCCGCGTGCTTCTTGAGTATAAACCCAAAATACTCAAAGCTATCTCCTCCTCCCATAACCTCCATCTCCATCTCCCACTCACTATCCCGATTCAAGATCGGCTTAATGAAATGCGGCTGTCTATACGTGACATAAAGAAACACCCCATCATCTTTCAACACTCTCTGAACCTAATCATCGTCAGCATCAACGCCCACCTCATCCCCCCGTAAGCCTTACCTCTTTCATGTACCTCCCACTATTCTCCAACACCTCATCCGGCGGACTCCACGGACTCCCATAAATCATCGCATCCAACGTGCCCTTGTCGAACGCCACATCAATCGACTTGGCCTCAATGTCAACCATATCTCTTACATCGCCGACTTTCCACTCAACTTGCGGTCTATCGCTATGCCGCGCCGCCATCAGCTCTACCACAACCTTGGAAAAGTCTACACATGTTTGATGCGTATATCCTCGTTCGAGCAAGTCATAGGGGACGGTCTAAAATTACATCAGCACGAGTTCAAATGTAGAGAATTTGAAAATTGAGCAGAGAATTTAGTTGCCACACATACACTATCTCCACTGCCCAGATGTAATATCCTGCCAGATTTTCCTTCATTACCTCGCGCTTGGAAGAGGTGTTTGTCGAAGAAGGGTTCGAGCGCGGAGAAGCCGCGGAACCACTCGTGTGTGGGCTTGTCGCTGTCTGCTTTGGCGTAGCGTTCGTCCCAAAATTCCGAGCGGCCTAGGGCTTGTGCTTCTTCTGATGACGACATGGTGTGGGCATCGATGTTGGATATGTCGGCGTCTGAGTGGTGGTGTAAAAAAAAGGTAGATTCAAAGGCTAGGCTGTTTTGGGCTAGCTTGACATACATTAAATGCACCCCTCCTCATGTAACGTCGACTTCTTAGGCTGAAAACATTTTCCTTTTGTTTGTAGTAGAAGTAATAAATGTAGGCATCTCTGTTGACAGAAAATTGTGGAAGATTGTAAGCATCTCCTATACGAAGACTGTATTCGGGTCAACCCGTAAAACGTTCTAACCATGTACACGTAATCTAATAGACACCTATCATACACCCACCTCACCACAAAAGCTCAGTATTACACATCCTCACCTCCTCATAATCCTTCCAAGTCCTCTCGGTCCCAGCAAAATCCGGCAGCAAGCGCCTGTGCCACGAGATAGCGAACCGTCGCGCCTCATCTTCATCGTCAAACTCCAGTATCCACCTGTTGTACACGCGGTTCATAATCATCTGGTTCACCTCCTTCGCATTTGACGCGTCTTCAGGGATTCCAGACTTCAAAAGGGACGCGATTGCCGGATCCTGAAATTGGAGCCTGGTATTCTGCGCCTCATGTGCCCATGGATTGCTTGACGAGATAGAAAGCGTGTGTACAGAAAGGTCGATCAGGTCACGGAGGCGATGGACAGAAGAACAGGACTCGTTGCGCAATGTAAAGGGCATGCCGCGGTTGAATGCGTCTTGGCGGAGTGTCTTAAACAGGTCGGAGATACTTGGCTCATATCCTTCGATGTACATTAAGACTTTGTAGATGCGATTTCGCTTGCCATCAATTTCTGGCACAATCGGCTTGTACCCGCCTTGTTCGATCAAGGTGCGAAGAGCAGAATCGTAAGGCTGCATAATTGCGCGTAGCGTGAAGGCGTGCTCAGTGGGTCTCAGGAGATACGAGGTGGTGACTGCATTGACGTCTTCGCCGTCCTCGAGGAAGCCTTTTGGCGCGGGTATGGCAGAGAATATGCTGGAAGGCTGGTGGAGAGCGGCAAGTTTGTGGAGACGAGAGGCGTTTCTCTGGTAGGCATACGCAGACTCTGGCGACTTGAAGAGGAGAAAGTAGAAGGGTAAGCGCTCAAGGCTCAAAGGATCACGACCAGGAATGACCTTGTAGTACGCGCCAAACCGACTCAAAACTTCCATGTGCTCACCCTTTGGAATGAGACGTCGGAAATCGATCTCCGTCAGCTCGGTGCTGCAATGTTCCAGCTGTAGAACAGTGACCTGTTCACCACGCTTCTGGAGGGACTCGATCATGAGCTCCTTGGGTGATTTCGGGCGATCAACAAGCATCCGAGTGATGCGGTTCGTGGGTTTTGGCGGATCAAGCTTGGGATAGTGCTCCTGCTTCTCTGCCTGACCAGCTGGAGGGGCAATGCTAGCCTCGGGGAACAGCTCCTCGAGTAGAGACTGACCACTGACTTCGTTTGACGTAGCTTGCACCTTGTCCACAGGAGCTTTGATGTTTTCTGTCGGAGCTTGTGTCATATTTAGAGATATGGCATCGTTAAAGCCAGACGTTATTGTCGAACCATCCTTGTGCTCTAGATCTGAAGGTTTTGCGACCCTTTGTAAAGATTCCGATGAATTCAGTAAGGATGAGCGAGTATGAATCCGCCTCGCCAACCCCTGCTTGTCGTTATGTGTGAAGGGTGTGGGCACACGGGTCTCTTTAGCAGATGCCTGACTGTTGGCGGGCTGAGGGCAGCCCGATAATGGTGCTCCCTCTACAATTTTGTGCACTTTCCGACATTCCAAAGCATGGCGCATCTTAACATTACCCTCGGCTTTGACCTCTTCATACAGTGTAGCAAGTTGGCGGCGGATCATGGTCGTACTATGCGTCATTGATGGGGATCCTATATTTTCAAGCGAATTGGCAATACTTGCAAGCTCCAGAGCGGACCTGTGATATTGTTCGTTACATCTCTCCAGCAGACTTGCGGCCGTGAGAGAACAAGATATTCTGCTCCACCTAATATACCGACGTAACTCTGAAATAACGGCGTCATCTGACTCCTTGAGTGCACCGCGGGCTATGAAAGTAAGACGACGTTCAACCATATCAAGCAATTGCTTGGACAGAGTGCGCTTGAGTCTTCGAAGGGTATGTGCCGTGTTTATGAGTTCGCGAGTGGAGATTTGAAAACGCCACGTTCCAAGTGCTAGGATATGTGCAGGACTGAATTTGGCGTTTTTCACAGTTCGTTTAGTGATTCGTATCTGCTGGGGACGTTCTGAGCGTTGGTTTTGCACAGTGCGAATAGGATAAGTCCTGATGGCTGACGGTGGAGCTGGCTGTTTAGTGACTCGTATCTGCTGAGGACGTTCTAGGCGTTGAGAGACATGTGCCTCTGGTGGCACTTTGGTCTGTTCTGAAGGCAGGCGATGTGCAGCCTCCCCTTTGCGTGGGATGACAGCATTGGCGCCGGTGTCTGACGATGTTGTAGTTGCAGCTGTCTTCTCTTCTAACGCGTTTTGCAACGCTTTGATTTGCTCGGATAGTTGTTGAAGCTGCTGCTTTATCGCCTCCTGGTCGGAGTCATTTGCGATGGTTGGCGGCCGACTAACTTTATCACTCCTGCCCAGTCCAGTGCTCCCCTTGTTTGTTGCTGCTCTATTAAAACTGGGAGCAGGACTAGATGTATGGCCGCGCCTATCGTCGTCTGGTTTGTGCCAAGTTTCGAATCTTGTGCTTGTCTTGACTTCTCTGACCCGGGGTTTGCGTTCTTCGACCTTCGGTTCGAACTTGCCTGGCTTGGCTTGGACGAATCTGGTCCGGAACTTGGGTTCCTCAGTCAAGACCAGATCCCTTTCAACTCGGAATTCCCGAGTGTCCTCCCGCTTTGCTTGCGAGGAATTGCTAGAGGCAACGGTGTTTGCGGTGGCATTGCTCCTTCCTGTCTCCGACTGCACAGCATCTGGTGTCACCAGGACTGTGGGGGAGCGTTGCTGTGCAGAATGTTCGACTGGCGGCGACTGAGTACCCGAATCGGAAGTGGCAGTCTTGGAACCAAGCGAGACTACACTGTCGACAGTAGAACGCCACCAGCTACGTGATCGTTGCGAGCTCGCATCTTGGTTGGAGCTGGAGTCAGATAGTGAATCGGGACTGGGAATCTCTCCTAGATGGATCCTATGTCAGCATTTGCATTCTGGGCACATGCCGAAGTTGCTCTCATATGGGATGCACGTTACCTGGTCGCTTCGCTTCCACCTCACCAATTGCGCTCGCACTCTCTGGCTTGTTATCGCCAGCGGTCGAGCGCTTTTCGCGGGCTGTCGAGGAGGCACAGCGGGCGTGGTGGGCGCTCCATGAGGACTGACACGGCCGCAGATGTCGAACAAGGCGCGGCGGTGACATCAATTGCTAGTCGGCGTCCCATTGCAAACTTCCAGGCGACCTCGGTGCAATACTTTGTCCAAGCATCCTGAGCTTGACGCTAGCCCGCCTGATTTGGCCTAGTCGCGTCTCGCTTAGTCACAGTGACCATCTCCATCATCGAGTCGAACGAAATACGACAGAGCATGTGATATTTCATTCTTATTGAAAATGAATGCTGGCACGCCGTTTGCACTCCGTCCGCTCGAGCGCAACCCGCTGAGCGCGTCTGGCAACGCGCTCGAAGGCGCCTTCCGCATCTACCTCTCGCAGCGAGAGCAGAAGACGCTGGGCCTCACAAATGGAGACCTGGTCAGGCTGAGAACTTCAACCGGCTTCAAGGGCTACGCTGTGGCCTGGCTGGCGTCTCAAACAAACCCTGGAAACAAGGCCATAGCAAAAGTCACCGACCTGCTCCGCGAGCAGTACGGACTAACTCTCGATGACCCGGTTTTCGTCGACAAAGCTAGTGACTCTTGGAAACCTCTCAAATCCATCGAGATCAGTGTACCAGAGCCCGCACAGCAAAAGTTCGCCTCGAGTGAAGAGCTATTGTATTGGGCGCGGCATGCATTAGGTAGAGTCCGCCACAAGACTATCCCAAGTGCTACACCTGCTGACCTCAGCAGTGGACCTCGATATCATTTTGCCTGGTTGCACCTTTCCGATACAGCAGAAGGGGCCTAGAAGCCAACAGAAGAGCACAAAATCACGCGTCCATGTGAACAGTATTGAACCACATCCAGACGAAAAGCATGCAGTCTACTTTGATCCAGTCAAAACTCAAGTGACCATCTCCGGCGACATTTCTTGTGGAAGACGCCCGTTGTCACCTTCGGGATCTTTGCAGCTCAAGAGAGATGGTATCGGTGGGCTCGATGGCCACATTGCAACCATTGATAGGATCCTTGCATTCCTCACAAGCGCAGCTCTCAACTTGTCCGACCAATACTTACTTGGGCCTACTGCTCTTTTGCTCCATGGCCCAGAGGGTACGGGCAAGAGCCTTCTGCTCGAACGGCTCGCAGAGTGTCCGTGGCAACAAGTCATCAGGGTAAACCTTGAAACACATCCAAAAGGGCAGGTCAAAGCCATTAGTGACACTTTCGAGGATGCTCGTGATCATCAACCATGCTTGATCTTAATGGACAACCTGGATAAATTCCTTGAGAAAGCAGATACGCTGGTAACCAAACTGCGAACCGAGCTGGCGAAGCTGGAAGGAACTCAAGTTGTCGTTGCGGCAGCAGCCCGCAGTGTCTATGACATTGATTCCAGCCTTCGAACAACGTCGGCGTTCAAGACAGAGCTCGAGCTTTTCCCCCCCAACGTCAGACAAAGAGAAGACGTACTTCGGCAGATTCTTGGGCCTGGGCGTAAGACTGGCAATATCGATTTCGCCAGTTTAGCAGCACGTACACATGGCTTTGTTGGTCGGGACATCCACAAGCTGTGTGGACTGGCAAGGAACGGGCGAGTACAACGTGCTTACGATTCCCTGGACGATGACCAGAAAGGCTTGCTTGGCGAGATACTGGAAAAGACCGACTTTGTCACGCAGGAAGACTTCGACGCTGTGATTGATCAAATCCAGCCGACTGTCCTCAAGGAGAGCATTCTGGAAGTGCCGAAGGTTAGGTGGACAGACATTGCCGGCTTGGACCATGTTCGCGCTCTACTTGAAGCCATCACCATCCGACCCTTCAGAGTAAGATGCGCCTATACACTGAAACGAGCGCTGCTGACTTTTTCCAGTATCCGGATCTCGACGTAAAGTTTGGCGGACCACAGTCGCGAAAAGGCGTACTATTATATGGTCCGCCGGGTTGTGCAAAGACCTTGATTGCCCAGGCTGTCGCAACCGAAAGCAACCAAAACTTTCTTGCCGTTAAAGGATCGGAATTGATCAAGATGTACGTAGGCGAGTCGGAACGAGCCATTCGGGATATATTTCGTCGCGCGCGCGCAGCGAAACCCTGCATTATATTTTTCGACGAGATTGACTCCATCGGCAAATCACGCGAAAAGACACAGGATAGTGGCTTGAACGTCGTCACAACGCTGCTCAACGAAATGGACGGTATAGAAGCCCTCAAGGATGTCTTCATTATTGGGGCAACAAACAGGCCTGATATCCTGGATTCAGCGCTCATCCGCACGGGAAGATTCGATGCGCATATTCACATCGGTCTCCCAACCGAGGAAGCCAGGATACAAATCCTCCAGATTCACACCAGGAAGAGGCCACTAGCCCCTGACGTTGACCTCGGCGTTGTTGCTGCGAGAACGGAGGGCAGCAGTGGGGCTGACATCAGCGGTCTCTGTGCCGTCGCAGTTGAGCTTGCAATTTCGGGTTACGAAAAGGCTCCAGAGTGCGAGCCTCTAATTCGCATGTGCCATTTCGAGCAAGCTCTGGATCAGCATGTTCCGCATACCGTCAAAGAAGAGGCTGAGCGGTATAGGAACTGGCGGCCAGGAAAGTCGTTGACTGTGGGCTAGAGACTGCGTCTTCCACGTCCGCGAACACTTGCACAAACAGTACTCTGCAGTGAGATGCTGTGTATACGTTTTCAATGACATACCCTAGAGCCATACGCAGCCCGTTTGTTATGCAGCAAAACAAATTTAGTGCTGTACATGTTTTCAGGCTCTTCTACCTGCGGAAGGTGCAAATACAAACCCTGGGCGACGCTGCAACGAGCGTTCTCCACAATGATCGGACAATCTCCCGGGTCTGGCCGGCACCTTAGGCATTGAACGTCAAGGATCGTAACATGCGCTCGGCACTCTGTCCGACACAAGGCGCATCACAAGTGACGAACACCTGAGATTTTACAAATCAGCCTCCTCCAGAACGCTAACCCAGCTTCCATATTCTTCGCCAGCTCAATGCAGAGTTGAGCTTGATGCACGCGTGCGCTTGCGCTTGCTTGTATACAGTCTGAACATCATAGCAATCTCAGTTATGGCCGAAGGATTGCATCTAGGTGGTGCCTTGTGTTGGGGCCTCATTTCCCGTCGATCATCCAACATCCACCACCAACTCCCACCTCGATTCGCATGCAAGCGCCGTGCCCACAACATTGCGCGTTAATTCCTGCAGCGATCAAAACAAGCGGCGATGTGCTGTGGATCTGTAATGTGCTCTTGGTTTGTGGCGCCTTCAACAACAAACACTGGCTCCCCAGGAAATGATTCGTGTGGGAAGGGTCCCTTGGCGGCGGATAGCGAAATTGCCCGCGGTAGGCCGTCATCTTGAAACTGGAGCCCGTGCAACCATCTCGCTGCAGGAATAGCTTGCAAGACACCGCAGTGGACCGTTGTCTGTGCCACGGCATATCCTAGAAAACTCTCGTTGCCCGACATGGAATCTCGGTGTCGCATGCCACTTCTGAGCCAATCACGGCCACGCTTCCCGCGCCACAATGATCTAGTTCTGGTAATCTTTCTCTAACACCTAAAGCACCACAGACGGGTTGACAGCCGCTGGCAAGAGGCCCTTCCCTTGGAAATGTGGAGGCACAAGGTTGTTTCCCGCACGCACTGATGAGCACTATGGCTCAATCCCACTCGCCATTGTCCTTCCTCTGCACTTCCTATTCTCATCTCCATCGCGTCGCTGGCCGCACAATTCTTTGCTCTTTGAGCTGTCCACTCCTTTGTATTACAAGTGTACCTTCTACTTCTTGTCGTACTTTCAACCGTTTTTTTTTTTGGTGCCTGATACCCACTAGCGATCTGAAACGCTATGCCAGGACTACTTTCAAGGTCGAAGTCTATGCGACTTCTGAAGAGCCATCGGAGAGATGCCCAGCAGGATACTGTTCAGAAACTGATGCCGCCCTCGGCAGGATCTCAAACGGATATTGACAGAAACCAGTCAGCCACACCCGTCTCGAGGAAAGAAAGGCGCCTCGAAACCCCAGACATCGCACCTCGTCCTAGCACGTCCGGTGGACCGGGAGATCGCAGGACGGCGTTCCACATGAAAACATATCCTGTCGCGTCTATTCATTCCCAAAATAACCTTCCGTCTTCTGTCCCATTGAACTCAACCACAGCCCATTCAACTACAGGGGCATTCGACTCTTCAGAAGGAATCATTGGGATCGCATTGGGGAGTCCTACCGTTGGCTCACACTGGACTGGCACACCTCAGGCTTCAACTACTGACGTAGCATCACAAAATACCGATATCATGTCAGCCTGGTCGCCTATTTCGCCCCCTTCTGCTCGGACAGAAGCTCCTAAATCGAAGCTTAGCCGCTGGAAGTCGATGTTCAGAAAAGCAGCCCCACCACCACCACAGCCGGAAAAGCAAGCTTTCTATCAACTCACAACTACCATTACAGCTACACGGGCAGGCCGTGCAGATAGTCATCATGATGAAGAGCAGGTGAAGCCGGTCATAGAGCCTGTCAGTGATAGAGACACCGGGCGCACTCCATCACCACCAACGTTCAAACCCAACATCCGAGCATCCCGTGCATTCACTACGCCTCGCTCGGCTCCTGCACCACCCCAAACTCGACCACGAGCGGTCACTGCAAATTCTCTACCAGCCAATCCTCGTGTTTCAGTGGTACGCTCAGCAACCACCCCTGCACCGTCAAGCGCTGTTGGCAACGGTCATCCCACCGTGCCGCAGTCGAAGCCGTCACATAACCATCAAAATGGTCCACCGGTATCTGAAGATGATATGCCCATGTTGGATGTTAGCATTCCGGATATCAAGTTAGACAGATACAGTGTCATGTTTGGCAATCTTCTCCAGTCTACAACTTCGAATCGATCATCCTCGTTATTGGTACGAAGACAAGGGAATACTGACAAGCTTAAGCCGCTGAACAAGCTGTCCGTCAAGGTAAGTAGTATGAAAATCTTTGTTTCAGCATCTGTACTGACATGGAACAGGATCATGAGCAAGAGTCTCCCATTGATTACAAACTCCAGCGCCGAGCGACATCTCCCGTGATGCCGTCTCCGTCGCCGCGACTGTCACTTTTCCCAAGCACACGCAACAGTCCAGTACCATCACCATCACCGCGCTCATCATCCGTTCCACGATCGAAAAAGCTCCATCGATCGAAGACATCCCCTGAGAAATCACCCCTCCGACAGACATTTTCCCAAAAAGAGATGGGCAGCCAAAAAGCCCAGGACCTATTCGTCCAACACGATAAACCCACCGCATCGCCGCCCGTCCTCGAATCCTATGTCTCCTCAAACCTCAAAGTCCAACATCTCGCCATCACCCCGAATTCGATCCGCAGCTTCGAATCCGACAACGACAGCATCACACTCGTTGTTGGCCGCACAACACCCGGACAGCCGCTCCACCTCGACGATCGCGAACCAGAATGGGAAATCATGACCAAACCCCCTGCTCCAAAGCGCGCCAACACCGCACCTATCACCGATCTCCAGCGCACACCATCTCAACGCACTCAACCCACCGTGACCAAGCTTAGCGCGCTGTCATCACACCCGAGTTCTGCTCCTCTCGAGGCGCCATCACCGCTACAAAAGATCCAACAATTACAAAGTCCACCGCAATCCGCGCGTCAAGAGCCTTCCGCTACGCCAAAGGCCATGGTCGGCGTCGCACGCTCGGTATCAGTGAGCCGGGCGAACAGTCCCAGGACACTTGTGCGGACGGCCTCTGTGGTAAGGAGTCCTGGCGCAAAGGGGGAGTTTGTGGGAAGCGGGCAAGCGCTTACACCAACGATGGTGGAGGTCAGGAACCGCAAGAGTCAGAGGGTACAATTGGTTGATGCGTAAAAAACATCTATACATTTGTGAGGGCCTGGCCAGGGCAAAAAGGGCATCATTTGAGGTTCTGGAAACCGATCGTTACATTTTTCTTTCTAACATATATCCCATCATTTCGAATTTTCTTTATCGTTCAAATTCCAGCAAAATCAACGCATACCTGGGCATTGGGATCATTAGAGTGGGGGTTTTGGCGGCGTGGATGGTGTTTTCCGGGTGTTTGGTGTGTTGATACAGTTCTGGTCGCACAAGTGGATGCGTTGGTTCATGCGCCCCGGTTTCTTGCTAGCGAGGGTGTTTCGGTTGCGTTTGCATTGAGGCATCGCTGGAGATGGTCCTTTACTTTCGTATGTTGTAAGTTGCGGGTCGATTATTCGAGAGTCAGTCGAGCGTTGAAGCGGTGTGTTGGAGATGGAATGGCGAGTGAGATAGACGTCACATTACAGACTTGAGGCAATGTCCGTGCAGCTGGGTTTATGGAAGGGCTTCTAGAAGCCTAAATAAACTTTTGCTATTGACCGGGCTCCTTCTGAATTGCAGCGATCTTGCAAACTCGACGATTACTAGAATGGTGCACGCGACTCCTGCAGCTTTCCCACAATTTGTCACATCTGCGTCCACTTGCGCGGTTCTGTCGTAAACGTCGTCTATGACTTCACCACCACATACAAACCTGTCACGACTGATACAGTGTCGCTCGCCGGTGAGCACCATGGCAATCAATAGGTTGTGTCTGACCCACTGCGGCCACTCGTGGCACCAAAGGCCGTGGCTGAGATGACCCCGCTCGCTACCGTTGCCGTTCGATCCACACTTCCGAGCCTGACCCGTGTTACGCTCAGATAGCGACAAGCTTCACTTTGCCCTGTTCAAGCAAGTCGGCGACCTATCTGACTCTGCCCCAAGGGATATTACCCGGCTTGATAGCATTGTGGGCTTGAAGCTTCCGCTTACTTCTGGACGAGAACACAACTTCCCTTAGCCAACGGAAGGGCTGCAACGCATCTGCATCGTTCAGCCATCGCATTCTTAGTCTCACCTGAGACGACATGGGATTCGATAAGGAACCCTTGGCCAAGTCGCTACCGCTCGTCTGTAGACGAATCCAGGATAGACGGCTGCCTTCTTACTGCACACAGCCCATTTAGATCGCCCCCACAGCTTGCTGCCATTGGGACAGGTGCAGATGCCCACAATGTGGACGATGCACCTCGGTCAAGCAATGCCCTTGTGCGGTCTCCGGCTGGCTCAATCTTGAGCCTAAGCCCAATGTACGACGCGGTAGAGAACAGGTCCGCAGGGAGGAGTAGTGAGGCTGAGCGCAAAGGGCTTGGAAAGCGATAGCTGCCTAAGTGGTGACTTTCCTCTTTCTCCACACTCTTCGGTTTTGTCTCGACATCTTTTTTGCATTATTGATCTCAACGACGATCTTCCCCGCGTAGCTGTTGCAAGTGGGCCACTTCGCCTTTGTAAGGCATCAGACAAGGTTGAGCGGTAGACCGCCTTACTGGCTACCGTGGCAATACATCTACTCACACGACACTACGAGATCTTCAAGTCGTCGATTGTGTAGGGATCCTTGTCTCGAATTGTTCAGCAGCCATTCGCTTTAGTTGCCTACAACTTCGCCCTCCCCTGCTACCCAGCACGGTGATCACCAACACATCCAACACGTTCCCGTCCAGCCTATCCCAGATAGAACGGCTACAAGAGACCTCGTTGGCCAATACAATGTCGGGTATTGAGGTGGTAGCAGCTGTATCGGCAATCATAAGTGCCTTCCATGGAGGGTCAGAACTGCTGAAGCACATCAAGGCGAAGCGTCGCAAGAGCCGACAAGCACAACAAGACTTTGAAGAGAAGCAACTCCAAGACTCTCTAGTGTCTGGAGAACAGCAAATAGGATATCGCTATGCGCAGGACATGAGGGAGTTTGGCGATCTTATGCGAATTGGCGATGGTTCGTCCTCATATTGTCCGAAGTCCGTGATGAAGAGCTAATGAGGATTGCCTAATTACAGTCATAGCGCGCAACCAACTATACCATATAACGATACTCATGCAAGGTGAAGTCATCAAAAGCCTGCAAATGGCCGCACAGTACGACAACGCCGTCTTGAACCTTGCCGTACTTCACGAAGCTTCCATCACCAACAAGACTGCGACGTTCCTCATCCTGGATCAATTGAAGCAAAGGCTACTTCCTAGGATGCCTATGAACCGGCAATTGCAGGGCTCTGCCGAGTCATCGAGTCACCGATCATCTCCCACGATCCCTGGGGACGACTGCATTTGATCCGTCGAGTTTCGCATCGGACGCCTACGTTTCCACCGGGCGTCACGCTTTCCCCCACAACAAGAGAGAGGAAATTTTGAAGCATGGTCTTACCAACTACTTTCTGAAGCGGAACAACAGTGTGCAGAAGTCTTCAAAGCAGCCCAAAACGCCAGACGACATCAACTTCAGCCAAGCCTTTCAGCATCTGATGAACGCGAGGGGAGGGGAGGACCGCGCTGCGATCATGCGCGAGATTGACGAGATAACGGACCTCTACCAAGATTTATCTGTCAACCAAAGGCCGAAGAATGCACCGGTTAATATTCCATGGCCCTCCGATACCGAAGGCAGACGAGATACTCTATTCACACTGCACACAGGAGGTGGATACTCGCAAGACCCATTAAGTCCAACGCACGAGGCTTTGCACATACCACAAAACTTCCCTCCGACGCCTGAAGAGCCTGATTATCGAGCATACTCCCGGCAACCCGCATTTAACAATAATGTTTTTGGACAGCAGAACGACCATCCTCAGCTACCAATCAGCAATACCCCGCGAGGAATCCATACCCTCAGATGCAGACACAAGGCCCGCAACCACGATGGTCGTCGACATCCGGTACAAGGCTCGAATTACTCTGAATCTAGGTCGTTTGATCGAGATAGCTCGACATCCTCACAAGAATCGCCTAGTCAAAAACCCCCTCTACCATTGAAGCACTCTTCGCGAGCCATGTCTACAGGTATGATGCCACAGCCCATGTCACCGAATGCGCCATACCCCTACCACAACTATCAGAATGCGGGTTCACCTCCGTCTTCTCATCCATATGCGCCTGGAGCAGAGCGGTATACTCAGCCAGCTGCGCCGCTTCGCCATTCCAGCATGCCCGGCTCAATGCTGTCCCAAGTGCAGTCCCCGAATGACACCGTCAGCTCACCACAGGAAGCTTACAGTTCATTGACCTACTCGCCATACGCAACTCCTTATCAACATGCAGAAGCACAACCAATCGCACCATTCGAGCATCCCCGACCAGCACCACATCCCAAGCCAAATCAGGATCCCAACGCAGTCCCGCAAAACCACCCAAAATACCATTTAACACCAGCAGCATGCCACGAATCCCCAAAAGTCAGTTGCGACCGCAACGCCATCCAATCTCAATCCCCAACCAGCACCAGTCCGACCATCACCAGCCTCCGCCAAACCTCCATCGCCCCCTCCATCGCCTCAACCGACAGCAGCAACTCGACCTCCCTCGGCATCCTCCCCGGCTCTCGCATGTCCTCCCTCCGCAGCGCGACGATCCAAAGCGGCCCCGCGGGCCAAGAACGCATGATGTCCGGGCGCCCATGCAAAGCCAACAACTACTGGGGCTTCTGCAAAGGCGCGTGGACGATCCGCGAAGACGTGAAAAAGGGGCTGGCAATCCGCACGCAGCCGCTCGGCATGTACAACCACAAGGACATTTGGGAGTGCGTGGCGTGCACGTTCAAAGGCACCGTGTTCAGCGCGCCACACCCGACCAAGAAGAATAAAGAGGTCAATGTCGTGGACCCCCGCGTGGTCTTGAGCCTGAGCGGCGTCAGGTACAAGTGGGTGTTTTTGGCGAAGAGCCATATCAAGAAGAAGGCGGGCGATAGTCATAGCGAAGAGAGCAATTATGGATGTGTGTTTTGCTGTCTGGAGGATCGCGTGAGTAGTGTGTATGGCGGCGTGGAGACGCTGATGAATCATATTGCGCTGAGCCATGTTGCGGATATGAGCGAGAATGTGCGGAGGAAGGCAAAGTGTGTGGTGGGCAGGATGCCGGGGGAGGGGGAGGAGTGGGATATTAACATTCCGGTATTTGCGAGGGTGGAGGAGTTGGAGTGAGGAGGGGATGGGGATGGGGATGGGGATGAGGGAGTGGCTGGCTTTTTGTTCTTCTTTTTGAGATACCCGGTTTTGCGTGGGAGGGAATGTGGGGGTAGGGTTTGATGGTGTTTTGTGTAAAACGGTCACGGCATCAAAATCACGCATATAACATCTTTCTAGACACGAATGTACTATCATCAATTATCCGTCTTCATTCAATATCTAAACGTGGCTCAATTCGCCGGGTATCATAACATCCCCCCTCTCCGCTCCCGCCCTCACGCCCCTGTAATAAAAGCCGGACTCCAATACTCATTCTCGCCCGCCTGACAATCCACCCACACCAAACTATCCGCCAGACAATCCTCCACCACCGCGACCGCCCTGGGCCTCTCCCAACCCAGATTCACCTGCAACATGCTCACCGTCACATACCCAAGCACCTGAATCGCCTCGAGCACGGTACTCTGATCGGTGTTCAATTCCTTGGGCACGCTGCGTATCAGACTCCGGTGTCCAATCGTCATGAGACTAAAGCAGCTCCCGAGCGGACTCAGCGACTCGACGGCGCGCTTGATGTCGTCGTCGGACACGCTGAGCCCGCCGCCTATGCCCCTCCCCTTCTGTATGCGCGTGCGCAGGTCGGCCACACTGATTAACCCGCCGTTCTCCGCGCGCGTCGCCCGACACTCCTCGACGACCAACACGCCCAAGTTAAAGTAGAAGTCGTTCACGCTGCCGCCGAGGAGCTGCGCCCACATGCCGCCCGTGCCCTTCCCTTCCCCTCCCCCATCCTTGGTGTAGCTCGACGCGAGGAAGTCAATGTTCAGCGCCGAGCACATGCGCGCGAACTCGGCGCGGAAGGCGGGGTTGGCGCGGATGTCTTTGGAGTGGGTGAGGGCGAAGTTGTGCAGCAGGGATTGGAAGACGGAGAGTTGGGTTTCGAGGGACTGCGCGTTGCGGGTGCGGAGGGCGGCGCCGTGCGTGGTGTAGTGGTGGGTTTGCAGGCCGCGCGGGGCGAGAGAGGAGAGGCCGGGGGTGCGGCGGCGGTCCATTTTGGGCAGATAGGGTGAGGGTGAGGGTGGAGGGTGGAGGGGAAGATTGGAGGTTAAAGTGCTGGTGTTCGCGATGGTGGGTGGGATGGGTGACGTAGGGCGGAATGTTCCGCGGGAGGAGAGGTTTAGATGAGATGGATCTGTCGGAATAGAGACGGTGGACGCTTGTGTCAAAGCGTCTTCACGGCGAGAACAGTGCGCTCAGTATAGTGTGACGGTATGTTGGTGTGTTGGTGTGTATAGCTTCACCATGTCCGCAAGCACAGACTCGCGTCGGAGCGCGGGACAACGATTGGAGTGGGTGGGGTTGCCAGCGGCGCGGTAAGACGGAACACCACAGCATGCAGATCAGGTCTAGACAAAATCATGTTCGTCAAGATCAACACGAAACCGTGCAATTCCCAACGTGCATGCACCGAAGCGGCCCATGGCGAGACGAAACGTGAGCTGATCTTCACCGTCTCCGTGGTGTTGCGATAGTCTGTTCCCGCCTTTCCAGCGAGGTTTTCGAGATATGAAAGGAGACTGTTTAGCTTCGCAGACTTATAGAAGACTGTCCTGTGATGACTCGTCCCGGAGGATACAACTTATATCTTCCTTCGACGCGGTGCATGGCTAGAGAGGCACAACTTGCATGACGTACATCGCCTTCGGTGCAAAGACGGTCGTTCTCTGATGCGCGGCGGCCCACGGCCAGGCACACACTCTAAACGCCCCCATACGCCCCCATAGGCAATGTCCTAATGCCATGGCACTGCATTAGACCATCTCTCAACGACATGGCATTCTTCCAACTCGTCCCTATACTCATTTCCCCATCACCGTCTATCCCATTCACATTCACTTCGCCCCTAAAGCAACGATTTTCCACCTAGTCTAGGCTACAGCCATTTTAATTCGCCCGGGTCCACCGCGGCGGCTTGCGCTCTCTATGCTTTCCTTACCTTCCCTGCACCACGACGCGCTCAACTTGCACATCCCGGCCAAGATTCTACGACACACGTGGTTTGACGAGCTGTTCTACGGCTCTGCCATGTCGCCCACGTCGATTAATAATTGCATATTGCTGCTGAATCTGCCGCCCAAAGCACTCGCTGGCATCGACCTGCTTTCATTCACAACTTCACCGCGCTTCCACGGGATAAAAAATGTTCCGCCGGGATTGCACTTTGTCTTTGCGGCAAGCGATACTACCCTGTCCGTGAGACACGGCGCGTGGCTGTATGTTAGCCCCGGTCTGGGCTCGCCACAAGTCTTCGTCAAGAAATGGGACGAGAGCACAGAGGATCTGGTAGCCGAGACCGCACAGGCTGAGGTGCTGCGCTGGAAAGCGAATCTGGGGAGCATCTGGAAAGACGGCCTCACGCCGTATCGGCAAACGGTGCAGGAGGGCGATTCCGGAGCTGAGGAGGGCTGGGCTGAGGAATCGAATGACTGGAATAATCTTACCTCGCGCATCACACCGACTCTCCTCTCGCGGATATGCGGCCTCAATCCGGATCACTGGAGTTTGACGTCGGCGTCGTCGGCGTCGCAGGATCTGGAGCAGATACCGGGCTTGGAGTCGAGTAACAGCACGTTGCATCCAGAGAAAGAGTTGAGGTTTCTGCCCATTGATCTGAAGAAGACCTGGCGGGAAGGCGCAACGGGACGAGAAAGGACAGATGCAGCGCAAGACCGATCATGGTTCCTGGGAGATCTCGTAGACCACCATTGTCAAGCAAGCGACAAGCGAGGACGCGAGTTCGAGATACTGGGCGAGCTGCAATTCGCTTTCCTAATGGTCTTGACGCTGAACAACAATTCCTGTCTCGAGCAATGGAAGCGCATACTCCAGTTGCTCTTCACATGCCGACAAGCTATCCAAGACCGGTCAAGTTTCTTCCTCGAACTGCTCAAAGTCCTGCGCACACAACTCGCGCACTGCTCTGACACCACCGACGCCGGCCTCTTCGACATGAACGAAGTCGGCGGCGGCTTCCTCCGCCCGCTCTTCACGCGCTTCCGCAAGAACCTCGACGACTTCGACGGAAAGTGGAAATCCGATCTCGTCGACGAACTCGAAGACCTGCAAGACCACCTGAAAGAAACCTTCGGCTGGGAGCTCGATAACGCCTATCTCAAGCGCGGCCTGCTCGAGCTTGAAGACGGCGAGCGTGTGGAGATGGATGTCAATGGTGCAGATGAGGACGACGAGTTGGGCGACTTCGCACCCATGGTGGTGGAGTTGACGCCGCAGCAACTCAAGCTAATGAGCGGCGGCGGCAACGAGACGGAATCTGAAGAGGAGGCTGATTTGGAGGACATGGATACGCGATATTGAGGCCGAGGACGGCGGGGCTCGTGCATGACCGGTGAGTCGATTCGGGTGGGATGGACCTCGAGGGATTTTTGTGTAATGTACATTATTTGGGAGGAATGCAGTATTCACACGAAGAATGCTGTTATGCTGGTTGTTCGGACTGGGAGCGTAGCATGGCATGGTACATGTTAGCATTCACAGATTCTCAACCTCATGTCCACGTTCTTCAATGCCACGTGAAGCTTTGTTAAACAAGAATAACAAACACGCTCTATCGCGCCCGCATTTGGAGTGTGGCGCCACGAGCCCTCCTGGGCGCTGCACTGCAGGAACACCACCGCACCAACGCCAAATCCCAATCCGTGCCATGTTAGCCGAGTCCTGTGGCCGTTTTTGCACAGCCTTATTCACGACCCGGCGCCAGCGAACCTCTGTCAAACCACAACACAAATCATTCCAAGCATCCTGTCTCGTCACAGTGACAACATCTGCATCTGCATGTGCATTAACAACAAGGCGTCTTTGCTGCGCCGCGCCGCATTGAATTCCTCAGACCATGCGGCTACGGCCCCCAAAAAACGCTGACAGCGCTACAAGATTGCAGGGTCCCGCCTCGCCTGTGCCTGCACGCGCTACGTGAGGCTGAAGCGCGCGCCGTGGGCGGCTGATTGGCCACATGATCCTCAGCTGAGTGTAGATACGAGTAATGATCGCCAGAGGAGATGAGGGCTGTGTGCTGGTGGGATGGGGCGCCTTATTGGGGTCGGGTTTGTAGTTTGTTGCGGCTTCTAGGTAGTATTTATAGCCTGGTACCCGTAGTTTCCTTGGGTCAGAGACAGACTACTTATCCAACGAACGACAAACCTCACCTACCTGGATATATCGTTTCGAGAGACCTAGAATATACACATACCTTTTGTGAAGAAGGGTTATCTGAGTCGAGATGGAGAAACAAGGTGGTGAGTTACATACTTCCCTAGACTTTCAGCGCTTCAAGGCAGACACTGCTTCACGCGCTTTCTACATCTCCAACCACCACCAAACACTTCCATTTCCAGACCCTAACTAACATACCTCAGTCCCAATGCAACAATACCCCATCTCTCCCGACGTCACGGGCCAACCTCCCCAACAACCCCCCGTCTACCACCAAGATCCCAACGCCGCGCAATTCCAGCAACACCACGACCCCAATGCCGTGCAATTCCAGCAGCAGCAGCAACAACAGTTTGCCGGCTCGCCGCCCCCTCAGCACCCCCAGGGCGCATATATGCAGCCCCAACACCCACCGCAACAGCCAGGCATGCCACCCCAGCAACCCAGCGGCACCGTGTACCAAAACGCGACGCCAATAGCGAGTCTGGGCCGCGGCTCTGCGCCCGCGGATTGTCCTGCGTGCGGGCAGCGCGCGATGACGAACACGGCGTTTGAGACGGGGAATACCACGCAGTAAGTACACATACGACACCCTCCCTGACTATACTAGGAGGGTTTTGCATGAAGAAGAGTGTAGTTGCTGACAATGGTGTAGTGCCTGGGCCGTTGGACTCTGCTTGTTTACGCTGTGCTGTTGTATCCCGTACATGATGAATTCGACAAAGGATGTGCAGCATAAGTGTGGAAGGTGTGGCGTGTTGCTGGCGACGTGGCATCGGAGTGGGACGACGGAGGTGCATATTCATAATTAAATGGGTGTGTGTTAGGCCCTGGTGAAAAGGTGTTGAGGTGTGGATGTGGATGTGGATTATTGATACCCTGGGGAGGAGAGAGGCTTTGAGGTGGTGTAGGAGTTGGAGTGGTTGTGTGGCTGTTCATACCCTGATACGAACTCATTTTTTTGCTGTTTGAGAGGAGTGATTGATTGAGTTGACTTTTTGAGGTGTCTAGTGGCGAGTGATTCGTTCGAGCCTGATTGCATCGAGTTATCTTAATCAAGTCATCTGCAGCTGTATTTGCGATATCCAAGCATCAGTCTGCCGTGAAGGCTGAGGGAAAGTAACTAGTCTTGTGGCCAAACATGTCACTTGGAACTAGGAACCGTGAAGACGATGAAAGCTAGTGTGGCCAAGCTCGTTCTAGCCGCCGTTGCGCCCTCCTCAGACTGGGGCACATGCTGAAGAATTTCGTGTTTGTGCTTTGGTGCCAGAGTCGTGGAGCAATTGCGCAAACTGTCCGCAGACAGCATGATTAAGCCTGGAGCTTCCAAGACCTCTTAGCAGCTTGTTGGTTCTGAAAATATATCGAATTTATTTGGTGTCCATTGAAGAAAACATGCACGGACTTTAACAACGCTTTGTGCAGCTGCATATTGCCGTGACGTCGATGCTCATCACAATCGGCCAACCTTCTCCAACGATCCGATCAACGGCACTACGGCACCCAAACGCCACAAATTTGCTGCAGAGATATCAGCAGGCCCTCGTTTCATCGTGAATTCACCGGCTATACTGTGCCGTTATGTCATCATCAGCCACACCTAGCCGTACCAAGCCTTGACCAGACACAATCAAGCTTTTGCAACGCGCTTCTTCAGCCCAAGGCGGCTCAGATTGGCATTCCACCACTCCATCGAGCATCGCGTAACAGCACGACAGTGGCTGCAGGCAGGGATGGCAACCGGTTTGTGGCTGACGCGACAGGAAATGATGTAAGATGCTCGTTGTTTGTGCTGCCCTGTGTGAAGGAGATTGCGCGTGCGTGTCAAGGGCAAAGTATATAGGGTTGGGAAAGTGCAAGTGAATGTCCCTTTGGTATTCAGTTCAGTCCAGCTCAGCATTCTCTCGTCCCTGCGACATCATTGTGTCACGTTGTTTGCTCCTTCCACAAACACCAGGGCCACGTCAACCACGAGAGACACACGCTCGGCTGAACAACACCTCCCCACACCGCAATAATGGGTTTCTTCAACCGTCGCCCCGCGCCTGTTGCGGCTGATACTACTACTTCTACTGGTACTCACCATGAGAAGAAAGCAGGCATCTTTGGACGCAAAGAACCCAAGATGACGTCCCACGGTTCACCATCGCACAACAGCAGGCCGACCTTTGGTCAGTGGATCAAGGCTACTGCTCTCGATATCATCACCATGGCCATCATGGGTGCTATCGGTCTTGGTGTCTACATGGCGGACCCGGCGCCTAGTCGCAGCTTCCCCATTACCTTCAGGGACGGCGAGATTGTGTACCCAGAGTTTGCTTATCCTCTACGCAATGAGGTATGTTCCCTTCCTAAGGAACTATTGACCATATACTAACTCGCAACAGATCATTCCCATCTGGGCAGCTGCCCTCATGGCCTTCTTCATCCCCTTCGCAGTCTTCCTGATCGTCCAGATCCGCGCCCGAAGCTTCTGGGACGTCAACAACGCCACCATCGGTCTTCTGTACTCGCTCATTGCCGCCGCCGTCTTCCAGGTCTTCATCAAGTGGCTCATTGGCGGTCTGCGTCCTCATTTCCTTGCCGTGTGCAAGCCCGACATCTCAGGCTACCTCAATGTTGACGGACCAAACGACGGCAACGAGCGGGCGGGTGCTACTGGCCTGAACATGGCCAATGGCTACCGCCAGATCATGTTTGACCGCAGTGTCTGCACAGGCGACAAGAAGCAGATCAACGACAGTCTCGAGTCAATGCCGTCTGGTCACACCACGGCTGCTTTTGCTGGCTTCGTCTTCCTGTACCTCTACTTGAACGCCAAGCTCAAGGTCTTCTCCAACTATCACCCAGCAATGTGGAAGCTCATTGCCATCTACGCGCCGCTTCTTGGTGCTTGCCTGATCGGCGGAGCCCTCACCATTGACGAGTTCCACAACTGGTAAGCCACCCAACACACCAACACCTTCTGCAACGACTAACTTCTCCAGGTACGATATCTTCGCCGGCGCCGTAATCGGTACCATGATGGCCTTTTCCTCCTACCGCATGGTCTACGCCTCCGTCTGGGACTTCCGCTTCAACCACATCCCTCTCCTGCGCCACGCTCCTTTCGTCTACGGTGCAGGCGCCAGCTCCTTCGATGGCTTCCACGACGCTGTCTTCACGCGCAAGGCGGGCTGGGGCACACATGAGGGTGGCAGCTGGGGCGGCGCACCCTTTGATGCTGCTGATGGTCCTCGCGGCACTATGGCACCTCACCCTGACGGCCCGGCTGGTCACCATGGACATCACGCTACGCATGGCAGCACGTCCAGCCGCATGCAGAGGAAGCCGGTTGGACCTGTGTCTAATGGCCGACATGGTGAGCAGATGGTCTAGGCCGTCTGCAGTGACAAGGCACGAGGGAAAGTGTGTGATGATGAATTTGAAGATGAAGAGATTGTAGACATGAATGATGCATATACACGTCATTGTGTTTGCATCAAGCGTTTTCAGTTTCTACGATGCTTATGATTGTCTTTTTGCTTTCAAAGATACCACTACTATTATAGTCTACTCTTTCATATTGACTTTAATTCAAACCATTCCACAACATGTCTGTTGTCTCTTGTATTCCATCTTATATCCCAGCTTTGCACGCAGCGCAGTGCAATGATTAAGTGCTATGTAGTATCCTTTTGCCACCAGTCACGCCATGACTCTTCTTCCTCCCATCTAATATGAGTATTGCCGCGAGAATCAGCCTTGGCACATTCATGTGCAGTTACACACACCCGATGCCATACCACGCCGTTGCCCAAAGTCTCCAATCTCCAGCCCACACTCACTCGAGCCCAAGCCACAGAGAGAATAACACGACTCGACCGCCGCCCGTGCTAGATCAGAAACCATACCATCTTGTGGCAAGTTTGATATTCACAGCCATTTGCATTCCCCGAAGAACTCGTTTTGGATAGTAAATTAGTCCCCGTGGTTGTATATCTTTTCAGGGATACCGCTGCGTGTATGTGCGTAGTCGAAGATGGACTCTGCTGAGGAATAGGGGGGAATGAGAACAGATAAATGTCTCCTAGGCCGATTTTTGTGTTTTATTTTCCTTTTCAATCGTTTTCGGGTATACGGGAAATGCTCTCTGTGGAGGGTGCACATAGACTGCCTGCCTTTTACACGTTTGTTACATATGGTGGTGGTGGCTTGGATGGTGGCCGCGAGAAATACCTGGGTCAAACGGTCATCATCAGTACCTTTTCGATATTTGTTGATCAAAGCAGTGCCGCAACGAGCCTTGCGGCGAGTCTTGATGTGTCAGTAAAAACAAAGGAATTCTTAAACTTCACATCAGCGCAGTAAACAAAGTCATAACGTTATACTTTTGTCATTGTCCATTCCCCCCATTCCCACTCCATTGGCTTTCTAAATACTTCATGGTCCACGTTCATGTCCCTTCATTCATTTGAATCACGAACATTAAACTCACTTGCACTCGAGGATCTAAAAGGGCTGCATGATCCCTGTTCAGCAAAATGAAAACTCCCATCCATGATCCACCTCCACTGCAACGTCTAAGCCTGAATAGCCCGACCAAGCGCACCACCAGTGAACTGTTGATTCCTTCCGCCACGGGGCACACCTCCACCACGACCGCCTCCACGTCCGCGACCACCGCCTCGTCCACCGCGTCCGCCTTGTCGCTCGAAAGCGTTGGCAGTTCCTTGTGTGCGTTGTTCGAGCGTCTTCTCGTTGGACTCGATGAGGCCGGACGCCTTGTCCGACAAGCTGAGGGCGAGGGTCTGGAGGCGCGAGAGCTCGACGCCCTTGCGGAAGATGATGGCTGAGTTGACCTGGTCGAGCGCGGCGGCGAGTTCTTCGTGTGAGATCATCTTGGAGACGACGGCCGAGACCTTGCGTTCTGAGAGCTCGAACATGGATGCCAGGGTGGAGACGGCGAGAGTGTCGTAGTAGGGGGCGTAGGTGAAGAGGTATGTTCGCAGACCCTCTTCTTGGATCTGTGCTGAGAGCATCTCCTTGATCTTCTCCGAGTCGGCAACGAGCTCCCAGATCTTGATCGAATTGATGAACTCGGCTGCCTTCTTCCACTCGCCGGCAGACAGCGCCTTTGATGCTTGCATGACGTGGTCACGCGTGTTCTCTGGCGGGCCGGTGAAGATTTGCCTCTCATGGTATTCTAAGAGACGGCGGTATGTCTTGCTGATGACTCGCTTCCTGAGGTCTGGCGACGAGCCGAGCTGTGCAAGGAGAGGAATCTCAAGCAACATGGAGCATGTGAGGTATACGCACTCCAGGAGTTCGAGGTTGATGTGCATGTGGAAGGGAAGCTGGCGCTGGCGCTCAAGACGCTCCTGTTCTGGCGAGATTTGTGAGTACCGCTGCATCTGGAGACCCTGTGCGAGCAGCTCCTTCTGCCTGTTGCTGCCGCAAATCTCCTGCAGCGAGTTCTGCGACTCGTAGACCAGACCAGCGCGGAACGCGCAGAGACCGACTTGTACCAGTGCGCGGTTGAAGAGGATCTGTGTGTTGACATCGAAGTTGCTGATTGTCTCCTGCAAATGGGACATGAGCATCATGTCACGAGCCTTGTAGTACTGGTCGTGCAGAGCCAGGAAGTAGATCTGGCACAGCATGGCGCGGGCACGGATGATGCCTTCGCTGTTCTGGAAGAGGTATGTGCTGAGGGTCTGGACGAGGGAGGTGGTGTCGTTGGAGATGGCGCGAGGAGTGACTTCGGAATCGAGGGTCTCGGGAACGGCCTTCCAGCTGTTGGCCTCCATGATGGTGACAACTTGAGAGGGCTATGCTTGTTAGTGGAAGAATATGAGGGGCACAGGAGAGTATCTTACCTTGAAGTAGACGTGTTCCAATCGTCGCATGACAACACGGTTGAGCGACTCTTGTGGCAGCTCCAAGCTTGCGTTCTTCTTCAGGCTCTCAACGTAGATCAGAGCGCGCACGAGCTGGGCGTAGAGCAGAGCCTCGTCTGTCAAACGCTCAACGTACTCGGCTGTGTGGGGGTCGATGTGTTGCAGCGAGCGGGTGAGCTCGTCGTCGAGCCTCTCAACGAAAGAGACAACGCTGCCAGGAATGCGGAAGATCTGGCCCTCCTCGATCGGGGGCAGCTTGTCGTCGTCCTCCCACTCTTCGGCGTTCTCGATGACAACAATCTCCTTGGTGTTCTCGAGGATC
Organism: Parastagonospora nodorum SN15; assembly: GCF_000146915.1. NCBI lineage: Eukaryota > Fungi > Ascomycota > Dothideomycetes > Pleosporales > Phaeosphaeriaceae > Parastagonospora > Parastagonospora nodorum. The sequence goes on along the minus strand of NW_001884551.1, from coordinate 659,820 downwards.
TCGAGGAGCTTGCCAAACTCTTGGTCAGCACTGGGATGGGTTAGCATTGCATCAGGTCAGTAGTGTGTGACAACTTACAGCTTCCACTGGTCCTGGTGCATGTGGCTTGCCGTACCGGACGTCAAGTCGAATCGTGTAGAGATGAGCGTGAGCAGCACGCGGATCCTCTGGTAGTCGTTGACTGAGACATCGAACAGCTTCTCCAGTGTCCGGATGTGCTCGAGCTTGTCCGAGTTCTTGCGTCCTCGCTGCTCGACAATTGCGCGCAGGTGCTTGAGGATACCCTCGGGTGTGTACTGCACTGCCTTGCCACCGGCGCCAACTGTGATGAAGCCGTCGTCGGTCGCCTCATCGACAATCTCGGTGCCGAGCTGGGGGATCTTGGACTTCTTCTTCTTCTCCTTGGGCGCGGCCTCCACCTCCTCGGTCTCGCGCATGAACTCGTCCTTGTTCTCCCGGTACAGATCAATGTCCTTCTGGAATTCGCGGTTGTGCTTCTTGACCTTCTGGCGGACGGCGTTGAAACCACGCGTGTTGACGGCGTTCATCTTCTTGGGCGTGACCTTCTGCTTCTCGTGTGTCTCGAGCACGACCGTCTCGAGGTCGGCAATGGCCTGGATATACAGCTTGGGGACCTTGCCATCGTTCTGCTTCATCAGCGTCGGGGCCTGTCGGTTCAGCTTGTCGAATTCTGTATGTCGCGCGTGTTAGCATTGCCATGTGCCCCGCCACCACTCTCACGCCCCCAAAGACGTGGTTTCCGGGATAGACGTACGGTCTGAGATGACGGCCCAGTCGTTGATCCTCTGTGCATTCTCAATCAATCTTATCGTCGCCTCTAGCTCGTCGAAGCGCTTGTCTTTGGCGCTCTTGAGCACTTTGTTCTGGTCCTCGTCCTCGCTCTCACTGTCGCTGTCGGCGTCTTTCAAGAAACGGTTGGCGCCTCCAGCTTCGGAGCCAGAGGACGAGTCATCGTCGTCGGAATCATCGTCATCCGAGTCCTTGTCGGAGTCTTCCTGTGCAGATGCCTCGTTGTCGGAGTAGAGCTCCTCCTCGCTGGACTCTTCCGAGGAGCTGTCGCTGGCGGCAAAGAATCGTGACATGTTTGCTGCGGTACTCGAGAGTAGGGCTTGCCGGAGGGTCGAGGGTAAAAGTGGCGGACACGGCGGGTTGCGCTTTCCTGTCGCCTGGTGAACAATCCACTCTCGAATTTTGGGAGTCAACGCCAAGCTTGCGGGACTGATGTGTGTGTCTTAGCGCGGCGCTAGTCGGACATGGAGGGGCAGTGAATGCTTCACCCAACACGGCGATATAGAAGGGCAGCTATTAGGATAGCTCGAAACAATGCTCTTCAAGAATTGAATCATGCTGCATGACTAGGTGCTCTTAACATTAATCCTGTATAATTTTGTGTGAACATGTAACCGAACTCTCTGTGCCGGAAGCAGCTCACTACACAGGCTATGCACGCTTACAACACATGCTCCGCTTGTTACTATATCGACTGACACTTGACTCACAAATCTCGCCTCATGCTCTGTCCAGACATCACTCAGCCGTGTGAAGACCCCGCAGACAGAAACAATGTGAATACTATGCCGATAAGGCACAGCTGGTGTTTTTACGAATGCTACTAAAAGTACATGATGTGCCCCCATCTGCATACAGGCCGCTCGCGCAATCCAAGTTCTGAAGAAAGCACCTCCCACCGCCCGCTCGCATCTTGAAGGTGAAGGTAAAAGACATGTTTGCCCAGCGTGATCCAACAGAACAGCTACGTCCCTCGCACGAGAAAGTTTTGACTCATGACTGGATACATCCCTGCCCAGTCACCCGACCCTATGTACCCTCACTTGGAAAAGACGGCTTGGACCTAGTCAATCTTCCTGGCCACTTGGAACGAAATGATGCAATTTGCTGTAAACGAGATCCAGCTCGTGCCATACCACGAACTTCGGCTGTGCAAGTAGTGACTGCATTCGGCCTGTGTTTGAGTAGAGTCGCGGTCTCGCTGGGACGGTGTGTAACAAAGAGTCGACGAGGGAGAACGTCAGACGTCAGGGTGCTGGAAATCTTCACCCGTCGACTTCTGTTCATCGAAAATAGCGCCGGCCATATGCCGCAATGTGAAATGTAATGATCAAACTAAACCCCCTTTCTCTCATTGCCAATGGTTCTGCGTCATGAAGCCTTCCTCGAGGGATCGGTCTTCTAAATTGCGCACAAAGTTCTGGTTTCTTGCCGCAGTGGAGTTGGAATTGTTTGCACGCGATCCCCGTCTTCGCGAGCTTGCACTTTCAGGTGCGCCATCAGGAGGTGGCGGGTAGTATGCCGGCGAAGGCTGTAACCGAATGGGTGCGTTGGGATCGAGATGGCTGATGACTCTTTGCAACGCCGGCGGGATACCTGTGGGACCCTGTTGCTGATCCATTGTCGTTGCTCGTTGTCGCCCAGCCCGAGTGGTTGCCTGTGCGTACAGGTTCTGCGGCTGATTGTACTGCCGTGGCTGCTGCGGCTGCATTATGCCCATCTGTTGTCCGTAAGGCGCCGCGGCTTGAGCTGGGTACGGCGGTGGGTTGCCCCCTTGGTTCGGGGTGTACGCGTTGTTGTACATCTGGGGCTGAACGTGCGGACTCGGCTGCGCGTATTGATTCATCTGCATGTTAGCATATGCTGCGTGCTGTGCCGCTTGCGCCTGTTGAGCTGCAACCTGCTGTTGTTGTTGCTGTTGGCGCTGTCTGCTCATGCCCTCATATCGTTGTTGCTCTTGCACACCCGGTGCTGGCGATCGACTAGAGCCCGACTTCAGTGTCATAGGCGGTACAAAAGGACCGGTGAATTTGGCCTGCGTGATGAAAGGGTGCAGCTTGGCTTGGGCTGGCGTCCATCGCTCCAGAGGGTTGAGGTTAAGTAACCCCTGCGCGAAATCGATGAAAGCGGCACGATTTGCCATTTCTAAAATGTGTCAGCTCTACACGAATCTTACAGTGCAACCATCCACCACATACCTCGCTCGATCTCATGCTGCTTCATATTCTTCCGCGGCATGGGGTAGTTCTTGATGATGTCTGGCAGGGTTGTTGCCGAGAAATACTTCTTGCTGGGCTGTTCCTTGGAGTTGTGCTCTCTCGAGTACTGCTCCATGGACTTCAACCGGTACGTCTTGCGGCCGTACTCGTCTTGCGACTTCTCGAAAAACTCGCCTGACTGTTTGCCCATTTCTAACATCCAATGCGGAGCGAGCCCAAGCATCTCCGTTATCCTTGAGACCTGGTTGTACTCGGATGACCCGGGAAACAGGGGAAGTCCGAGGAACAGCTCGACCACGATGCACCCCAGTGACCACATATCAATTGCCGCAGAGTATGGCAGACCCAGCAGAACCTCGGGAGATCGGTAGAATCGCGACTGGATGTACGTGTAAACCGTTTGTCGTTCGTCACATGCGGAACCAAAATCGATGATTTTGATAATAGGGCTCTCGAGGCTGACAAATGTTAGATACTCCCAATTTTCGAATGGTTAGAACTTACTTCTTCAGCAGAATATTCTCAGGCTTCAAATCGCAATGTATGAGCTTCGCCTTTCCGAGCAATGCCAGACCGTTGATCAACTGCTGTGCGAACACGCGCACCAGGGTTGTAGACAGTCCGCGGAACTGGTTTTGCTTGATCAACTCATACAAGTTGACACTGAGGAGCTCGAACACCAGGCACAAATGCTGCCTGTGGATGAAGGTGTCTTTAAGGCGCAGCAAGTGGTGATCGTCGTTCTTGTCCATCTGCTTGTTGAGCAGGTCCAGCACTGAAACCTCCATCATACTCTGGTTGAAATACGCTGTACGGTTCTTGATGACCTTGACCGCAACCACCTCCTGCGTCTTCAAGTTCTGGCATTTCACGACCTGTCCGAAGGTACCCTGGCCCAGTACATCGAGGATCAGGTACCTGTTCTTGTGCCCAGATTCTTCCGAGCCGAGGATATCGTTGACATAGAGGATGTAATCGCTGTCCTCGTTGTCGTATCCGTCGTTCTTGACTCCCTTGCTCGGCTTCGTGAGGACTCGACGAGGGTTCCGCGATGATTGGTAATTGAACTGGGCGTTGCACAGCTTGTATGTCATGGGCAGATGAGCCGTCAGAGCTTGGAGAGGCTGATGGGGATTGTCAGCAGGGATGAGGGAACTCGAATTCTTCTGCTTACACTGATGAATCCTCCCTCGGGATTAGCGCGGCGAAAGGGAGGCTGTGCATTGATCTTGGGCTGCAGTTCGGCAGTGTTCTTGACGGGCTGGAACTTGGGCACTGGCCCTCCGCCGGGTGGTAGCTGCTGGGGAGGATTCGGGTTCGTGGACGTTCGCGGCGAGCGAGCCTCCCTGTTATATACGGCGTTCAATTGCGCCGTCGCGCTCTGCGGGTAGAAGCTCTCGGGACTCATGTTGGACTGTATGGGTGGCAGTTGTGGCGCATGCGGGCGGGATGCTACAAGTGCGGTGATTAGTCTTGGACTGCGAAGAGCAAGGCTTGCGAGCTCCAGCATGACGTACCTGGGGGAGAGGAAAAGTAGTTGTTGGGCGGCGACATGTAAGGATTGTTGCGTGTTGGGCTCTGCCTGTTGCTATGGGGCTGCGACTGGGCCTGGGCCTGGGGAGTGAAGCTGGTGTAGTTCTGGCCGCCCTGCTGCGTGGTGCCCTGGTACGGCGACGTGGGCGAGAGGTTCATGGGCGAGTATCTGCGCGCGGCGGCGCTCTCCTCGTGCTGCAGGAACTGCTGCGAGTGGCGGTGCTGGTGGTTGGGGCGCGCCATGTTGTTGTTGTACTTGGGCTTGTAGGGATCCGCGTCGTCCATGGCTACATCGCCGTCTGCGTCGTTGTAGTCCGGGCCGCGGCTGGTGGTGCCGCTGGGCGGGTGCAGGCCGGTCGAGTTCTGGCGCGAGGGCGGCTGGGACGCGGTGTAGGGCTCCTGTTTTATTTCCTGCTTCACGTGCGGCTGCTGCTGGGCGGGCACGCTGGCGTCTCTCTGCTGTGGAGCGCCGGCGTGCTGGGGCGAGGCCATGCTGTACCGCGGGCGAGCTGCGGGTGGCGCTTCGGTCGAGTAGGCGGTCCACTGCTGCGAGTCCATGGCGGGCGCGAATGCGTGGGCGGAGGGTATAGGTGCGAACGGGGTCGCGGTAGCTGGCTAGTTCAGCTCTGACGCACTCAGTCTGTTTGTTGCATGCCGAATTGCGCCGCGGGTCGAGGGGTCGAAGTGCGCCGTCGAGTGACTCTGGCGGGGTGCCACAGGCTGGCTGAAGGGGGTCGTCGACTGGTGAGTGAATGCGCTTACGTGCCCGTGTGGGACTCGAAAGACGTCTCGCCGTGGGTGCACGTCTCTCTGCGGGGTGAGCCACGAGCCTTTGCTGCGTCGGCGGTTACTTCACGCGCGTGCAACACCAAGGAGCCGGCAGGAGGGCACTGCCGCAGTTTGGCGGCGCGGAAGAGGGATTCTAGGGGCTGAGGAGGTGGACGTGAAGAAAAGCAGCAACTTCATGGCTTCGCGCACTCGAGGTTGGCAACATGACATCCATCCGTGGATTGGGCTGCGCTCGTGCTAGCCCCAAAATAGCCCGCAAGCAGCACCGTCCAGGTCCCGTCCCATCTCAGCGCGCAACCGCCGCTGGAAGGCTATTCCTGTATCTATTGCATTCTACCGTGTATGGAATTGCTGCGAGAAGCCTGCATACGCTCTTCTGTGCGTCTTGGTGGACGGCAAACAGTCGCTGTCAGGCCACGGCAGGCGCTTCCCGAGACTGGGCAGCCAGGAGCGATACATCCGCGAAATGGGCCATCTCTCCTGATCTTCACATCTGTTTCCAATGCCATTCTACATCAATCCTACGAACCGCTTACCGAGGCTGTGATCCTGCGACGCGGCAATTGCATGAGACGCAGCTCTGATGCATCATCGAAAACATCATCAGCCGGTGTCCGGTTCCCCTTCTGGCACAAGTCTGGTAGTCCAGTGATCGTGCATGTACAACATCAAGTGCAGTCCTCGGAACCTTGGAACTCTTCGGGCTCGGTTTGCAGAGTGTCCGTAGCAATGATAGAGTACCTTATAGCCCAGGGCATACCCGTACCACAGCCTGAACGCATTGACCCTCGGGCATCAAGTGTGCAGCATCAACATGAACATTATTAACAACAAGACATAAAGAAACCGCAACTAAGACGCAGCCGTAGCAAAGCCTCATCACCTATTGCCTCGCCTCATACCCCCCAAGCATATCACCCCCACTCCACTTCCCCGGCTTCTCAAAAACCGACCTGACAACCTCGCCCCCTCTCGTTGCCAGCACACTCAATAACGTATCGCTCAGCCCATGCGTCCGCTCATTACACCCCTGCAGCCAAACGCCCGCGTCATCACTAACCTTCCGATCCTCAAACAGCACCTTATACTCCCTACTCACGCTCCACCGCGCGTCCTTCAAATCGCCGCCGGGCATCAGGTGTCGGGCGTCCTTGAGCAGCGTCTCGTGTAGATCCCGCTGATACCCAGTGGCCACGAACACCGCGTCGAAGTCCATCATCTCCGTCTTTTCCGTCGCGCCGGCTGTCTCACTGAGGTACAGCGGGCTGCGGTCGAGGATCTCCAGTCTGACGCCGCCGGCGGGTGTGTCGGCGATGCTGGTGACGCAGCGGTAAGGCAGGATGGCGTGGGGCCAGTTTGCTTCGGCGGCAGACGTGTTGCCGTGCGAGATGCGCTGCAGGTAAAGTGTTTCGTAGATGTGTTCGAGGAGCGGAAGGCGCACGACACCGTAGTTTGTACCTTTGTCGAGGGTAAGGGTCGCGGCGCGGAGGGTTGGGGGCTGCGCGAATGTCGTGGCGATGCGGGAGGGGTTGAAGATTTCGTTGACGCTAGAGGACGGTGAGTATAGGGTGTCCTGGGCTGAGGATGGGTGCAACTTACAATGGAGAGTCGTCGCTGGGACGTAGGGCACCGCCTTTGATCAAGAGACGGGTCCGCGAGTTGGGGTAGTTGGAGTGCAGGTAGTCGAAGATTTCAGCTGCGGATTGACCGTTGCCGACGACAGCGATTTTGTAGGGCGCATCGTGGTCGGGGAACAGCTGTTTCGACGTATACTGGAACTTGCTTGAGTGGATGATCTTGGGATGGTTCGAGGGGAATGGTGCTGGGAGGTTTGGCTGGCCTCCTGCTGCGATGACTACGTGCTTCGTTCGCCTGCTCTCAGTCCTCCCAGTTTGGTTGTTGCGAGAGACAACGGTAAAGTAGCTGATCTCGCCATTTGCAGACTTCTCTGGTGTCACTTTGATGACCTCCTGGTCGTACGAAACTACCTCTTCGAACCAACTTGCGCACCAGCCCATGTAGTCCTCATACTCAACCCGCGCAGGAAGGAAGGTGTTCAAGTTGGCAAATTCGACTAATCGACCCTTTTGGTGCAAATAGTTGATGAAGGTGAACTCACTTCGCGGGTTACGCATGGTCGCCATGTCCTTCATGAAGGTAATCTGCATCTTCGCACCAGGCAGAAGCATACCTGCATGCCATGCAAAATGCGACTGCTTCTCCAAGAAAGCGACCTTTGGTGGTCTTCCCTGCAGACCTGGGATCTCCTCGAGTGAGGGATCTGTTCCGTCCAGTGCATCGTGTAGAGCTATACCTATTGCCAGAGATGCGGGGCCAAATCCAACACAAATCATATCATGGAGCTCTTCCTCCGGTGTATAGCGAAGGTGGGATCGGTTCTCAAATGCCGCAAAGTGACTCTCTTCTATGTTCTCCGTAAGGAAACCACTGAAGGCATCCTGCCCTACCGGCGCAGGGCTATGCGATACGCTCGAGGTGACATCTGCGTGAGGGCTCATAGTGCGTTTATACGGGGCGAGACTCCGGATGAGGGACTGCTAGTATGAGTGTAAGTCATGTGTCATGTTATATGGAATGTTTGCTTACTGTAATAGGCGAGTACAAGATATCTCAAATGACGGCTACTTGTTACTCCCAAGGTGATGCTACACAGGATTGCGCAATTCGCTGAAATTGGGCCCAATCTGATTAGATATGGCTTTGCTCGTGATGTATGACGTCTACACTGAACATGAACGACAGCGTAGGAAAGTTGTAAGACCAACAGCTGAGGCAGTGTAGAATGCTTCCAAAGGATGTTCTGAAAGGAGAGAACAACGCAATGTTCGCCCAGATGGAGGTTTTACCGCTGCTGTAGCTGCGTTATGAGCCGAGTAGATGGCTGTTGACCAGAGCCCTTGCACCGAGAAGACCCGGTCTGAGTTTTGAGCTCAGCCAATCCATGCTGGCGCAGGATCTGCGAAGCTCGCCAGACGATGGGTCGATGGCCGCTCGTACTTAGTGGTTAACGGGCCGTTCCAAGACGGCGCAAAGCATGCGTTGCCGTGTGTAGGAAAAACTTCATCTGATAATTTTGATCTGATAACTCACAAGCGCTGCTGGCGGCCCACATCGCGCTTTCGTGGTGCAGGCAAAATTTTCGATTGCCCCGCAGCACTTGTACTTGTTCCGTGACGGATGCCGTCGCGATACGTGGGATGACAGCTTGGCGCCTTCGGATCATGGTGCGGAGCGAAATCGGAGAAATATTGTGTTATCAGATGCCGTGACAGAATCTAATCTGATCGACTAGATCGAAGACCTTGGCGGGCTGCGTGGGTAATGCTCAACACCATGACTGTACGTATGCAGCTTGCTCTCGGCGTTGCTGCTAGCTTAGGCTAATGCACCGCAGCCGGTGATCTTGTGCATATCCAACTTCTGAGCCGAGGGATGACGGTGGAGGCGCTTGACCCGTTCTTGAGCCTTCGCCCGGTTGATGTCGTGCTTTACGAAATAATCCGATGGAACGGAAAGAATTGGAGCCCTTGTTTGATGAAGGGCTAGCATGAATTAGGGAGGTCATACTAGGACCAAAGTATTGTACACGTCGAGCCGAGCATACTCAGTATGTGCTAGGCAAGTAAAAAGGAAAAGCTCAATTATGGTACAGGTGGATGGACAGATGAAAACTAGTGAACGGGAGAAATCCCACAGACAATGCTTCTGCTAGTGGAGCGTGGGTAATAAGCAACGACCAAGATGTCATCAGGCGTTAAGAGGATGGCAAGGAAACCGGTCACTCCAATTCCTGCGCAGATACCATGGCGGCATATATTCCGGCCAGGTCGACAAGCTCATCATGTCGACCTTGTTCTACGATTCGTCCGGAGTCGAACACGAAAATACGGTCCGCGTGCTGCACACTTGCCAGCCGATGGGCGATCACAATGGTAGTCCGTCCAGTTGATGCAGCTGCGATAGCCTGCTTCACATCTCTCTCTGTCGTAGCATCAAGCTGCGATGTGGCTTCGTCGAGTAGCAAGATCTCTGGATCTCGTATGAGTGCCCGGGCGATTGCCAAGCGCTGGCGCTGGCCGCCGGACAATTTCGATCCGTGGGCGCCGACTTCTGTATTATATCCCTCAGGAAGACTCATGATGAAATCGTGCAGTTCGCATTTCTTTGCAACAGTGATGATCTCTGCGTCGCTTGCCTCAGTGCCAGGGCGTCTGCCGAGGCCGATATTAAACTTGACTGTACCAGGAAACAGGTCAGGCTCCTGTTCAACCAGAGCCAGGCGTGAGCGGTGAGTCTGAACAGACTCGGTGCGAATATCGTGTCCATCAAGGTATACTTGTCCGGATGTAGGATCGAAGAAGCGCTCGATGAGATGAATTGTGCTGGACTTTCCCGCTCCTGAACGTCCCACGAAGGCGACATACTCGCCTGGTTTGATGAGGAATGATACGTTGTTAATCGCAGGCACTCCAGGGCGTGAATCGTAGTAGAGACTGACACTCTTGAATTCAAGCTCCCCTCTAGTACCAAAGGTACCATACGCAGCTGATGGACCACCAAGTAATGCATTCTGCTCAGCCGGGACGGCAGTGCTAGTTGAAGGTGACGATAGCTTTGTGATGATGGTCGGCTTTTCATCGTGAAGCGAGAATACGCTTTGCGCCGCAGCCTTCGCTCGTGTCACTTCGGGCGCAAGACTAAATAGTTGACCAGCGGCTTGTGCGGAGAACAGAAGCGCAGGTAGTACAATGAAGAACTCCTTTTGGGTATAGTTGCCATTACGCACCTGCTTAGAGCCCCTGTGTGATTCTAGTCAGCTTTATTCTAAAGAATCTTGTCAAGACCGTTCTGTCGATCTGCAAGTCTCCCACAGTAGCATGTCGACAGAAAGGCTAATATGGGAATGTAAAGGCAACTTACCACCAGTACGCCAGCGAATAGACAAAGTAGGTGATTGAGAGTGAAAATGCGAGCAGGATATTACCTAGCAGGCTGAATCGTAGATGTTCCTCATAGGGCTTGCGTATAGACTCCTGATAGCCGTCAAAGAAGTGCTTCTCGAGACCGAACGCGGCGACGATCTGCATCGAAGATGTTGCTTCTGATGCTAATGCTGCAGCATCGTTGTAGGCTGTCTGATGGTGTTCTTCTGCGATCGCAAGAATGCGAAGGCGCAAAAAGCCGGCGAGAAGCATGACCGGGACAGCGGCCAGTAGGACAATTGCAATCTTCCATGCAACAATATGTGCAAGGATAATACCACCAAGTACGGATGTGGCAACAGAAAATACGGTGCCTAAAATGACACCGGACAGCCCACTGATAGAACCGCTATCCATGTTGATTTTGGCCATGAGCGCATGGTGCGAGTGTCCTGGCTTTGCGAACCAGGCTATGTCCTGTTGTAGGATCGTGCGGAAGGACACATCTCGTACCCGAAGAACCAGGTTTTCTGAGACCATACCAAAAGCCGTCTTGCCGAAGCCATGAGATAATAAAGCGGTAATCGCAAGCACAAGAAAGAGTAGGCAATACAATGCAATCCTTGCCGTTAACTCGTTCGAGCCGGAGGTGTCGTTCAGCAGCTCGACGAGATTGCCAAAGAGTACGGCCTACCAAAAGTTAGTACAAAAAACACGCGGACACTCAGTTCTTGACGTGGGACAGCCACAATCCAAGGTGTCTTATACATGCCAACGTAATGTTATACTGTTCGAAGACGTACCTCTCCAATGATCAAAGCACCACTGATGATCGAGCATAGTAGCCCTACAACAATGGCCGGTGACTCCCGTCGACTCAGTGCCACACATCTTGAGATCAGTGTTATTGCATTTAATCTAGGGCTGTCAATTGGTGTCCTTGCGTCCGCTGAGCGCGCACTGTTGGAATCCCCTTGTGACTGTAGCTGTTCTTTGTGAGATGAGCGAGAGCTTGATGATATGGACGGTGCAGTGGATGCCTCTCTTCTCTTTTCGAACTGCTGCGCTTGTACAAGCTCAGAGTAGACGCCATTGGCTTGAACAAGAGCCTCGTGCTGGCCCTCCTCTTGTAACTTTCCGTCTTTCATGACAATTATACGGTCGGCATTTCGTACAGTTGCGAGTCTGTGAGCAATGATGATTGTTGTCCGGCCACTTTGTGCGGAAGAACGCTTCAGGTTTTCAAGCACTGTGGCTTCGCTGCTACCTGGGCCCATCGATTAGTAGTTGCTAGGGATATTTGAATGACAGTGCTTACCATCCATGGCACTTGTAAACTCGTCGAGAAGAAGCAAAGCTGGGTTGCCGACCAAAGCGCGAGCGAGCGTTATACGTTGCTTCTGACCCCCAGAAAGCTGGGACTGTGGTCCTGTTCCGATCTTTGTGTTCATGCCATCTGGTAGCCGCTCGATGAAGTCACAATGAGCTTCCACCGCTGCTGCCTTGCATCGAACAAGCGCCTCATCTTCAGAGAGGGCTTCGCGCAACCCAAGCTTGATGTTGTCTAGGATAGTACCTGTAAATAAGACTGGATGCTGTGTGACCAAAGCGATGTGGGAGCGAAGGCTCTGAATGTTGAAAGTCTTCAGAGGGTCTTGCCCGAGCGAGATTGCGCCGTATGTGGGATCGTAGAAGCGCAAGAGAAGGGACGTAACGGTAGACTTGCCCGAGCCAGAGGGACCAACAAGGCCTGTCACCTGACCAGGTTTGAAGCGAAGACTAATTTCGTCCAAGATTCGGACAGTCGGCCTTGCAGGGTACACAAAGGATACAGAGGAGAATACAATATCCTTCTCGAAGTGGGACTTTTGTGCCGGTCTACCTTTAGCCGAGTAGACATCGATACTAGTTGCTGGATGATCTAGGACTTCGAGTACAGATTGTCCAGCGGCTGCGCTCATTGCGAAGGTCTGTATGAAGGGCCCGAAGCTACCGAGCACGAATGATGCATCCAGGATGAGGAATACCACTGCGTAGATAGTACCTGCTTCAGCGCTGCCGTCTCTCAGGCGATCACCATACCAAAAAGCCAGTGCATTAGTTGCATAAGCTACGAAGTAGATAGCACCGAGCATAATTGCACCAGCTGCACTCTTCTTAACTCCAATTCGCAAGGCAGCTCTGAGATGATGGACATGTTCCTCGCTGAGCTGATCGAAAAGACCGAACGCCTGAACAATCTGCACACCTCTGATCGCACTTTCCGCGACGGATGAAGCTTTTTCGGTATAAATGGTTGCTTGCTTGGAAAGTTTTGAGACCATCTTGGTGCCGAAAATTACAACGCACGTCATCGAGGGAATGACGGTGACGAACCTAATGAAGTCAGCGGACCTCTTCTCGAAAAGGTATTTGTTGAGCACAAGAATAGATATGATCTTACATAACCCCAGTAAGCTTAGGGTTGAGCGAGAAACCCACAGCAAACGCAGATACGAAATATGAGATCGATGCTATAAATAGCCCGACCTTCTCGGAAGTGCCGAGCTGAATCGTTTGCGTCTTTTCTGTCAATATATTCGCCATGTCTGGTGATACCGTGTCGAAATACGCCATATCCATTCCCAAGGCGCGATGAAGCAGTTTCTCCCGCAGTCTTCGTGATACCCTTTCGCCGATGATTGCCCAACAGACCGCCCAAGCCCATGTGACCACAAAGTAGCCAACTGCAACTGACATTAGACGTACAAGAAGAGCCTTGAGTTCATCTGCAGGAGGTGGGAAATTATTGATGATCCGTCCGAGGATAACTCCTATCAACGGAAGGGGAATACCAGCGGCCATGGCAGATAGGACGCCGAGAGCGAGAATAGTGCGAGACCTGAAGTCGTCGAGCGGCCGATAAAGAGCAAAATACGAGGTCTTGAATGGATTCAATCCGAGAATCTGTTTAAGGAACACATTCTTGATGGCCACAATGTCGTCGAATTGTGGTTGCACAGTTGCCAAGGATGGTTCTACGTGCCTCTCCCACTGACTGATGCTGCGTCTTCTAGAGGCGACACCGTGATGGGTACCATCTGTATGACTGAGAAGGGGTTGGGTTTCGGAGCTATCCGCGTTCGCGTCCATGGACATTCGGGCGCCATGGCGCACAGAAGGCGACTCCGAAGTGTGCATAGCTATAACCGGTATAGCACTGCGCAGGTAATTGACGCAAAGTGGCGGAAACTGCCTACTGAAGTGAGCGTGATGGCCATAGATGCCGTTGTTGTTTGTGAGTCGGTCGTGTTTGGGATTCTACTTTGCGTGTTACCGAGGGATTCATGACAACATTAGGCGTCACGCTTAGCGCTTCCGAGACTTGGCGAGCGATGCGATTCAGGTACTTGTCAGTCTGCCGCGTCCAGTTCCGCGTCAATCTTCTCACTGCTGATGAGCTCGCCTTCAGGTATGGCTGAATAATGGAGTTCCAGTCCATACTGTCTTCCACGGTCAGTCATTTTCATTTGCTCCAATGCCGAAGTACTTGGCCTCGTCGCAACGCTCAGCGAGGACGTCTCATGGAATCTCGGCCACTATGCACTACGACTCCGAAGTTTTTATAAAATATCAGGATTTTGCCAGAATTTCTGGGTGGTTTATGTTGACTTCCCAGCTTGGATACGGCCCTTTGGAGTCGCTGAAAGAGTGCGCCGCATGCACGTTCTCTCAATTTGTTATCTGATCATGCAACCTGGCCAAACAGGCTAGCTGTGAGCTGCAATGAATTAGTTGCCGCTCACTAACCTGTGTTGGAAGACGTACGATCCATGACGTGTAGGAACAGGCGCTGCGACCAATTTGATCATCACTCCGCTCACGCAGAATACCCATGCCCGACCTCGGACTCGGACATTATGTGTCGTACCTCGAGCCGTTAGATGCTGCATCTTTTCTAAGGTACACCCACATCTGACAAACGACTCACCGTCCGCGTGGGTTACACTGCTACCTTCGTTGGGCGCGTGAAGAGATGGGTGCGGGCACATGGCGGCTTGTCAAAAGGAGTCCGCTCTGCGCCGTCGCACCGGCCATCTCTGCCTGGTGGAGCTTGTCCATCTATTTCACCACTGCTAGGCCCCTCTTCGAATCGATTTTTGCGCCACTCTTGTTCAGTTCTCATTCGCTAATATCGACCTATTCCTTTTTCGTTTGACAAGTTTTATTTGTGGTTGCCTGTCGCACAGTAAGACTAACAAGCCGCACCCAGTATGCATGACGCCTGCGTTCTCAAGCGATGAGAACACGCGAACAGGTACAACGACAGCATCTACGAGTCCCGTGCTCCATGCTTCATTCGCATAGCCGAGAATTATCCTCGTAGGCATCAAACTTGTTTATGTGAAGGCGGCCCGGCGTTACCCGTTACGGGCACTTCAGTGTCTCTTGGTCTGCTGTCACATTAGTTGCAATACCAAGAGCATCACGGCACGACCTTTCTGTCACTAATGTTTCAAGGTATTTCTGACCTTTTATCATGTTCTAATAGTACTCGCAGCCAAATCGAAATTATCCGTGACACGGAATCCTACGAGAACGTACAGTTTTGCTGACGCGAAGAACGCTAAAGGATAATCTGTAATTGTTTTGTCGGACGCACGAGAACACAATAGGTACCTACCCACGCCCTGCACCATTTTCGGACAAGCTACGACGTCTTCACATGTACACCAGCCTTGCATGCTGTCGCCACAAAGAACTTTGGCTTATTGGACCAATCATCGAGCGGCAATTTCTCATCCACTGAGGCGTACCAGACGGGCACATTTGCATACGCGAGTCTGTAAAACCGAAGTTAACGACTGTCGTATTTCTCACTCACCGTCGAAAAGTGTTTTTTTGGTATGAGAAACGACATTGGGTTACTTTCCGTGTAGTCTTATACCCCTAAACCGCCAGAACCCACATTCGCACACCTCAACATGCTCTCCATAATCAACGAAGCCCCTACTCGGATCGAAGGACCAGACCTACTACATGATCTGGTTGCGCCATCATCCTCTGCGGTCGCCATCGATTTCCTGGAAAACGGATCGAAACGGCGGAAGTTCTCCTACAAGACATTGCACACATTGAGCGATGCAATTGCTCAGAACATCACCAGATCTTTGGAGAAGCTGGAAAATGCTTCTGCCATTATTCCGGTGCTACTACCACAGTGCCCCGAGCTTTATATTGTGCTCTTGGCAATCCTGAAGGCTGGCAGGGCGTTTTGTCCACTAAATCTCGATACACCAACAGAGAGACTCAATTTCATCCTAGAAGATATATCAGCTGGCCTAATAATCACTACTTCGGCATGTGGGGGGCACCTAGCGACTGAGAAGAGCATCATCAAGATGTACATCGACGAAATACCACTACACGAAACAACCACATTGCCTCCGACAAAATCGAATGTGAACACCAATGCTCTCGCATACGTTCTATACACCAGCGGGTCAACTGGACTACCAAAAGCTGTTAGTGTGTCTCATCGCGCAGTTACGCAGAGTCTGCTCGCCCATGATCGCCATATCCCGCATTTCTCTCGATTTCTCCAATTCGCTGCACCTACTTTCGACGTCTCAATCTTCGAAACGTTCTTTCCTTTCTACCGAGGATGTACATTGACTAGTCGCACGCGCGTCGATATGCTTAATAATCTTCCTGAGACCATGCATCTCCTTGATGTGGACGCAGCGGAGTTGACGCCGACGGTAGTGAGTAATCTGCTACATGGTCGTGCAAGTGTGCCCGGCCTAAAACTGCTGCTCACCATTGGTGAGATGCTCACTCAGGACGTGGTTGAAGAATATGGAGGTACCGACACCCAAGACAGTATTTTGTGGGCTATGTACGGCCCAACAGAGGCAGCGATACATTGCACTTTGCAGCCTCGCATGATGTCTGATGCGTCAACCCAGACTATCGGCTTTCCTTTGGACACTGTCTCGGTCTTCGTAGTTGCACCATTGGGCGAAGGCGACATATCTTCATCCTTCTCGATACTGCCTGCTGGACAGGAAGGGGAGCTTGCAGTTGGCGGACCGCAGGTTGCAGAAGAATACCTCAACCGTCCCGAACTCACTGCCAAGGCATTTACCCATCATCCGGAATATGGGTATGTGTATCGGACCGGTGACCGAGCCAGGCTTCTCAGTAATGGCACAATCATGTGCTTAGGGCGTGTCGCCACCGGACAGGTTAAATTTCGAGGGCAAAGAGTCGAACTAGGGGAGATCGAACAGACAGTCCTAAAGCTTGATGGCTGCCGTGCAGCTACAGTCATGGTTATCGAGGAATCTCTGGTCGCTTTCTGTGCCACAGGCTCTCGGGAATTATCGTCTGCAGACGTTATACAGACCTGCAAACAGTGGCTACCTCAAGTCATGATACCGAGCGATGTGATTTTCATGCAGTACATGCCTCAACTACCTTCGGGCAAAATCGATCAGAAGTCACTTGTCGCGATGTACAAAGAGAGACCACATCATAATGGGACAAAGACGGCATACCTGAGCAATGGTAGTGAACATAAATTGCTCGATCTGCTGAGACTCCATCTGAAGCAGAGCTTGAATCAAGAATCAATTCTCGCATCTGCCGGCTTAGACTCCCTTCGTGCCATCAGACTGGCCACGGTATTGAGAGCTAGTGGCTATCAACTCAGTGCGATACAAATCCTCTCAGCTACCACTGTTGGCGATCTTGTTCGTATCGCCAAAGACGCGAAGAGGTCGAATGGCATTGAACCAAACACCGCAACGGACTTCCAAGAATTTGCACCACGAAACATCCCTGAATTGGAACAGCGACTTCCCGATATTGCCTGCATTCTTCCTTGCACACCATTACAAGAGGCTTTGCTTACGGAGACTGCTATCAACCCTAGCGCATACTGTAATTGGGTTGAAGTAGAATTGTCGCAGCGACACTCTTTCGAGCGAATACAAGCAGCGCTTTTACGTCTTGCGCACGACAATGAGATCCTACGTTCTGGTTTTCATCCCGCAGATTCGGAGAAGCACACATTCATGCAGGTCATTTGGGAAAGGCTGGAGGACTCGCACGTTCAAAACGTACGGAATTTCACTAAAACCTATGCGTTGAGTTCTCACGAGTTCTTACTACGACCGTTGTATGTCCAAGTTATGACACATCGTGAACGACCACGACTTTTGTTTCAGATCCATCATGCCCTGTACGATGGTTGGTCGATGGACTTAATGCTGCAGGATCTCATGGAGACGCTGGATGGGCTCAAGGTCAGACCACGACCACAGTATCGTGAGATTATCAAGTATCACATTGGCTACTATGATGTGTTGAAAGAGACGGATAAAATGTACTGGACTGACCTCTTACGTGACCGTTCAGAGGTCATGTTACCAAATTATAACGGAAAGGTTATTGACAAATCTCCAGCCCGTTCGCTCTCAGGTCGCTCAACAGTAAACATACAGACCTTACACGCTCGTTCCCAATGCCTCATGATCAGTCCACAGGTTTATTTTCAAGCTGCGGTAGCTTATGTCCAAAGCTTGTACCTGGGCACGAGTGATGTTGTTATCGGAAATGTCACCTCGGGACGCACAATTCCAGTCTCCGGTATAGAAGACATTATCGGTCCTTGTATTGCGTCGCTTCCATTTCGGCTCCACTTCACCCAGCTTCCGAAAGCGCTCAACATCCTCCGCGAAACGCATCGGTTGAATCGGGAGGCTCTGACGCATTGCGCTCTGCCCCTACGTGAAATCGCAAAAGCGGTAAGCACACGTAGAGCAACACGGCTTTTCGATGTGTTATTCGTATGGCAGCAAGCCTTGCAAACAGCATCGACTACAGCAACTTCTGCACATATCATCGACAGCGCGGACGAGCTAGAGTTCAAGCTTACACTCGAATTTGAACCGCGCTCAGATCACATCTCGTATCGTGCTACTTTCGACCCATCCACGATCCCAGAACACCAAGTGAATTACCTGTTCTGGCAAATTGACGCCGTCGTAGACTTATTCCTCGAGAATGTTGATTGCGCGACGGCTGACATCGCGATGTGTTTCCAAGCTGAACTCCACTCGATCGCAAATCCTGTGCCTCGACAAATTTCGTTGCACCATGGCCCAGCCCATGCTGTTGAGCAATGGGCATCGACGACACCTGACAGGGAGGCTTTGGTGATGTCTCACAGAGTCAATGGCAGCATGCAAGTTGAAGGCTATCTGACGTATGCCGCCCTCAATCGTCTTGCCAACCAAGTCGCTCGTGTTTTGATACACCAGGGTGCCTGCCCAGGCTGTTTGGTGGGCGTGATCATGGACAAGTCGATCAATCTATATGTCGCCATACTTGCTGTCCTCAAGATTGGCGCTGGATACCTCCCTCTGGTTCCCGACCTTCCAAGGGAACGGACCAAACTCATACTGAACGAGGCGCAAGTTACTTTGTGTATTAGCGAGTCTTCAGCATCTGCGCATCTAGATAAGTCTACGTCTTCGAAGACTATTAACCTAGACAAGATTGATGTTTCTTTATACCTGGACGACAACCTTGGCATTCCTTACGATGGAGCAAGTGTCGCATACGCAGTCTTCACAAGTGGTAGTACTGGCACTCCAAAGGGAGTTCTCGTCACACACGAAAACTTGATGAGTAACCTGAGCTACTTATCGACTGTCTATCCATACTCAGAAGGCTCAAAACTGCTTCAGTCATGCTCACAGGCATTCGACGTGTCTGTCTTTGAGATCTTTTTCTCATGGCATGTCGGCATTTGTCTGTGCACTGCAAGAAAGGACGATTTGTTCTCGGATCTAGAAGGTGCCATCAACCAGCTTGGGATCACACATCTAAGTCTCACACCAACTGTTGCGGCACTCATCGATCCGGACAATGTGCCACAAGTCAAGTTCCTCGTTACAGCTGGAGAAGCTGTGACTGAACATGTGCGGCGCAAATGGGCTGGACGTGGGCTCTATCAAGGTAATCTTTGTCAAAACTGATGCTGGCACTAGCTGACGGAGTGATTTACGTAGGTTATGGTCCATCCGAGACGACAAATATCTGTACAGTACGTTCTTCGGTCTCGACATCGGATCTCATCAACAACATTGGCAAACCGTTTGACAACACCTCTGCATTTGTGCTGGATCCAACCAGCGAGACAGTTCTTCCGCGTGGAGCAGTCGGCGAATTATGTTTCGGTGGATACCAAGTCTTCCAAGGATACCTCAACCGACCTGATTTGACAGCCGCCAAAATTATCAATCACCCTACATACGGTCGCCTATATCGTTCCGGCGATTTGGGCGTAATGCTGGCTGACGAATCTATCCTGTTCACAGGCAGATTGGATGACCAAGTCAAGATCCGTGGCCAGAGAGTGGAGCTTGGGGAGATTTCTTCCACTATTCTCGATCATGGATGCGTGCGGGACTGTACTACTTTACTGCTCCGAGACTCATCAAGGCCAGAAATACTGGTGACCTTCTGGGTGCCATCTGTTTCCGAAGAAGGCCCATTCAAGATCATGAAAGGCCGTGATTTTCATGCAGAAATCATCTCCATTTTCGATTCTTTATTGAACCGTCTTCCTGCATACATGGTACCCTCGTACCTTGTTCCCGTCAGTCGTTTGCCCATGACGGCGCAAGGGAAGATAGACAAGCGAAATCTAGGACGAAATTTCCGAGAACTCACGGAGGATATGAAAGCTGGTACAACCGTATCGCAGGACGTACTTACTGATGAAATCGGACTGTCGACTTCTTGGGAAATTCAAGTTGCAGATCACCTTGCAGAGATACTTGGCATTTCTGTCGAGAATATTAACCGAAATTCATCATTCTTCCAGCTTGGGTTGGACTCTGTATCAGCAATCAAATTGAGCAATCGACTGAGGAAGGAGACTCTTGGGGATTTCACCATCTCTGCGATACTCAAGAACCCTACTGTAGCGCACCTGGAACAGCTGAAGGCAAAATGCAAGAGAGGGAATCACACGCTCAATGGGACAAGACCAGGTACCGAAGATGCAATTATCCCGTCAGAGACTGCTCGTATTCGGACCTGGTTCGACAAGAAAGATGTTGCGATCGCAAAGATCTACCCCTGTACGCCACTTCAAGAAGCAATGCTTTCCACTGGACACTCGACGGCCACTACGTCCTACAGTAACGTGATGGCGTTCTTTGTCAAAGGAGACGTGTTACGCCTCCAGCAATGTTGGGCTTTGATGGCTCAACGGCACGAAATACTGCGCACCTCGTTTGTAGCAACCAGCGACCCATCGCATGCTTTTGCGCAGGTCGTGCTGCAAGACGCAAATTTGATTTGGGATGAAATCACCTGGACAAGGGAAGCATTCCATGTCGCCAACAAGACGGTGGCAGATCTCTTGCAAGTCAACAAACCGCCCGTGTGGCTTGCACTTGCGAGGTCCAACACGTCAACAAGACTGCTATTCTGCTGTCACCATGCAGTGTACGACGGCATCGCGATACAAACTTTGCTCAATGAAGTGCAAGAAGCATATCGTGACCACAAGCTTCCTTCGCCTCTTTCTTATGATGTATATCTTCAGCAAATGCTTTTACAAAATCTCGCCGAAGCTGACCAGTTCTGGACTGCTACATTCCAGGACTTTGAGCCTACAGCTTTTCCGGATCTTACTGGCAGAGTTCACAAAGAGCTCTATACTGCTGCTGCTTGGCGCCGACAATTGCAATTGCCACTAAGCACGATACGACAAGCCTGTCAGAACACGTCCATGACATTGCTCTCTGTCATCCACGCCACTTGGGCTAAGCTTCTGCATTATTACACTGGAGAGAGCGATGCCTGTTTTGGCAACGTAGTAAGTGGACGCGCTCTTTCCGGGCATGACTTGGACCGCCTTGTAGCCCCCTGCTTCAACACACTACCCGTCAGGATCAATTTCGACTTCAGCAATGACAACTTAGCCTTGGCTCAGCAAGTCCACACTTTCAACGTCGAGTCCATTGATTTCCAGTTGACGCCACTTCGTCGCATTCAAGGCCTGGTACTCAAAGATGGTGGTCGTCTCTTCGACACTCTCGTCATTCTTCAACAGCAGAGCGAACCACTAGACACCACTATATGGGAGCTCGAAGAAGATCGTGGTGTGATGGACCTACCACTGGTCTGCGAAATATCACAGAATGACACCGAGGACAGACTGGACCTGATCTTGCACTATCACGACTCCATTCTTTCCGAGAGAGAGGTTACGCTCGTTGCAGAGACTTTTGAAGCGAGTTTAGCAACCATAATACATGAGCCGCATGCGCCGGCTCATGACACTATCAGCTTCCCTAAACATCTTCAAGCCGAAAGTAATTGCAAACTGAAAGATCCAGAAATTCGGTCCCAGTTCTTGCATTCGGGGTTGGAACGGAATGCAGAAGCCAGTCCAAAAAGAATTGCCCTCGATTTTCTGCACGCAGATGGTACAAGAACAACTTGGTCGTTCCAATCACTCAACGATAGGGCGAATGGCATTGCACGTATGTTGATGAACCTTGGTGTTAAGCCCGAAGATATCATCCCTGTGCACATACCCAAGAGTCCATCATTCTATGCTAGCATACTAGGTATACTCAAGGCCGGCGCTGCTTTCGCTCCCATACATCCTGGATTGCCAGAGGCGCGAAGAAAACTCATGCTACAAGATTTAGGCGCACAATATGTCTTGTGTACTGCAGGATTCACGCCACCTACGACCACATGTGAGGCGATTCTTGTCGATGCAGAAGGGCCTAAAACTTGGCCTGAAGGGAACCCCGCTGTTAAAGATCTCACATCTTCAAATCTCGCCTACTGCATCTTCACAAGTGGCTCGACTGGAGTACCGAAAGCTGTGAGCATGGAACACAGCGCACCGATCCAGACCATCGAGTGTTCTAAATCACTCGTACCCTGGACTACATCTTCAAGACTCTTGCAGTATGCCGCGACGACTTTCGATATGTGCTATTACGACTGCTTCCTTGCCTGGACTCTTGGCTTCACACTATGCGCGGCCGAGCAAGACACGATGTTGAATGATCTGTCTAAGATGATTAATATTCTGGACAGCGATCTGCTAGATCTGACGCCATCCGTAGCTGCCTCACTTGAAAGATGCGAAGTTCCCAACGTCAAATGGCTTTACTGCATCGGTGAGGCGATGACTTCTAACATAGTGAAGGAATGGGAAGGCGCTTGTGTCAATTCCTATGGACCATCCGAAGCTGCTTTTTGCACCACAATATGCCCTGTCTCACAGAGTTTCAAGCCTTCTGTGATCGGCAGACCATTTTCTAGCACCGAGTTCGCCATCTTCCCATCAAAAGGTGATGGACTTCTGCCCTTGCTCAGTGTCGGAGAACTGTACATTGGAGGCACACAGTTAGCGCGAGGCTATCATGGCAGGCCGGAGCTCACCAAAGAAAAGTTCGTCACCAGATCTGGACGACGGTTCTACCGAAGCGGCGATGTTGTCCGGATGCTGAGTGATGGTAACTTTGAGTTCATCGGACGCACAGACGACCAGATAAAGATACGTGGACTGAGAGTCGAGCTTGGCGAGATCAACAACATACTCCATGGAGCGCATCCAGACGTACAGGCAGCAGCTACCCAAATCATGAGGAAGGACGACGCTGCGAAAGAGCAACTCGTTGCATTCTTAGTCGCTAAGCGTTCAGTCGACGAAGTTGAAGGTGAAGAAATACGCCGTCAACTCGGACAAGTTGCGAAAGACCGCCTTCCTTTGTACATGGTACCCCAATTCTTCATCTTCGTGGACAAAATTCACCGATCACTTGCTGGCAAGATTGACAAAAAAGCCTTAACCGAGATCTTTCGGATTTCAGTAGATGCGAATTCCTTGCCTAACGGAATTTCGAATCTATCTTCCGAACACCAATGGACTATATTTGAGAGCCGCATCAGAGACGTGTTCGCGCACTTATCGAGTTCAGCACCGGAAGATATTTCACCAACCACGACCATCTATCAGTTGGGTCTAGACAGCATCAGCGCAGTACAAGTCGCAGCTGTCCTGCGGAGAGAGGGCCATTTAGTGAACGCTGCGGACGTCATGAGGTATCTCACATGCACTGACCTTGCGGCATTTCTCAACCACAATGCTGCAGCAGAGCAACCGGCGGCAGCAACGTTCGACTTCCAAAAGTTCGACACAAAGCATAGGCCCAGTGTGCTTGCATCGTGTAATGTCGCCAACGAAGACATCGTAGCTATACGCCCCTGTACACCACTTCAAAGGGGTATGATCTCTCAGATGCTTGCAAAAGAAGGAGCCATATACATCAATTACCTACGCCTAGACCTAAAGCCTGGTACAGACACTAATCGTCTAAAGAAGGCCTGGGAAATAGCTGCTCACGCTCACATGATGCTGCGAACTGGATTCGCTCACATACAGGACAAGAGCCATTCATTCGGTATGATCGAGTACGCGCCCAATTGTCTCGCTTTACCATGGGACGCACCCATCAAGAATGCTGCTTCGGTCGCCACGGAAGTCTGGCTTGAGAAGCTTCAGCGCGAAATGGCGAGAGAACTCCACCGGCCGCTCTGGCACGTTCGAATCGGTCAGGATAATCATACACAATTCCTCGATCTCGTCATTTTCCATGGTCTATTCGATGCACAAAGCCTTCAGTCTGTCTTCCAAGATGTCATTGCCGCGTACCACGACCAACAGATTGAGTCTCCAGTGGGGCTAGATCCCATTATCGATGGTGTTCTTCAGCGCAGCACAGCGTACGGTGATCACGGAAAAGAATTCTGGACACAATTGGGCAAGCAAGGTGCTCCTTGCCGCTTTCCAAACCTAGCTCCTCTGCGCTATAAGCCACAGTCGTCAGCAGTACGAACGCATCGATCTAGCAGGTCTCTGTCCGATATCGAAGGCGCATGTCGTCAAGCAAACACCACATTACAGGCTGCTGGAGTTGTGAGTTGGCTATCTCTAATTGCAGCTTATACTGGGGAAACCTTTGCAACTTGCGGAGTCGTACTTTCTGGTCGCGATTTCGAGATCGCTGAAAGTGCTGTCTTTCCTTGCATCAACACAGTGCCAGTCTCGCACAAAGTGACAGAGGACACAGAGCAAATGCTAAGTGCAATCACAAAATTGATGGCCGAGGTACAGCAGCATCAACACATCCCGTTGAATGACATCCAGAGACTCATGGGTTTTTCGAACGAACCTTTATTTGACACCATTTTCGCTTACCAGAAGCTATCCACGCGTAAGGATTTGAACAATATTTGGAACATTGTGGACGAGAGAGCGACAATCGAGTATCCTCTGTCAATCGAACTGGAGCCCAAAGGTGACTTCCTTGAGTACCGCCTGACATTCTTACCACATCTCATACCGCAAGGGCAAGCGAAAGTGATGCTCGAGCAGCTTGATCACCTATTAGAGTGCTTTATCTCGCATGGCAAGGCCGCCAACATTGCTGACATGACACTCTACTCTATCGCCCCAGCTATGGAACCAGAGCTTCCATCGGAAGCTCAATTTCTTCACGATTTCGTTGAGTCAACGGCTATGAAATACCCGGGGCGCGTTGCCTTCGAGTTTGCCAACTCAATCCACGAAGGTGAAAATCACAAACAGCGCTGGACATACTCGCAGTTAAATGCGGAAGGCAACCGGGTCGCCAATCTGCTCATCGCCAATGCAGTACAACCAGGTGACCTGGTATGTGTCTGTTTCGACAAGTGTCCTGAAGCCTCATTTGCCATGCTAGGAATCTTAAAAGCCGGTGCTGCTTTTGTTGCAATCGATCCCGGAGCGCCTGCTGCTCGACAAGCTTTCATCACTCGTGACTCTGGAGCTACCGCTGTCCTTTCCATGTCAGCACAGTCAGCTCAATTCATCAAAGACGTACAGGTGCCCGTACTAAACTTGGACGAGACAAAGCCTAGCTCTTATTCTAGTGCGAAACCGTCACTTGGAAGAGATCTCAGCCCTCAAGATCGCAGTTACTGTCTATACACTAGTGGTACAACAGGCACGCCCAAAGCTTGCGAGTTAACTCATGAGAATGCCGTCCAAGCACTTCTCGCCTTTCAACGTTTGTTTGACGGCCACTGGAATTCGGAGTCGCGTTGGCTACAATTCGCATCTTTCCACTTCGACGTGTCAGTTCTTGAGCAGTACTGGAGCTGGTCTGTCGGCATATGCGTGGTATCGGCACCCCGAGACGTCATTTTTGAAGATCTGGCTGACTCCATCAACACACTGGACATTACGCATATTGATCTGACACCAAGTCTGGCCCAGATACTGCACCCGGACGATGTACCAAGCCTATGCAAGGGTGTCTTCATTACTGGCGGCGAGAGCTTGAAGCAAGAGATCTTGAACGTGTGGGGTCCGAAAGGAGTGATTTATAACGGTTATGGACCAACCGAAGCGACTATCGGATGCACTATGTACACGCGGGTACCAGCCAATGGCAAACCGTCAAACATTGGAAAGCAATTTGACAACGTCGGTACTTTTGTACTCAAACCTGGTACAGACATCCCCGTTCTTCGAGGCGGTGTCGGCGAGCTCTGTGTGTCGGGCAAACTCGTTGGCAAGGGCTATCTCAAGCGCAAAGATTTGACGGCAAAGGGGTTCCCACACTTGAAGCGCTTCAACGAGCGTGTATACCGTACAGGCGACTTGGTCAGGATACTATATGATGGAACGTTTGACTTCCTCGGGCGTGCAGACGACCAAGTGAAGCTACGTGGACAACGTCTTGAGATTGGTGAGATCAATTCCGTGATCAGACAGTCAAACAAGAGCATCTCGGACGTTGCTACACTGGTCTTGAAGCATCCTGGGCAACAAAAGGAACAGCTGGTTACTTTTGTCATTCATGGCCAGGCAACCCGACAATGCAACGTTTTGCTAGCAAGCGCATCGGAGATGATGACAGTAAGAGATGCATGTCATGACAATCTACCACCGTACATGATACCTACGCATTTTGTGCCGCTTACATCAATGCCACTCAATATCAACAACAAGGCTGATGCAAAGAAACTCAAAGAACTATATGAGAGCCTGTCTGCCGCAGATCTATCAAAACTCTCAACGAGCTCTGATGAATACAATCAATCTTGGTCCGACGAAGAGCGCAGGCTTCAGGATGTTCTTATCAAAGAGCTTCACGTGAACGAGGATACAATTGGTAAAGAGACCAGCTTCTTCGAGCTTGGCATGGACTCAATCTCAGTGATTGATGTTGTACGGGCAATGAAACAGGCTGGAATCACTAGTGTGACTGCTTCTCTGATCATGAAGCATTCTACTATCCGCAGGCTCGCCAAGGCCCTGTCCGACGAGACTCACCGTTCAAGCGATCGAGCTTCGGTTCTCGCAGCTCAACAAGCCATTGCTGCCATGCAACATCGACATCGTCGCGCGGTTGCTCGAGCTCTCTCCATAAGCACTCACGACATCGAAGCTGTTGCGCCTTGTACCCCTCTGCAGCAGGGTATGATTGCCAGGTCCTTGGATAACGACAATGGTCTCTATTTTAACACGTTCGTGTTTCAGCTCAGCAAAGAGATCAACCACGAAAAGCTTAGGGCAGCATGGCAAGTTGTCCATGCTTCAGCCCAGATTCTGCGTACCGTCTTCGCGAACACGGAAGATGGATACGTACAGGTCGTCCTTCGCGATGTAGGATCTCCCTGGGCATCGAATCAGCCGCAACATCCCTACAAAGGCGAATCTCTGAATGGCTGCCTAAGTAGGATCCACGGAGATTGGGTGCGTAGCAACACAGACCAGTTCGGGCGCCCGTTTGAACTTCGCCTTGTCCAGACTCAAGAGAAGCAGATCCTAGTCATACACATCTTCCACGGCTTGTATGACGGCATTAGCATCGAGCTCATCTTCAAAGCTGTCTGGGATGCGTACAATGGTCGTGAAAGCAACGATATCGCGCCTTCATTTTTATCAGCACTTCCGCATGGACCTTTGAAGGTCCTAGACGGCGCAAAAGCCTTTTGGCAGGAACAAATATCGCAGGATGTTTCTTCACACTTTCTTACGCGACCACCCGCTGATTTCAGTGGCAAAGTCACCAAAGTCACACGTGAGATGCAAGATCTGGGTGCGCTTGAGTCGACTCGCCGAAAGCTCAACGTTACAGCGCAGGCTATTGCGCAAGCTTGTTGGCTGGATGTCCTTAAAGGGCATGTCAAGGCTGCTTTGACAATTGGCATCGTGGTCTCTGGGCGAAGTATTGACCTCGAAAACGCCGATCGCATTATGGGGCCTATGTTCAACACTATACCGTACCAAAACAGTCATCAGCACAGCGAAACTTGGGAGTCGCTCATTAAAAGAGTACATGATTTCAACGTGGCAGCTCACCCGTATCAGCATACTCCGCTGCGCGATATCATGAAATGGTGCAAAGTCGATCGCTCCCAGTCACTCTTCGACAATCTGTTCGTATATCAAGTAGCGCAGACCAGCCAGGCCTGTATAAAGAACGATTTCTGGGAGTTGTTGGATGGAGACACTGTAGCAGACTATCCTCTGGCTTTCGAGGTCGAGCAAGGACCGAACGAGAAGTGGAGCCTGACACTTGTAGCACAGAACCATGTGCTTGACGAAGCTACATCGAACGTGCTCCTGGATCGGTTTGAAGGAGCGCTACATCAAGCTTTGACCGAGCCAACAGCTACCCTCGAGACTTTACTTCCACCAAACGGCACAATAGAGACTATTCCTGAGGCATCAAATGGTCTAATTCTGCCTCTCAATGGTACTGAAAAATTTGCATGGACAAAAGAAGCCAATGTGCTCAGAGAATCGCTTGCAGAATTGACGAGCAGTGAGCTTCAGAGCATCGACCAGTCTACTTCCGTCTTTGAGCTAGGCTTAGACAGCATTGATGCCATAAAACTGTCCTCGAAGCTCAAGAAACAGGGCATTGATCTTCCAGTTAGTGGTATCATGCGCGGCCTAACAATCGCAAAGATGCTCGCACACATCAAAAGGCCCGCTGACATAGAGGAAGATGAAATTAGCAATGATTCCGAGTTTCAAGCGCGCAAGCATGAGCTAGTAGGACACGCCAAACGACAAGGATTTAGCACAGACCAAATCGAGAATGTCTTGCCCTTGACGCCTCTACAAGAGGCCATGGTTGTCGAGATGATCACGTCCGAGTTCACGAGATATTACAATTTCGATGTTATGAAGATTGATCAAGACACCGACATTGAACGGCTCAAAGTTGCTTGGACTCTAGTAGTCCAGGCCACACCGATCTTGCGTACTTCTTTCGTTGAGGTCGAAGAACCTGATATTGAAGAATCATACGCGCAGATAATCCATGCCAAGCCTCACCCATTCTGGAAGGAAAAGACATTGGACTCCGAGCCCGACTTCTCAGCGTTGTTCGAGGAAGTCCGACAAGAAGTATCAAACGCGAAATCATCATCGCCACCTTTTCACATCCTGCTGATCAGATCTACCGGTCAAAACTACTTACTCCTCGCTATTGCGCATGCTCTTTACGACGGATGGTCACTCGGCCTGTTACACGCTGATGTCAAAAGTGCATATGACGGCATTTTAAAGCCTCGGCCAAGCTACCAGAAGACCCTATCAAAGATTCTGACAAGACCTGAAGACAATGCCTCGGATTTCTGGGGTGACTATCTTGATCAGGCTGAACCAAGTGCATTCAAGCGACGACCAAGAGCAGCAAAAGAGAAGACAGATACTGTCCACCGCGCGGAGCGAGAAAGTACCGTCTCAGCGGCCAGTCTGACCGAGTTTGCAAAGAAAAGCAATGTCTCTTTGCAGACATTGGGTCAATCTGTGTTTGCAGTCGTTCTGGCCTCTTATGTTCAATCCCTAGATGTGGTATTTGGCTCTGTCTTATCCGGCCGCGATGATGAAACAACCTTGCAACTTCTGTTTCCGACCATGAACACCATTGTTGTCCGGACTATCCTCCATGGAACCCGCATCGAGCTAGTGCGCCACGTACAGGAGAATTTCACCAGCCTCAAGCAATGGCAACATTTCCCGTTGAGGCAGGCCTTGGAATGTGCTGGTCAAAATGGTGGACTGTTCGAGAGTTTGTTCATTTACCAAAAGAGCATGAGAAAGATTGAAGATCTACGTCCACTATACACAAGCATCGCGGGCCACAGCGACGTTGAATACCCGGTCTGCGTGGAGATGGAGGTGGTGGATGGGCGGCTGCTTTGGCGATGCGCTGTCAAAGATGAAGTTTTCGATGAAGACAGCGCCCAAGAATTGTTGGACAGACTTGACAGAGTTTTGAGTGAAATTATGCTTCAACCAGACAGCCCTGTGATCGACTTCACGTCGCAAGGAACATCGCTATGCGGACTACCGCCATTTGACACTGACGGACGGAAAGATACGGTACCCGCTGTCAGATGGAGCGAGATTACAGGACAACGGCAAGGACAGCCACGGGAAGAGACGATCTTCGCGATACGCGAAGCTCTTGCTATCACTGCTGAGCTCTCAGACGAGGATGTTACAGACGAAATGACTATCTTCCACATCGGTCTGGACTCGATTAGTGCCATCAAGGTGTCTTCTCTCCTTCGCAAAAAGAGGATCATCCTCAGTGTTGGCGACATGCTCCGAGCTGGTACCGTTATAAACATGGCACGCGTTGCCGATGCACGCTTCTCTCAACAGCCAGAACAAAACAAGAACACCACGTCAACCATCAAGCATGCGCTGCAAGGTCTGGATCACGATGACATATTGAATCGTGCCAATTCTGAAGAATGCATGATAAAAAGTCTGGAAGAGGTGCAAATACTACCTGCGACGGCTGGTCAGACATACATGCTATCCATGTGGCTTAATACGAGGGGCAGTAACTTCTTTCCTGAATTCACATATAGTCTCAGCGGCAAGGTTTCTTTTAGGAAGCTTCAGGATGCGTGGACGTCTCTCGTGGCTACGAGCCCGATCCTAAGAACGTACATCATCGCCATGCAAGATCCACTTGTCCCGTACCTGCAGTTGGTACGCAAGACTGAAGGAAATGAGTCACGTGTCTTTGAAATCACTGAGCATGCCGAAGAGAAGTCAAGCACAGGGCAGCCATGGGCTCAGCTTTATGCCGCACAGGCCGAAGATGGCTGGACTTTGAAGCTCAAGATCCACCACGCATTGTATGATGGTGTAAGCTTACCAATTCTGATGCAGCAACTCCAAGCAATTTGCAACAACGGCACAGAACCAAGGCCAAATAAAACATTCGAAGAGCTGGTTGCTAGCAGTCTTGGTTCCCAACTCCGCAACTCCTTCTGGAAATCCTACTTCGACGGCGTCTCCCAAACTCGTCTGTCACAGCCTCAAAGATCGGTCAACATAAGATCTGAAGTCTTCATACCAAGTCTTATGCCCACAAAGGCACTGGAAGATAGCGCCCGCCAAAACGGTATATCTATTCAAGCGCTCTTCCTCGCCTGCTACGCCAGACTATACGCGACCCTCACAAAAACGCCGCCAGAACAAGACATCATCCTCGGTATCTATCTCGCCAACCGCTCCCTCCCTATTTCTGGCATCGAATCTGCAGCCATACCAACAGTAAACCTCCTCCCACTTCGCGTGCGCACACCATTTCAGCAACACACGGTGGAGAGTGCGAAGCGAATACAACAAGACTTGCAAAATATCGGGGGTCTGACCAATGCGACCACAAGTTTATGGGAGATTAAGAATTGGACTGGTGTGGTAGTCGACACTTTTGTCAATTTCTTGACACTACCGGATGCCGGAAAGACGCATGATGGAGAAGGTGTTACGATTGCGCCCACGAGTGACTGGAGTGAAGGGGTGAATCGTGTGAAGGAGCATGAAGAGATGTTCCAAGACGGAGATGAAGAGAGAATGAGGACATTGAGGAATGAGAGTGTGAATAGTGCATATTTGGTAAGTTTTTTTCCCCACTAGATTTCGAGTACACAATTAACATGATGTAGCATGCCATTGATATCGAAGCCACAGTGCGCAACGGCATGTTGGACGTTGGCGTCTTCGCACCAGTGGAAATGTTAGACTTGGCCGCTAGCAACAAATTGCTCGAAGATTTGCAGGCGGAGTTGGGCGGAATATAGCTTGATATTCTTTAATCACAACTGGAGTTGGACGGCTCATGTTGGCGTTTTTGTATATTCATCGAACACGGCGTTGGGCAAACATCGACCAGGCGCACCACGGTTTCCTTTAGCATCTCATCTCACAGCACATAAAATAAAAACCCACTTAGACTTATTACAACCCCCTGCCAATCGTCCCAAACCACCCCCTCAACGTCCCTACCCTCATCACCAAGAACACCGCACTAATCACCACATTCCCAAACATCATGTCGTTATACCCCCTCCAGTTCCAAAACACCTCGCTTCCCATGTACCGATAATTCGCCCACATGTGGCCCAAATCCCCCACCGACGCGGCCGCGAGATAGTACTTTGTCAACTTGGACTCGCGCGTGACGACGGTAAAGAGGAGGGATAGCATGCACTGGACAAGAAACATGTTTGCGATGGAGGCGGAGACGATGAGGGCGTGGGGAGGGAGCGGGTGAGTCGGGGGCACGGGGAGTTGGCGCGAGATGAAGTCTGCGGGGGTAGATGATGCGAGGTAGACGCCGATTAGGATAGAAGCTGGGAAGGGTGTAAGTATTTCCGAGGGAGGGTGAGTGTGTGTTGGAGGGAGAGATGGCTTACTGGACTCGAAGTATACGAAGACAATGGCGGGCCAGAAGGGGAGGTTTGTGCCTAGGGCCATGGTGTGCAGATAATTGAAGGCGTTGCTCGGTTCCGAGTGAATGTCTACTGCGCGGGAATCTGTACTTTGTCGTGGGAGATGCAATGCGCGTTGCTTACTGTGTATGTTGCTGACGCGACGGCGGGGCCTCGGAAGCTGCGGGACGCGTCTGGGAGAACACATCCTCAACCACATCTACCTGCTGTAGTGACGCAATTATAGCGCCTTTGGACAAAGTCTCTATTCAGGATGTAGATAGTCCGCGAACAGTCTGCGAAGATTTCGACTAGAAGCGAGCATATGCGATAGTAATATGCGTGATCGAAAGCGCGACTACGCTGTACGGCAAGCCCGATGTTCTCCTTCAATCGAAAGACCGATCAATCAAAGTTGATTGTGATTGAGGTAGTATGGCAAATCTGGTCATGAAAATGAAGTGAAGAGAGTTGTACACATCAGTGACCTTCACAATGGCAGTATTTCCAAAAACACGAGGGCATGACCATGAATATGAATATGTACTTTCTAAACCAAAATCGCTAAAGTCAACAACAACCCAAAAAGGATGCGCCGATCCAATGCCTTAAACTTCTTCTACACTGCAGACGCACTAAGCCTGCATCCTGCCCAGATCCACACTCTTGTGATACTTCCGACAAGGCAACTCAGTCCCTTCGTCACTGTCATCGCCGTCGTTATCGTCTTCGATGTCGAACATGCGCCGTAGCTCCTTGCACGCAACCATGTATTGCTGTCGCGCGCCAGGGCTTTCGCGGAGCGGGTTTGGCGCCTTGTCCCAGCCGTGTGGGACACCGGGTACACTATATCGGAGTCAGTGATGTGCCAAGTTCGCAAGTTGAAAGGACGGACCAGTGATAATGCACACGCTTCCCCAAATCCCTCTGCAAGCGATCGCGGAACTTCTCGCCTTCAGCAAGCAACATGTCCCACTCGCAGCAGAAGAGCACAATGTCGTCGGGCAGGGCTGCGAGCATGCGATCGGGCGCAACGCCAGGGCTCAACCAAGGATGCGCGAGATCGAGCGATGGGGGCTGGAGATACGAGTCATCGAAGAGTTCGGTGAAGACGGCGGGCAGATTCTGGTCCGCGCGGACACATGTGGCGCGGCGCTGGGCGCGGGTTTGCGTGTAGTCTGTGGGAGGGTAGAAGGACACGATGCCCCGAATCTTGACGATGGTGTTGGAGCCTTCGGTCATGACGGACACGGCGCCGCCCTGGCCGGTTTCTTTGTACGAGGAGACGAGGGAGAGCGAAGAGGCGCCGGTCTGGCGCATCATGGCAATGCGATCGAGACGGGACTTTTGGCGCACGAGGGGCACGCGGGAGCCGTTGGGGGTGGCCGAGGGCGCAGCGGTTGCGGGTGGTGTGATCAAGGCATTGGGGACGCTGCCGGCTCTACCGTCGATGATGCGTGCGCCCGAGGGAGTGCGGTCGAAGAGTTCGCCCTGGAGACAGAGAGGGACGGTGAAGCTCATGTTTCCTCCTGATGAGAAGCCCGAGACAGCGAAGCGCTCGGGGTCCAGCATCAGCTCGTCCGCATGTTGTGCCAGGTATAGAATCGCATCTGCGCCGTCTTCGACTGCCGTAGGGAAGGGGAGTTCGGGAGCCAGACGGTAGTCGACGCTGACAACGACGGCACCGACTTGGTCGACCACCACTCCACACCATCGCGCATCATCCTTTGCTGTTCCAAGCACGAATCCTCCTCCGTGGAAATTTACAACTACCGGGTATCTCTTATTGCCCTTCAGCTTCTTTTGTTTCTTGTAGTCCTTGGGTACGTAGAAGTTGAGTCGGAATCGTCCCTTCAGAGGCGAGATGGTTGCGTCAATGTCTTGGGTGAAGGCCGGTCGCGGTGGTAGTGGTCGCGCGAGCTTATGCAGCATCATGCCGATGCCCATGAGGACGCGCCAGAACTGCGCCTGGACGTGCAGTATCCATCGTGGGCGAGCACCGGGCATTGCGTTGAATTTTCAGAGTCGTTTTACCGAATTTCGCGGTGTTACGACGAATGCGCCATGCGAAGGCTGAAAAGGGGAGCTGATCGAGGCGCAGCTCGTGGCAACAACAGCGATTGTAATGGTAAAGGTGAGCCGCCCCAATCAACAACAGGTTCGATGAAAGCTTAGTGAATATTTGGCAGTTGACAGTAGCCTTAGACTTGGAGTTAGTTTGTTCGATTCGCGTGGTCGACGATCTAGAAACATGAGACATCGGGTTCCACATGCGTCTGACGGG
Organism: Parastagonospora nodorum SN15; assembly: GCF_000146915.1. Lineage (NCBI taxonomy): Eukaryota > Fungi > Ascomycota > Dothideomycetes > Pleosporales > Phaeosphaeriaceae > Parastagonospora > Parastagonospora nodorum. The sequence goes on along the minus strand of NW_001884551.1, from coordinate 625,414 downwards.
CTATGACGTAGACCTGTGAGGCTCACTAGCGTGACGCAATCACCATCTCTCGAAGCCTCTATCAAGGACACCTCTGCAAAGCGCCGACATGGGATTTCCTTGTCGAGATCCTCGGGTACGGTAATTACGTCTTGTTCATCAACAAGAAGCTGGTCACTCGAGAGTAATATGGTGATTGGAGAAGCATGAATTCATGCGACCCACTGATATGTGTATTAGGAGGGCAGGATAAGTAAATCAACCCATGCTCATGGAGTAACAGTACAGGCCAGTGACTACCAATCCTCCTCCCTGTCGCATACCACCATGCGACACCGTAAATTCGTAGAAGCAAGCCAAGCGGGTATAGGGCTGCTCAAGTCCTCAGAAAGCGCTAGACGCCCACCTATTGATGCTGCCATGAACCGTAAAATGCAAGTATCCAAAACATGCGCTAGTGATGGAAGTCGACATCGAAGTCGATAAGGAACCTATGAAACGCCGGTGAAGTGTATGCGGAAATCACTCATGATCGAGGGAATACGTAATCGAGAAAGAGAGGGGCCAAACGGCGAAGTTATGCGTCGACGAAGAAGTAGTCCTCGTCCTCAGGAGCAACGTTGCGCTTCTTCGGGTGCGGGGACAGCATCTCCGCATTCACGTCAAGCACCTCGTACTCGTTCTTGATGAGCTTGTCCGTCTCCTTGACCTCGTACTTCTCGATCGCCTTCTCCAACGCGTGGTTGAGGATTTGGCTGCCATGGCTCGGGCCACGAGTGGCGTCGAAGGAGTAGGCGACCTCAGCATCGTGAGAAGGTGCCACAGAAGGATGCTCGACGTCCTCGTCGGCAGATGACTCGCCACTGGCATAGGCCATGTCCTTGTTGAGGGCGGTGCGAGCCTTCATGCCGCCCGTGGTCGCAGTAGGGAAAGCGGACCTATACCCATTAGCATAGTTCGATTTCATACGTTGTTCGTTGGTATATAGGACTTACTTCATGTGAGGAATGACGCGAGCAGGACGCGGGCGAGCATCTTCCTCACGTCGGCCTGGGCCAAAGGACTGGCCATGCGCCCACTTGACCCGGTTGTTCTTGTCGCGGTTGAAGCCCTTGGCGTCGCTGCGGAGGTCGCTGGTGTATGTTTGCTCGGACATGTTGGCTGCCTGAAGCTGGGCCGAGAGTATACGGGAGGTGGTCAAGGTATGGGTAAGCTGTTGGGATATGGGTTGCTCTGTGAGGACTTGATGGACTGGTTGAAGCTTTGGTGTAGGGACTAGGTAGATCAGGTAGCTTGGTTGAGAGAAGACAGAGAGCGAGTGACAGGGAAGCTGGTTATGACAGCAGGAGGTAATAAGCTCGGAAGGTGCTCGGAAGGTAGGAAGGCGTGACTGGTGTCTAAGATGACTCTGATGAGTGACTCAAGTGAGGACTGATAGGGAAGGGTAAGTGGCTATGCAATCAGGTAGATACGCGGAGGGTTGCTTATGAAAGCGGGAGGGCAGTCTACTACTGCGGAGGCTCCGCCCTTTATGCGATCAAAGGCGTACGCGCCTCCCCGCACCTTTGTCGTGGTGCTGATAAGGGAGACGTGAGGTAGCGGGAGCTGGTGACCAAGTTCCGACTCGCCGAGGCCCGTCTCAGCCCGAATCACATCCCGTTTGACGCAGTCGTGGCTTCTTATGATATCATCAGCAATCATGCGCCATAGTCGCAGGCGTGGGTAGGCTGGACGCCGGACTGGTTCCTGGCTTGCGCGCTCAAGTGCATGGATGATGCGAACAGTGAAGCCCTCAGCTGCTGGAGCTCGGCCTCGTGTTCCGACCCCACATCGCCCTCCACTCTCCAGACATCTGCGGTCACGGCATCGTCCAGCTTATGAGAGGAGCGCTTCCCAGCACGCAACTTCGATAAGGACCCGGACTCGGCCGCTGAACAGCCTACGCCCTGCTCGGCTAGAACAGGAGCGTCATCTACTTGCCCATGTCCGGCGACTATCCTGGAACACGACTACTGGTGCGAACTATACGCGACTGCACCCCGTACCATGGAAGCAAGCCATATGAATGGCCCATGGGTTGGCTTTGACACCTGTCGGGCGTCTCCGTCAATCAGCTCTCATTAAACCCTAACGTGCAGAAGCCTGCCTCTGCCTGGCGTTCACTCCTGAGAAGTCAGGCCAGCTGCTCAAGTATGGTACGCGGCTGCCTCCTCGTCCTCTTCATCGCTGCTCTCGACCTGGCCAGACTCGCTCGGCAGCGTGTCGGGAAACCAGCCATACTTTGCCAGGTCAATAGCGTACTGGCCCATAGCATCCTCCCGAACCTCTACCCCTTCTCTCCGCAAAGCATCAGCCTGACGCGCAGCCGCCCCTGGACCCCTTTGTCCCTCGTCAACAATGGTCAATAGGCAACAAAGGACTGACGTGGACAAATGCGACTGACCTCGGACTTATGCTGCCCTTTGCGTTGAGCACGCGCTGCCATGGCACGTTACCGCTGTGGAACGTCGCACTCTTCTTGCTGCTATCGGTCGACGGCGATGGCAGGTGTTTGAGACACACTCCAACTTGTCTTTGACGTCATGGGTTAGCAGCGTCGATGTGTGATCATTCCCTGTAGTACCTGGGACGTTCAGCTGGTTGGTAGCAAGATGTGTCAGCAGTGAGTCTTGGTGATGTAGCAGATCGCTTACGCTTCCCGAGGAGTCTCGCGATGTGCCCGTAGCTCGTGACCTTGCCTGCTCCGCGGTCAGTTCGGTGCATCTAGAAATGCAAAGTAAGAGGTAATTGCCGCGAGGTATTTCTTGGCACGCCTCAAATACTGCCGTGTACCATAAATGCACTTCCTCAGAGCGCTCGCCTGGTGCCATCTTTGAACTGCGGGGAGGTTGAGGGCGCTGAATGCGACATGCGCGCGACGCGAGGTACAAGGCAGGGCTGACGCCAAGTCACGTGCCGATAAGATAACACCCGACCGCGCTTTAGCTTCTAGAAGTAGAACATTCGCGCTTGCAGCATCCCTCACTACAAACATGTCTCTCGCCGATTATCTGGCTAAGAATTACCTCACTGCCGACTCGGAAAAAAAGTCGAAAAAGCGCAAGCGCAAGAACAAGGATGGTGGCCTGGTGATCGACGATGATGACAATTTGGGTTGGAAAAACACTGCGGACGAGGATGACGAGGATGCGCCCATGGTTGGTAAGGCCGCTGTCTCTATCTCTTCAAGAATCAGTACTGATACACATTACAGTTGGCGGAGGCTCCTTGAAAAAATCAAAGAAGAAGTCGAAATCAAATGGTGCTGCAATATGGACCGCAGTCGGCGTCGCCGCACCCTCACACGCACAACAAGTCGCTGCGGACGAAGCTGCGGCCAATGCGATCATCGCATCAACAGTTGCCGATCGTGAGAAAGCTGCGGAAGCCGAGGACGAAGCTCCAGAAATGGTTGACAACGATGGTGTTCTGCGGATGGAGTCAGGCGCAAAAGCAGGCCTGCAGACGGCTGCAGAGATGGAAGCAGATATGAAGAAGAAGGAAGAGGAAGATAAGCGAGAAGCAGCGGAAGCCGCGAAGCAATTGGGTGGCGCTGCGCAAGAAACCATCTACCGTGATGCTAGCGGTCGCATAATCAATGTCGCAATGAAGCGCGCAGAAGCTAGAAAGAAAGCCGAAGATGAAGAGCGCAAGGAGCGCGAGAAGCAAAAGGCCGCCCGGGGTGATGTGCAAAACGCAGAAGCCGAGAAGCGGAAACAAAAGCTACAGGATGCGAAGACCATGACCATCGCACGATATGCCGACGATGCGGAGCTGAACGACGAGCTCAAAGAACGGGGCCATTGGAATGATCCAGCTTCAGGCTTTTTACGCAAGAAGAAGGCGGGACGAAGCATAACAGGAAAGCCACTGTACCAAGGTGCATTTCAACCGAATCGCTATGGCATTCGGCCTGGTCACAGGTGGGACGGTGTAGACCGAGGGAATGGCTTCGAGAGCCAGTGGTTCAACGCACGGAATCGCAAAGCGAACGTCGAAAAGCTTGAATACCAGTGGCAGCAGGACGAGTAAGGCTTGACGATATCCTGCAAAACAAAGCATAGCATAGCGTGGCGTTTGGGAACAATCATCATATCACACCTTCCCGTGGTTTAGGGTAGACTTCTATATTATCAGCATCTGCTCTACTTCGACACCTTCATTTTCTTGTTTTCATTTTTTATCACGTCTCTCGCAAGCGCACATTTCGGTGCGATCTAGCCTGGCTTGAGTGGCTTTTCGCAACCTCTCGGACATCAGTAGCCCCACTACTACCTCAGCCGCAAATCCAGCCTTCGTCTACCATTACCTCTCTCAGAACAAGCCAATTATTTGTGTCACTTACGATGCGCACACTCAACTCAATGCCTGGTTCGCGCCTTTCTCCCTTTTTTGCGTGTTTCAACACAACCCGTAGTCATCATGGCCTACAACCCCGTTATGCAGGGTGAGCAGATGCAATATCAAGACCCAAGGGCTTATCCACAGAACTACGAGATGCGATCGCTAGCGTCTTCGTACACTAGCACCAAGGGCAGCTTCTTCTCACACAGTACACCGGTACATACGGATGCGACGGGTATCCATCAACGCGATCACAGTGGGAAATGGACCCCTGGATTCTGGAAACAGTTCCCAGTCCTTGCCATTCTGTCCATCCTCGGTATTCTGGCCAGTATGTGAGAACCCCATGGGCTTTTGATCGCTCCTAATGAGCCCTGTAGGCACCATAGCCAGCGTGGTAGTGTTGATGCAAAGCCACCATAAATCACTAGACGATTGGGGTTACGGCATTGCACCATCTGTTTATCTAGCCATTGCGTCTGTCGTAGCCAATGCCTTGACGGCTTACGCGTTGGCGATCGGGCTAGAGATTACGTTCTGGAGGAATGCGCTTCGAGGACACACGGTTCGTACGGCCGAAGTTATCAGCGGGCTTTGTTAACTTCATCAAGCTTGCTGGACTCAACCAGAATTGGCTGAATGGACATAGCATCTACCATGCTCTATTACACGGCCTGCGACCAGGAGGAAGAATAACAGCGCTTGGTGCGTTGTCTACAGGATAACAGAACGAATCTCACTAATGAATTGCAGCTTGTGTCTTCTCCGTCTTAGCATTGCTTCGAGGTCCGATCAATCAGAGAGCCTCCGCTGTTCAGAGTAATGTGGGCTACAACACGTCTGGAACACTCCAGCTTCCTGTAGCGCAACGGATACCTGATGGCTACACGGCAATCACTTTCGATACACGGTCAAGTACCGCCATGGTTGGGAGGCTAATGCCCGACTTCGCGCAGATTATGCAGGACTACTCGGCACGAGCCAACATCAGCATGGCTCACAGTGATTGCGGTGAAAGTTGTGTAGCATCAATCAAGGTAAATCCTTCTAATACATTATGAAAGATATCAGAGCTGATATAAAGACAGGGCTTTGGCTTCAAGACGTCATGCGACACCACTGACTTTACCCTAGAAAAGTCCACTACCGGCGGTGCGTTCGATCAGACTATCTTCGAGGCATCCACATCTCTGTATCCAATCGGAGAAAGGGTTACGGGGCAAACAGGATACGATAACGCGGGTATACGGTTCAACGTCACCTACCGCGATTCTAGATCATATCGCGATGGGTCCTCCGTCATGGTCATGAAGTTCAAATCGCATATATGCAACCTCACAGGAAGCACCGCCGAGTACAAAGTGCGCCTATCTTCACAAACCATTTCTCTGGCATCAAATCGCTCCGAAGATATCTTCTTCGAAGACCAGTCCGTATCCGAATATCCCCCCAAACGCAGCACACCCAAATAACACCTCATCGCAGCATCATGCCAGGGCCCGGCAGCTTCAAACAAAGCGCAATCGGCGGCTTCGAGTACGCGGCAAATTACCTCTTCACATCCAAAGCAACCTTCGTCTTCGTCGGCGCACGGAGCTCAATCAGAATGACCGGCTCTCTCGCCAACGAAGTAGTCCGCGGGCCCTTGACCGGCTGGGAGGAAGAGTTCCTCGACCCCATGGACGCCATGCTCGACAAGATGCGCGAAATCGCTTTCCGAACCGCTGTCCGTGTGGGCAGAGATCAGCCGAATAACATCACTGACGCCGACCAAACCATCGCGTTCCAGGGATCGAAGACACGCTCCATCTACGTCACGGACTTTCGATACATGCTCGTCGCGGGGATTTTGAGCATCTTGAGTGTCGTTACTATTTCGCTTCCCTTCCATGGCTGGTGGCAGCTCGGCAGGACTGTGTCGCTGAGTCCGTTGGAGATTGCGAAGGCATTCGATGCGCCGATTCTGGCGCAGGTTGGGAGTAATCTGGACCTGTCTGATTCGAAGAATTTGGGCTCTGTTGCTGGTGTGAGAGTGCAATATGGCGTTAAGGGTGACGAGCAGGTGTATAATGGTGGGTACGGGGAAGGGCTGAAGCGGAAATTGGTTATTGGGTATGGGGGCTATGTAGGCAGACCGAATCGGGGGGATGTGTTTGGTAGTTGAAAGGAGAATCTACATCCTTGCACATGCTGGAGTGGTATCCATACTTCACTAATACATTTGATCAGTCGAATATGTGATATCTGAATTTTCTCTAGCACTGGTGAGTGTCCACTCCGACACCGCCAACACTCATGCTATGATCATGCTATGAGTATGTTCATTGGACATGCTCCCGGGTCTGTAAGGTCTTATTATTGATTGGCTGTTAGCCATTGCTACGGTTCTGCTCGCTGACTTCCCATGAGGTTTTGGTATCAGTGGGGTCGCGACAATCTGGAGAGAGTTCGGAACTCCTGTAGTCAGTTTGCGAGCACTACCTCGAGTAGTCATTCATCATTTGCGGTCGCTAGTTTTCTTGGCTGCGGTCGTGGACTCTTGTAAAGGACTGACTCAGCGCCTGCGAACTTCTCCTTCGACGGTTCACTTCCTGTACGTCTGGGGCAGGTCGGATGGAGTCAAAGCTCAGCGTGCTTCGAATTCTGCGCAGTGACTTTGGCTCTGTGGAAGATGTGGGGCGTGGAGAGCTCCTTGGGTTTGAACGGCTTTTGCTGAGGTCAGCAGATTGAAACGATGCTCTAGAGGACTTTTTGCGGATCTCTTTGGGTCTCGCTTCTTCACTACCGGGTCCTTCGGTAGAGTGTCGTTTAGTATTTCTTGTGTAGCTTGTGTCCCTGTTGCTCACAGGTGTTCTGGGGCCGAGGGTTGTTGTCCGGTCGTATTTGTTGCGCTTTTCCGTGAAGTTATCCATCATACGGACCACCCAATCATTATCCTGTGCATTCGATGGCTCCGACCCACGTCTTCTACGCCTGTCCGATTTGATCGGTCGATGACGCTCTCGATGTGATCTATAGTCACGCTGACTGCGTACAGCTCTTGAGTGATCCCATAGAAACTCACGCTCGTAATCAGGTACCCATCGCTTGATGATGATGGTCGAAGGGTCGGTCTATCCATATGTTAGCCCAATTATCAGTGTCTCTCGGCATGTAACCTCACCTCATCATCTTGCCATGGGATCTCGTATTTGTCCAAAGTACGTGTGGATATCCATTTTCTTGCCATACGTGTGACGATCATCTCCATGCCGTCTATGATCATCGATTCGTCTGTATTATGCAAGATTTCGTCGATTTGACCACCGTTTAGTCCAACAGCAAGCAGCTCTCCCTTCATCAAATTCTTGTACCACCCCTCTTTTTCCGTTATCTCCTGTTGAGTTAAGTCTTCATCGTCAGGCATTCGCCGGGTCGCCAGGATCTCATCTGAATTCTTGACTCCGTGCTTTGCCATATTTCTCTTCAGTCTTGCTATGTATTCCTGCTCCATAGCTTGTTTCTCTTGTCGCTGCTGTTTTCGTGCTTCTTCTTCATACAAGCGTCTTTGTTTATATTCCTCTTCCTTACGCAATTCATCCATTGCCTCTCTTCTTATAGCGTGTTCGGTTCGAAATGGTTCAGGCTGTACCTCAACGTTTGCGTCCAGGTTTCCACGAGATGTTCCATGCCTGCGAAGCCGAGGAGTAGGATTTCTCAAATCAAAGCTACTCTGTCGACGACTCAGTGTGCGCGAACTTGGCCCGGATGCCAAGCAGTCATTTGATAGGCCTTCTTTGGATACTGTTAATCTTGGACCCGCAGCACGGTTTGGACCAGGCCAGGATGATGTGTCGACTCGTTGCATAGCTTCATGGTAGAAGCGCAGTATCTCTCCGCGTACCTGAACATAGTTGGGGTTAGTCGGCCCATCAAACTTGTTGAGGCTGAAATGATCCAACTCGAGCCCGTACTTGCGATGGCCGTCTAGGGTTGCGCTCTTCTGGTCCACGATAAACTCATCTATATCATCTTTTCCAACAATCTTTCCTAGTTTTGATGGTCGTTGCTCAAAGAAGCAGGTGATCAGAGGTCCTCCACCGATGCACAGTCGCACGAAATCATCGGTGACATCAAGTAATGCGCCATTATCCGACGCTATGCTCTCGAGAACCCCAGTCTCAAGCTTTCGAGACAAGTCAGAAGATGCAGCAATAGCAGCAAACAGAGCGCTATCTTGTGTGAAAGATTGAGTTCCTCGATGCGGCGTTCCGAGGAAAACTATCCCAACGGTCGAGTCAAACACGCCAGGATAAGCATCCTGCTGCATTTTTGCCAGATTCAGAGCTCTTTGAACGACCAAGCCGCCAAAACAATGCCCTACGAAGATCAATGGACGCTGCAAGTCTTCCATGCGAATCATGCTAAGACCTAGTAGGAGTTTGTAGGCGATTGTCGAAAGCGAAGTCCTAATTGGAGTTTTGCCCATCCATAGGGAGTCATATCCGAACCTCAGAATCCTCGCTCTTGGAGCAGTGCTTGGTAGCATCGATTCTGACGAAAGCCAGTTTATGCCAGAAGATTTCTCGGTCCAAGTAATGTTCGGTATTGCTCCTGGGAAGAGTTAGTAATGTCTTACATGCAGCGCGAACAGGCGCAAATTTACCCAAACCGTGAACTGCTATAATGTCGACACAGTAGTCGGCTTGTTGCGGATTCATGACTTGCATATTGAGCTGCTCAACAGGCACGGAGTATAAAATCTCCTTCTGCTTAGTCGATTCTCTCTCCTCTTCCGGCAAATCTGGCATCGAAGTATGGACCGTTTTTTTCATGTCGCGATATGCACGATTGCGCTCTTCAATCTCTTCTTCGATTCGATCTGACTCATGTTGGTCATTCATGGTTGCGCCCAGCACCTGATGTTCTTCGAGTTTTCCTTGTACTTCTGCACCAGGAACATCCACTTGACTTCTTCTGTCCGCTTGTTCCTGATCAAAAAGCTCCATTGCAAACGCCATGAATGCATCCCTTTCGTTATTTTTGATTTCAGTCTTCTTTCCTTCCTCCTCTGTTGAGATTGAATGGTGATGCATGAGACGTTCATCACCCACTTCATTCGATTTACCTTGCAGCTTTCCATCAGAATGACTGCTTCTCAACGGAGCACTACCTGACAAGGCTCGAATGGCAAGGTCTTTCGATTCTTGCGTTTGTTGAAGGCTCGGTTTTATGCCGCTTCTTGGTCTAAGTTCGAAAGAAGCTATCGTGTCTCGAATGCGCAGTATATCCCAAGCTTCACAAATCCGATGAAATTCATTTCTCTCCTGCAACGTCGGCGATTCGGTCTTCCGAAGATAACTGCGGACTAACTCTCTGTAGCGGATCTCAATGTCTCCTATTCTAGAATGACGCGCGACGCCTAGAATCTCGTAAGGATCTGGCTTGAACAAGCTCTCATGCTCCATTGAAGCACAGTACTGACGGCGCTAAGAGATTGTCGTTTCTCTTGCACCTCAGTTCCAGAACCGACGAAATTGGCAAAGCCGTGACTCAGTTCTTGGGCTGGTGAGGGTTGCGGATCGTAATGGATGCCGCAGCAGGGTGGGGGCCAGTACGGCGGGGAAACAAAGATCCTCACAGAGTGTGGATATGAACAACTTGCCTCTCGAGCCTCATGAGCGCTAATTCGAACATGTAAGCAATCAAGTGAGCTATTTCGTGGCTGCAAGACTATGTAGCGTAAGCTGATCATAGTGCGCATGCATAAGGAGGGCGGTGTAGCCCTCGGCTCCTGCCTGGATTGGTCCGCAAGCACACCTGCATCGCCCATCTTCTAAATCTAGGAACAACCATGTTTCACCGGTTGCCTTCTCTACTTGGATAATTAAAGATCAAATTGCTAGACACACAGCAAAACGTCGAAGAAATCGCTTGAAGGTTGGAGTCACCTAAAGTCGTCTCCAACACTGACGACCTACTTTACACAAGGCCGAAGAGGTGTAGCGCAGAACAACATCAAGACTGTTCTAGAGCTTAACACATGTCGCCAGCGATACTTCACAGCCGAGTCCCACCCTTCTCATCGAAGTCTTCGCTTTCTCCAGCAAAAGAGTGGATCTATCCAGCATGCTTTCGATACGAAGGCATGTTGCTTGACCCACAACAAGCGCCCCAGCTATTTCTGGAAAGCGATCTTCACATGCCAAAGCTAAATGCCATTTACCATCGCTTATGGCTGGCTGGGCCGATTCGACAAGCCCGACCACTGCATAGACAAAAGTTAATGCAACGTACAATACATCTTACCGAATCGGTCGACGAGCATCTTGTGTGGAGCAAAGACCACATCTTCATCAAACCAATACCAGGATACTTGCTTAATTACGAGCTGTGGGAGGAATTTCTGTGTCCAAGCGAGCAACAATTTGCGGGCGCCACCGGTCTTCTACTTTCGTACGTCTGGCTCGTAGCCTCGCCCATCGACTTTGCCATTGCAATTGAAGAACGTATATTTCCGCCTTCTATAACTTGGGTAGCCTGGAGAAACGTCGTTCATGATATTCTGCGGGACATGGACACTGTGACAGCCCAGGCCGATCAAAGATATCATTATGGTGAACTAAGACTGAGCAGGCTGAATACTCTCTATCGCTTCAACCTCGCCACTTTCTCAGCTCGCGACTTCGTCTATGGTTTCATGTCAAATCCGACCTGTTATACACAATTCTTTGAAAGGAACTTTGGCTGGATAGTTGCAGCGTTCATTTACATAACAGTCATTCTCTCCGCCATGCAAGTGGGTCTTGCGACGTCTCGATTGGAGAATAACGTTTCTTTTCAGAATGTAAGCTACGGAGTCGCGGTAATGTCAATTGTGGTAGTTCTGGTAGTAGCCGTATCTATGTTGGCTGTTTGGTTCGTCTTGTTCTGGTTTCACTTATGCAGCACGATCAGGCATTCAAAGAGGGAGTTGGTGAAGCGAAGTACGATGCGAAGGAACGTTTAATGGCAAACAAAGACAAATTCTCCGTATGTATGTCTGCTAGAAAAATCAATGCATAATTTTTACGCACTTCTATCCCATCATGACTGACTGCTCAATGACAGGCAAACGCCATCCATTGCCATGAGGGCTATTCTTATGGTCCATCATCTTACAGAGATGAAGCCTAGTCATTATATTCAGTATCACCAAATCTTTTATGCAGCTCAGATGTCAGCTGTCTCTGTCATGCTTCTGTACCCCGCGATCGGGACCACAGGGCTGCAGTGGCTTAGCAGATGAGACATCCTAGATTCGCCTTGCAGGCAGACACATCACTCCACCATGTAAAGGTCGACATCCTATTTAAGTACCACCTTTTTGGTATACCCAATAATTTATTTTACTGGATCGAGTGAGGCTAGAACAGCTGCAGACGAATACGGAACTGGCACAGTGACGACTCCGCTGTTGCCTGGCGATATGGAACCTCTGACCGACGGTATACTGCACGAAATAACTCCATTGCCCGCATCTCCAGAAGAACAAGGGCTTTGCGAAGGATGCCAAGCACTGGAGATTGGGACGCATCTCGAGAAATCCGGCCAGGTCAAGGTCGGTTGGCTCACCGAGATCACAAAGTCTTCTCTCAAGTCAGACTGTCGACTCTGCCAGCAATTCTGCAAGATTTTTAGCACTTCAAGTCAGGAAATGTCAAAATTGGATATATTTCGTCTACATGCCCTAAGCTTGGTCGGCGATGAGAAAGACCAAAAGTACTACCATATCGTCCTACTTACTGCTAAGCCGGCAAAGAAGCGGCATGATTCTCAAACGCTGTACTTGTACCCCATACCTATTGGCAAATATGTGACACCGAATATCGCCAACTACGACATGGTCAAGCAGGCCTTGCTCAACTGCGAAGAGAACCATTTCGACAATTGCCGTCCACTCGCGGCCATTAGCAGTATCTTGCAACTGATAGATTGCAGAACGAGAAAAATCATTCCAGCTCTGGAGGGACAACGTTATGTTTGTCTGAGTTATGTTTGGGGCACAGACGAGGATGGAGGAAAAAATTCGCCTCTAGTGCTTCCAAGCAAAATACCAAAAACAATCGAGGACGCCATGCATGTTGCCATAGAGATTGGAATTCCGTTTTTGTGGGTTGATCGATACTGCATTGATCAGACCAATCGGCAGCAGAAGCATACTATCATCCGAAACATGGATAAGATCTACTCTGGTGCAAATTTGACCATTATATCAGCAGCGGGAGAAGACCCTCACCATGGGCTTCCTGGCGTACGTGGCACTCCTCGTCAGTCGCGATTTCTACTGCAAGGAGAATTTTGCGCGTATATTGGTGCGCCGGCCATAAAGGAAGAGATTGAGAAGTCGAAATGGGGTTCAAGGGGCTGGTAAGTAATCTGCTCGTATATTTAGTGAAGAGCCTCCATTGACTATGTAGTAGGACGTACCAGGAGATGCTATTGTCACGTCGACGACTAGTTTTTACAAGCACTCAGATGTACTTCCAGTGTACATTGAGATCCGAGCTCGAAAGTCTTAAGTCTAAGAAAACTTATTTCACCTTGAGGCAATCTCACTACAGAGCATTTCCGATTGGTGTAGTGGGCAATGACTATACTGCCCTGTTACAGCGTTTGTGTGAGTATTGCAGACGTCATTTGTCTTTCAGTGAAGACTCTATCGACGCATTCATCGGCATTATCAATGCATTCGACAGTCCGCAAATCGTGGGAGGCAATCCCGTGGGGCATGTGACTGCTACACACTTCTATGGTATACCTATTATCCGTTCAGAGTATTCACCCGGCATAGCACAGTACACGTTCCTACGCGGCCTTCAGTATGTAGTTTTGACGAACGGCACTCCGTCTTCACAGAAAGAGCCTACATCTATGTTTCCATCTTGGACATGGGCATCAATCAAAGCAAGCGAGGCTTTGGGAAGCCTCTTGGACACTTATTACGACCATAATCATGAGAGAGATTTGAATACTGTCCTAGATCAGGACGTCAATGTCATGTTATGGGATCGCCATAAAGGCGCAGTCAGTCTGTCTAGTTTCGCAAACTCGGTGGACGTCTACACGGACTTACAACCCCTGGCTGGATATCACAACCTGGGCCCGATCATATACGGTTTCGCAACACGAGACCACAGATTCATTCTGGCGTTTGGAAGTTCAATTCGACAGGAGTATAACATTGCATGCCCTACAAGATATGGCAAAGCTTGGAATGTTTCTTTTATGCTTGTCTACTAGAGGTTCTTTATGGTTACGTGATGAGGACCTCTACGTAGATGCTCGTGGCTTGCTAGTAGTGGGTACTGGAAAGGAAACTTATCGCCGAGTAGGGACATGGAATCGTCGTGTTAAATTGGAGACGACAAACATACCCGAGGAAATTCAAGAACAAGTGGTCCTTGCACGCGCATCATCTCTTCCGTCGAGAAACTGGTACGAGAATCCGTTGAAGATCGATAGCCGGCGCGGCCCCAGAACATTGGCAGCTGCAGGCTGGAAGCAACGGACTATGCGTCTAGTCTGAAAGATATCGCTCTGAAGATAGCAAAGACAAGACATCCAGTCAAGTTGAAGGGAGAACAATTATCTGTCTTTTCTAAAAGCCCCGATAATGACTTTTGCCCAAACCTCAGAACCTCCACAAACACAACAACCGATCATAAAAACTCGTGCTAACAAACGTCCTCCTCCCCTCCCGATCTGCTCCCCTCTGACAATCACTCCCATAATTCATGCTCTGATGTTCTTCCATCTTCGCCAGCACCTCAAACGCCCACTGCTCTCCTTCTTTCTTGAGTCTGACAACCCTCGCGCCGGCATGCATACAACTAACCAGCAACAAGACCTCCGTGGGCGGCGGCTCAGAGCGCCACTTCTCCACACCGTGATGGGCCGGTAGTGTGGGTTTACGGTCGAGCAGCTTTATGCGCCAGACGCCGCCGCCGAGATTGAGGTCGGCTAAGATACGTCGTTGGCCCGTTGCGGAGAAGCTGACGAGGCGGATAGAGTCGTCATAACTTCCCGTGACCATCAAGCCCGCTTCGTTGTCGAGATGGAGAGGAAGTATCGCCGTGACGCCAGCTTGGTGGATTTTCTTATCGGTCCAGGAGGTGTATCGCGCTGTTTGGTAGCGGTCATCGTCTTGCTTGTCTTCGTGATCGTGGTCTTCGGATAGTTCTATGAGTTTGAGTGCGCTGTCGTCGCCGCCTGAGAGGATGCTTGTGCCGTCTAGGGCGAAGGAGAGTGTCCAGGCTTCTAGGTCGTGTTTGGCTAGTTCCATGACATTTCCACCAACGCTCTCTCCTTGCTCTTCTTCGCTCTCGTCAATGATACCCAAGCATACCCGCCCATCCGATACCGTCATGCCGACCATGTAACTCTCCGGATGCCATGCGAACGCTGTAATCAACACATTCTCAGGGAAGTACTGAATGGTCTTGATATGCACGATCTTCGGCGTGCGTTTCTCATAGTCGGCGAGTTCGTAGATGGCGAATGAACCAGTGGAGGTTGCAACGCCAAAATTTGAGCTGGGCACATGGGACAGGAAGTGAATATCTAGAATGGCCGAGGGCGTGGGAAAGTTTTCCAGAATGTCGACATTATCCCCATCAACCCTCACCAACACCAAACTGCCATTCCGACTCTGCGTCGCCGTCCCAACGACCTTCGTCTCCGAAGAGTCTTCCGCAGACTTTTCAAGATTGTAAGTCCCAATGACTGCGATGTTGGGCTTGAGAGGGAAGAACTCAATACAGCTGGGCGGTAGGTCGAGTTTGAAGGACGTAAGGGATTTTATTGATGTCATGGTTGCGATTGCGAAATGTATAGTTGCTTTAGGATGCAGCTTTAGAGGTGTACTCGCTTAGTATGGCTAGCGCGTGTAGTGTGTGACTAAGCCTCATGGGAGGCATGTCTCTACAAGACGCATTCTGGGGATTCACATCGCAGCTGTTCTCGTGGAATATGACCTGATACCTCCGGGGCGTAAGAGAAGTCGTCTTTCGTCCTCAAGCGCACGCCATGTGGCACGCGACTCAATGATAAAAGACGCCCCGTTGCCGGTGGCACGTTCTCTAGAGAACTGTTTCGTGGTGTTAGGATCCGGCATTGATCAACTGATTGGATTCGCAATCGATCATGTCGGCGCCTAAAGCTGCTACTGCTTTCATCTTGCCACACCAGGCACATGTTAGTAGATCCTTGAAGGCTTGCCGTAGGATAGCAAATGAGAAGAAGAAAGGAAGAAACTTGTCATGAAAAATCTAATGTACAGAGGACATGATCCGTAAAATCGTATTGGAGGACAGGTTGAAAAATCCGGGTGGGTACGACGTCGTTGATCGGGAGGCTCGCATGTCCATATCGTGGTTCCTGCAGGAGCAACAACATGGTTGTACAATCCGGCCGGTCGACGAAGCGTTCGTTCCAAGATCTGTCCTGTCTGTATGATGCTAAGATGTTGTACACCAGACACTTTTGGTCACCTGTGGGTATCATGAAGCAAGAAAGCCGCCATAACCTGCTGAAAGTGAGTGCGCCTTGCCGAAGCAAACATACTCGGCTCAACCTGTAACACAATAACCCCCTAAACGCCGCAATAACTACTCAGATATCCCACCTGTTCCGTGGTAGAGCACCATACTACTGCTTCTTCGCCGATGCATCCTTGCTCTTCTGAGGAATGGCGGTGTGCTCATCTTCGGAATCATAGTCGTCCTGACTAGAAAGTGTGAGTTCAGCTCGTGCCTTCGACAATGCAAGTGCTAATTAATACTACAATCCGACATTGGAGCGCTCAATCCTCCAGGTATCGGTAGGGTCCGCAGTCCAGTGAAGAGGATGGTACGATTAAGGCCCACCGCAGTCTAGTACACGAACTTACTGAATGGTCCTCAGACGATGACGCTGGTCTAGGTAGGAGTTATAGTTGCCGCCGATGATAGATCCCAGAATGCTGGGTCCAATGTTTTGGCCAAGCTCCGAAGCTCTCAGACGATCATACAAAGTGTCGTACGCCGCTGAGAAGACGTTGAATGCATCTGGAGCTCTACGCGATCCACCGGAGATGTTATTGTCCAATTTGTTGGGATCCTGAATTGACAAGCCGGTGTCCGTCTCCTCTCGGCCATCAATACCGTAGTTTGACTTCGATGAGTTAGCGAAAGGTACGATAAGCGTACGTGCTCAGGAGACATACCTTGTCCAGTATGGCTGGGGGATTCATCTGAATGCGCTTCCTGGCTAGGTCGAAGTCTTTGCCGTAGTACTTGAGGAAGCCCATGAAGCACTCTCCGAGGTTATCCGCCTTCGGGGAATGCTGGATGTAGCTGACAATCAGGCAAATGATGCTGAAACCTCCCAGCCCGCCGGTATGAACCTCATTTAAGCCTCGCATGACCAGCAGCTGCTTGACAAGAGCCACCATGTAAACCATGTCTGGATAATCGATCTTCCACTTGTCGAAGGTTGCCTGCGCCTGTACACCGCTAAGGTTCTCGAATGAGATATCAACGTCGAGGCCAGTAAGTTTGTCTTTGAACTTGATGATAGGTACTCTCGCCTTGGCTATCACGAATGGATTGGCCGCAATACCTACCTTCTGGAGTCTGTAGGATGCCTTGCGTAGAGTTTTGGTGAATGCGTTTTTGTCAACCCCAGCTTCTAGTACTGGAGGACCACCGTTGTAAAGTCTGTCAGACGCATACACAAGATCCATGTCAGCTGTGGGAAGGTAGAGTCCAGCCGGATATGATCCGAAGCATAGAATACGACCATTGTCCTGAGGGAACCACCTCTGGCTGCTCAACGCGTTCGAGATGCGTTGGACAAGCTTATCACGAGCGCTGTGTTCGTATTCCTGCGGAGCCACCCACTCGTAGAAGTCGAGGATCTCGTTGTGTAGCCTACTCGATGTCAGTTCATGTTCCGTCAGTGGGATAGCCGTTCAGCTATGAGGTGCATCTACTTACCACTTTTTAGGTTCCTTGGCAAGATGTTTGTATGTCTGAGAACTAGCAGCCCACGGGGTGGGGTTACTGCTGCGCGAGTTCAAAACCCAGTCAGAAACTATGGGCACATCTTTACCGCCTTTACGCTTCATGCCCGAACCTGGCTGTGGTGGGGGGTACGAGTCGTAGCCGTTCTGACGATCGTAGCCGTTCTGACGAGATTCATCAACGGTGTTGGCGACGTGGTCCAGGTCATTCAGGGAACCCTGCACCGAGCGCCGAGATGCATTGCCGTTGCGCCGATCTCGAATAGGCTCTTCGTCTTCTAATATCTGCACATCAGAATCATCGTCGACTTCTCCATCCTCGCTGACGTCGTCGGCAAACGAGATAAAGTCATCGTTGGCGGCAACAGCGCCGTTTCCGATTGCTTTCTCAGCAGCTGCGTTCTTCGCCTTACGGATGAGCTGGACTACATCCATCTTGACTCCAGTCGTCTCGCTGGGAGGCGGAAGAGAAGTGTACGGATCGGGATTAGACCACTTGGGTACTGAATCGCCATCGTTGCGCGGGGCCATCGTTCGGGCTACCTTGTGTTTACTCCCTTCACCTTTCGCGCCGTCACCGTTGGCCGAGTCACCACTCTCGTCCATGTCGGCCTCGTCGTGATCAGACAAGTCATCAATGTTCATGAAGCGATTGGGGCCATGGGAGACACCATACATATGCTCCTCGCCATCATCGTGATGCTGAAGCAATGCGCGCTCGTGCGGCGCAGGTGGTTTGTAGTACGCGCCACCACGGCGCGAGCCATTGGAGTTGCCTCTGCCATAACGGTCACCGCCGCGCCTTCCCCCGCGGTTGCCTCCACCACGGTTGTTCCTAGCAGGCCCGCGCGGCGCTCCGTTTGCAGGACCTGAAGGCGGGAAATGAGGTGCGGAATGCTTCGATTCAAAAGTGAAATCTGGCCGGTGGTTGTCGCGACCGCCATCACCGAAAGTGACGCGATCTTGCAGCTTTCTTGGTGGCGGAGGTTCGCGCCGCGAAGGACGATACGAGTCACCCATGTTGCGCGTGCGTAGGTTCGTTTGGCGCAGCTTTTCTGCTGTTGCGACCGTTTGTTGCGGGAGTGAGTGTTGTGGGGCGGTGAGGTTGGAGGTCAAAGGATGGCGCGAACTTTTTGTTAATCCAGTGCGCCAAGGATCCGGATACGGCACGTGCATAATGACGAAACGGAAGGGGCGACTGGGGTCACCACTTGATGCCTTTGCGGGGAAGCGAAGCTTTCAGTGCTCCTCGGTCTCTGTTTCACTTGCTCATGGGGGAATATGTATTGGTACATTACTATTCGAACAATCAAATCGATATATATGTACAAATGCGAGCGGAGAGTTCTGTGGCACAAAAGGTTCTCTGTGCTGATTCCAGAGCGCCACCGCTCCTAAAAAGACATGTGAATCGGCAATAACGCTATGCCAAATATCTGAACGCCAGTCGTATGCAGTCTCTTTCTACTGTCCAATGGGCTTTTCGCGGTGAGTGAAGACTGTCGAAGCCCTGCCAAGGTCAAAGGCTCCCAAGTGCGAAGGAACAAGATCATGTAGATGACTTCGAGCTTCAATCCTCCTTGGTGAATTTCGGCTTGAAGCCTTCTCTTAACTCCTTCTCCCTCTCCGCCACACGCTGATGTCCCTGTACCTCCCTCTCAATTCTCTCTCGCGCCCGTAATATCTTGCTCTGTAGGTAGAAACTGCCTCCCTTCTTCGGATCGTTCAGATCAAACAGCCTCTTAAATCTCTCCGTGACAGCCTCCAGCTCAATGTTGCCCATCTTGCCCGGTCCAACGTTCAAAATCTGGCATGCCTCATCCATGGTAATGTTGGAGCCGCCGGAGAAGGCGCTTCCACCACCGCCACCTCCGTTTTGGTTGGCGGCAGCATATTTCTGGGCGGCGGCAGCTTGACGGTAGGACTCGGAAACCGCGCGGCCTATTATACGGGCGCCGGAGAAGACGACCTGCGTTATTATGCGGTGGGCCTGGTGGTGTTAGTTGGCGGGATTCGTGAAAGAGGCGGTGGAAGATGTACCATTGTGATGTGGTAGAAAAAGGTCTAGTATAGAGCGGTCCCTTTGTAGCTCGGCGGGTCTGGCAGAGTTGTTGCCGCACAGCTGGGTGCTTGGGCGAGTTGTTGGCGTCGATGAAGGTTGTCTTGGAAATTTCTCGACAACTTCCGAGGATGAGGAGCGTTCCGCGCCACAGCTTCAGCCAATCAGCATCCGAGCGCAAAGCTGAGTCCTCGCGCTGCGTGTACGCATTCCACAGCATCTTAATCGGTGCATGATGGAACTGACATATGCTGTATTGTCGGAAAGCGTTCAGCGTCCCAATAATACATTCTGTGGTTGGGTCAATTCCAAGTTCGGTACTGACATGAGGCTTCCGCAAGCCTTGGACTAGGCCTTCACATGCACAAAGCCGCCAGCCGACCGTCATAGCAAAAATGACCGCGTCACATGCCACTGCACTTTCACGATCACTCGAGCTCAGATCCGTCTCTCTCCAGCACAGCACAGCACGACAAAAACCCTCTTGTCCGCAAAGTGTGTGGCTTGACAGTAGACGCGGCTCTCAGCCTTACCTGCGCAGCCCTATGACGCACTTCTGGATGCATGGCCGCACTAGGTTGGTCTTTCCAAATATCCTGCATCGAACATATACACAGGCACAACTCCACCCAACATGCTTACACGCCGCAAGATATACCTTGGCTAGAGCACATGTCCAGCCCTTCGAGACCCTCCAACGATGCGTCGTCCCCGCTGCCAACCGGTGATCCGAACCCGCCGACCTATGCCTCCTTCACTCCCTCCACCCTCGGCCAGTCCACGCCGCAGACCAAGTTGAGATCCGCGATATTGGTGCACCAGAAGTCCCCTCTGCTTGCTGCTACACCGCCTCAGATCACCCGTGTTCTTGCGTACTCGCACCCTTTCATCCTGCCGTTGAACAAACTGGTTGGGCTGTTAACATGGACAACCGGAGACCCGTGGGAGAGCTTCCTCTTGGTTGCCAGCTTCTGGGCGATAGTCATGTATGGTGATGCTGTGACGAGATATGCCGGGCCGATCATTGTGGTGTCAGGCTTGATCTTGGGCATGTACACTCGAAGATACTCGCCACTCTCGTCGACTGGGTGGACTGGTGAGAAAGGGCAGAAAGTCCATAAGAGAGCGGAATCTGAGAGCGACATCAAGCACCACAAAAGCTTGGAAGACATCGTCGACAGTCTGAAGATGTTCACGTCACGGTGCAATATTTTGCTCGACCCGTTCCTACGACTGACCGACTTCCTTTCAACACAGAGGACTGCGACATCTGCGACCACAAGACCGGCACTGACAGTACTCTTCATCCGAATACTCTTTGTTCTTCCACTATGGATTCTTCTAACGCTACCGCCGTTCTACATCCTCTCTACTAAACGAGTAGTGTTGGCAGTCGGTACAGTGTCGCTCAGCTGGCACTCGCGGCCCGCACGTGTGACTCGTACTCTCATGTGGAGATCGAGAATGGTCCGCAAGACATGTGCCTTCCTCACTGGCCTGGACTTTGGCGACACCATCTCTGCAGACAAAAAGGGAGCACCACCACTCCCTCCCCGCAAAAAGAGCACGCAAGAAGTGGCAGCATCTCTGGCAGCTAAGCGCCGCCCAGAATCAACCGGCGTGCGCTTTACCTTCTCCATCTACGAGAATCAACGGCGCTGGCTGGGCATCGGTTGGACATCCTCCATGCTCGCCTACGAACGCGCCTCCTGGACCGACGAACACCTCAACGCGGTCCCACCGAAAGACCAATTCGAGCTCCCCGAAGTTGAAGGCGGCCAATCCCGCTGGCGCTGGGTGCAAGGCAGCAGCTGGAAAATCGAGACGGGCGGCGACACCAAAACCACCACCAAGGACGATGCAGGATGGATATACTATGATAACAAGGTAGGTTTACGCGAGCACTACACTCACCTTAGAACAAGACTAAAGACTTCCCAGTGGCGTGATGGACGCAGAGGCCTCGATGGCTGGGGGCGGTATACGCGCAGGAGGAAATGGTACCGCGATGCTGAACTCGTGGAGTCTACGCCGTCGACAGAAGTCACGCCTGTTCCGACGCCCAAGCATGCGCCTGTTGATGACGACCAACTTGCCAAGTTCCCGTCTAATCTCAGCGTGTCGACGGCAGATACGACGCTGGTCGATGACGCGGCAAGCGTGGTGTCGGACACTGATGCTGCGAGTACGAAGAGTAAGAGGAGCTGGTTCAAGAAGAAAAGAAGGAGTAAGAGCACGAGTGGGAGTGTGAGTGGGATCACGGTGGCGAGCGCGGGGACGGAGGGGAGTAGACGGAGTGAGGAGGAGGATGTCCATAGTCCGCTTGAGAGGACGAGGGAGGACGATTGGAGAGGCGTGGATGACATTAGGCAACATCTTGATATTTAGATAGGGGGTGAAGTGTGAAAATGATTGAGTTACGTGTCATGCTCTCTTTGTTCGTGTGGATGCATAGAGGTGGGGAATTGAGAGTGAGATCTATCGAGGCGATATGTCACCGCTCCTTCCTGAGAGGCATTTCTGGCCATCGAGAAAGCCAGATCCACATTCTCATGATCATTGACTTTGGCTCCGGTGTTGTTACGTCGCCGAAGCTTCGCGTGCTCTTCTGGGCGGTGTGTTGATATGTCACGAACTTTGGTAGCGATGAGCGGTCTGGCGATATGTCACCGCTCTCGTTAGGCTGTAAAGTTAGAGTTAGAGGTGGCAAAAATAGACTTCTGACAATGGAATGTCTTTGTTGGCTAGTTCTGGGTCTAGACGGGGCATATGATAAGGCTAGAGATAGAGGCATTATCGCGGATTGTGTTGGAGATGGTCGGGGTAAATCTTCATGGATTCTCATGAGGTGTCGTAGAATTTGCACTCGAGCTTTTGAAAGACGGAATTTCTGTCTGCAGAAGTAGATCTTCGTCACTGAGTACCGTACCTAGGTAGGTACTTCACAAGTGGGGACTTCTTGGAAAGCTCTGGTACAAAGCTCCCATATCTCATAACACATCATGCGCTCAAGTGCCGCAGAAAACCATTGATGTTACGGCGGCAACGGCGCTTCTACAGAGCGACTACCAAGTCGTAGTCCGCGTGGGAGAAAGCCTCACTTCCTACACACGGATCTCGCCTATGTCGAAACTCAATACCCGAACCCTTGATCCCTTGCACACAAGATCTACACCCAACGCAACAACCCCACGAAGTACCCTCTGATGACGCGGAAGGGTACTTACCCCAAGTACCGCCTCTACCCCAATTGCCGCGGTTCACGTGCCAGACTACCGGAGTCTACCACGGCAAGCGCTGATTGGGCATTTCACAACGACTACTCCCTGGACCCTTTCGGGACAAAGAGGTCAGCAGGATATGCAATCGAGTCCAGAACAAGACAGTTCCTTGGCCAGCTTGACCGGTAAAACCTGCACAGCATAGGCACATTACAGCATCTCGGTTCCAGCATTGCATATGCGGGGTCAAATGGGCAGTAGCCACGCATTATTCACGTAAAGTGTTGATAACAGAGCTGCCAGTGCATGTCATTGCTCCCCACGTGCCGTTCCGTCTCCACTACACACGCACCGGCGGGCTGGCCTGATGGTGTACGCGGGCAAATGGCTATAGGCCCAGTGACCGGACAATTCGCCCGACAAGCCGTGTGAGCTGCGGCGACCATCCCTCGGAATAGGTAGAATCGAAAGACGCCCAGACAAGCTCGCATGCGGTGAAAATACCGCGCTAACTTTCCACCGCCGGAAACGCCTCTGGTGTGGGCGAGTCGACCAGTAGTGTGGGGTATGCCAGCACGCATTTGCCTCTCCACAACGTGTGTGCTTCACATGTATGGTCGGTCCAAGGATTCGTCGGGCGCTGTTGGGGAGTGGGGTCGATCGATATGTCACTGTCAGCGCATGATCAGACGGCCATCTCTCGCCGTCCAGACGGAGGAGGGAGGTCTATATAAGTCCCTTCGCGCAGTACCTTGATGGTCAACCAAGCTCACTCATCTGCCCATCACACACACACTTCCAAACCAAACCAACCAACCCATCCAATCAACATGTCTCCCTGGTACGTCGCCCCCAATCACGCACTGTCTTTCGAGACGCTGCTGTGCTCGACTGGGCCTAGCGCCAGCACCATGATGTCCAAACTAACGCGCTGCGATAGCAACTGCCAGACCTGCTCCTGCTCCGGTGACTGCTCCGGCTGCTCGTGCTCTTCTTGCTCTGTAAGTTGTGCCCAGACGAAGAGGGTGGGGATTGGTTGGCTAATTCGGGGTGTGTTTGTAGCACTAAGCACTTCAACCGCCGATACCACATGCTTCGATAAACATGCTCTCGTAACGAATCAGAGCTGGCAAGATCTTCGATCGGAGGTGGATGGCTAAGGGATTTGCAAATATGAATTTGGAGGATTTATGATTGGATGAATATATGGACATTCTTTTTATGATATCGGACTTTTGAGTGACTTGATCTGTGATGTGTGAGAAGATATTAATTTTGATATTTACACAGGCTTAAGCCATCAGTTAGACTTTTCGTCTTTGACGACCTATTTTGTTCTTTCCCTAAACTTCTACGTTTCTCTTTTCCTCAACTTCCTCCTTGACCTATTGAAGCTCCTCAATGCTTGGTCCAGCCTGCTTCTTCGCTTTTGTACGCCTTCTACCTGAAGGAGATTCCTTGGGCTGGAGCCTCCACACGTATATATCCTTCTTCACTTCCAGCTCTGGTGGTGGTGGTAAATTTGGTGGTGGTTCCTTGGGCTTGAGCAACCAAAAGTTCACATCCTTCTTCACTTCCAGTCCAGGTGGTGGCGGTGAATTTGTATACAGCTTTCCAGCATCGCGTTTGAGATCGATGTCTGCGCCCTTGAACGTGGCACGGCGCCAATTCTTGATCGCGACACCATTTCTGTAGAACGACGAGCCTAGTGGGTGTAGAGGCTTCGATTCATGCTGTTGGTTCGCTGGACGGCCTGTATCGTTCGCTTTGGGGGGCTCTGCATCTTCTGCCTTAATTGCCTCTGAAGCATTGAACATGTCTGCCTCACGCTGGTATCTTCGTGCAAGTCTCTCCTGCCCCTCGCGCCTGTCCTCCATCCTTTTCAGATACTCGATTTGCTTCGCGTACAACAACTTCTCTGCAAGGAGCGGATCTTCCTCGTCTATGAAGCGCGCAATGTATTCCTGGCGTGACTGTCTGTGAAATGAACCGGCCTCATTCAGACGCGCAGATCCGAGCGCCTCGTAGAACGTCGCGGTCAGCTGTTTGGCAGCCTGTAGTTTGCGTGCCTCTATTATCGGAATGGCCTCTGCCATGCTAAGGCCGAGCTCGTTGGCGTTTTCTTCATACTTTTTGCGCTCTCGGGCTGAAGTCTTTCCAAGACTACTATGACCCCAGGCGGTCATATCAGGTTTTGCAGTCACTTGTATAGCCTTTAGTGCTAGCTGGAGGCTCTGCGCAGCATTCAAAACGAGTTTGTCGTCTCCGTACTGGCCGATTATTTGCATTCCGGCACTTTCCCTGATGTCTTGGTCTCCGTGTAACACTAGTTCCTCCTCCTTTGTAATATGGACAGGCAAGCTAATCGCGGGTAAGCCTGCAAGACTTGCGGGCACGGTGAAGACGTCATTCATGTATGCTTTGAGGGGGTCCTGCTGTTTGACATCGGACAAAGCTGGAGCAAGTGTGGGGGCAGTCGGGCACAGCAAGACGTCCACCTTCTCGTCTGCGCCTCCGGACGTCGTGCCCTCATTGCCAAGCGGATTGGCTTTGGCGAACACGTTGTTGAAATCCTGCTGCACTAGCCTTCGGACTTTCTGTGCCTGAATGAAATAATTGTCGATGGCCTGTGCGCTGAGTGAAAATGCGCCCAGCAGAATCCGGCGCTGCACTTCTGCACCGAAACCTTGTCCACGAGTCTTTGCAAAGAGCACACTTTCTGGAGTACCGTCGATGCCATCCGCTCTGCTTCCAAAACGAACGCCATCGTACTTTGCAAGATTACTTGATGCTTCGGCAGGGGCCAGAACGTAGTATGCCGATAGAGCATGCTGTGTTGCTGGTAGCCGTACTGGATGCAATGTGTGCCCTTTTTCTGCTAGTGCTCTCAAAGCACGCATCCATGTATTCCGAACAACAGGATGTAGAGTAGCTATATTGTAGTCCAATGGGATACCAATTCGCAGCGATTCAGGTACACTTTTATTGGATCCGAGGCGCGAACGAGTCGACGGAGGAAGAGAAGTAGGGTCTTGCGGATCGTATACGTTAAGCTTCTCGAATACTCGTTCAGCATTGCGAGGACTCTTCGCAAGGATGCCGACAGTGTCTAGAGAGTTCGCATACGCAATGACGCCCCACCTTGAGAGCAGCCCATAACTTGGCTTAAAGCCCACTACGCCCGTATAAGCAGCAGGAAGCCTCACAGAGCCGCCTGTATCTGTTCCCAAGGCTGCCCAGCATTGCGAGCTTGCGACGGCCAGCGCACTGCCTCCAGAACTGCCGCCCGCACTCGCCTCCTCGCCATCATATCTCTGCATTTTCACCGGCCCGGTGTGTGAATTTATCGAGTGCGATCCCATCCCGAACTCGTCCATATTCGTCTTTCCAACAACCACGACATCCTCTTCCCGCAGTAGCTTGACCACCGTCGCATCATAGGGACTCGTGAAATCTTTGAGGATTCCAGATGCAGCTGTAGTCTTGAGATCCTTTGTGCATATATTGTCTTTTACCGCTACAGGCATGCCGCGAAGGTTATGCCAATCTGCATTGCCTTCGCCATCAGTCGCTAGCGGAGGGTTCGGCGGAACATTGAGGAGTGCCGACGGTTCGACGCGAGACACGAAGGCGTTAAGGTGCGCATACTTTGCTTGATTAGCTATGTATGTCTTCGCATACTTGATGAGGGACATTGAGTCATTGCCTGCGCGTGGTCGTGGTTGCGACGGCCAAGTGTGACGACGAGACGAAAAGTTGACGCGACGTCATGTGACCATTTTTAGTAGGCTATTCATGACTCGCGCTTGTCTACCGACGTCACTTCAATCTTCCACATTTCACGACATAACTCGCAAATCTACATATATACACTGAGAACGAATGTCACAGAGAATCCCCACGGGGATGTTCAATCTTGACTTGTTACACAATAAATATCTTCGTTTATACACCAAATTGCCGTATGAGAAGCCTACCTAAGTAATATTGCTCAACGTCCAACAAAGCCTACTGTAACAAGAAAGTTTCGTAAGTCAGACTCTACCGAGAGGTCTTTCAGTGCAAAAAAATCATTAACAATTTTTTTGCCCTCATTTACTCTGTTCCAACTTCAGCGAAGCTCAATAGCGAAAGACAGCTCGAAAGTTACATCCCTCTGAGTCTCCGCTCTGTGAGCCCACCAAGGACGGCGATATCATACTTTATACCGCCTTCATCCTAATAGCACACGCATCCTTCAATGGCTATGCAAAATCGACGCCGTGAATTCGTGGCTCAGCATGCACCGCGCGCTTTCGAACTACCGTGATCAACACAGTGGCTAGAAGCGTCGAGTCCATCCCAAGCAGACTTTACATTTTCAAAGGCCATATGAATCAAACACATCAGTATTGCGTTCAAGCTCAAGATACACCTTTTGCATCTCTTAACTTCTGCTGTATCGCGATCTTCTGATCTCTCAGTTCCTTCATTCGCTTCACCTCTTCCAATTCAGCGTCTATTCTCTTTTCCTCTTCTTCCAGCGCGGTGATTTCTTCCGCTGATAACTGCCGCTGAACCGCGCTCCTCTCTGGGGTTACTGATTGAGTATGCTGGTCGTTGGACGATTGTCGTTGATGTATTTGCCCCGACGACATTGGGACATTGAGCGACGCACTGGGCTCTACGCCCGGCTGTGGCGTCGATGAACGTAACTCTGCGGCTTCATACGGCCTGTCTCCGCCCTGTAAATTTGCATTTCTGTAATGAGTCTGATGAGGACTGCTGGCATACAACTCAGCGTTCGTACTTGCATCCAGCTCCGATACCATTTCATGATGCGAGGTATGCTGCCATGCTGCATTGCGATGCGTCCCGGATGATCCATTGCCAGGGAGTTCGGCTTTCAAAGGCAGAATCATATTGACCGGGTCCGAAACCTCCTTTTCGTCGTAACTCGACCCTGTATCTCCAGCTGTGGGAGCCGCGGATTTTCTTGCGTTTCTCCGGCGTAGGAACAGCCATATCAAGGTGAGCACAAGTATTAAACCCAATAAACCACCTACTACAGCCCCGGCAATTGCGCCTATTGATGATCCGGGGTTTTTCGATGGGCGATTCCTATTGTTGGGCGCGATCGTCGGTAAATCGGTCAACAACGACCAAGACGAAGAAGATGACGAGGATGCAGGTAAACGAGGGTCACTCGACTGACTAGCGGCAGTTGCAGAAACCCTTCTACTAGCCGATGCCTGAGCTGATGTAGCAGAAGCTGCTGCTGATCTTAAAGAAGACTGCGCACCGGAGCCAATCATCCGAGTCCCGCAATTAGCATTCCTGGCCCCGTCGCACTCGGATTGCTGTTGTGAATTTCCGTTGGCTGCGCTGATGCATTGCCCGAACCAGAACTGGCACATTTGCCCCGGCACAGTGAAGCTGTACGCCGCCAAGGCTGAGGTTATGTCTGTGCCGTTGGAGCATTTGCAGCTGTAGTTAAGTGACGTCTAATTTGTGATCAGTATTTCTCGCACCGGGCGATTTTGAAGGACTCACTCGATCGCATGTATTACCACTCGTCTGTCCTTGCCCGCCGCAGACTTCAGTGCACGTATTCAAGTTCGCCTGACACCAGCTCGATTTGTCGTCTGCAGAGACTAATCCTGGCGAAACATTGCAGCACGGTATGGGAGTATCGAAATTCTGGCTGGCCATGGCGACGACGATTGAGGCGGACCAGGCTGGCGCGAATTTTGTGGTATCGTTCTTTATATATTGACAATCCTCCTCCATGTGCTCAGCCGCCCTGGTTTGTGATGATTGGGTAGCCAAGATCCAGGCGTGCAGCCAATTTCGTTGTGGTTGGACAGGTCATGCTGAGGCTTGCATATTTGGGGCCGAAACACGGGCGTTCACAACTGGTACAACATTTGGAGGCTGAGCATTCGGAAACATTGCATTACAAAACCATATGGTCTATGCTCCAATGTTATCATCGATTCTTACTGCAAAGGAATGGGTTAAGGATCATGGAACGGGGTATGCATCTCACATCTTATACAGTTCGCTTGCGCGCTAACTACTTTCCATGTTACTATCACTAAAGTCTTGAACGTCTGGCGTCTCAAGCAAAGAACCAACGTCCCTCTCTCTAAGTTCGCGTTGTCTCAACCAGCCTTTTCGACTTTGTAGAGCGAACGCGAAAGTACCATCACCATCCATCTCCATGTAATCTGCCCATCAAAATGTGACCGGAATCTCCGAACTCATCTTATTCATCTGGCTTACTTCCAGCAATATCTTTCATTCTTCTCTGCCAGCGCCGTCTGAATCTTCGTCAGTCTCCCGCAGTGGACGCGGCAGAGCGCTTGGATCTTTCAGCTCGATCCTATGGCTGTAGAAGATTAGCTTCAAGAGACTGTCTATCCAAACGAGTCTGGAGCGGCGATGTCGCCAGTTTGCCCCTGTCTTCCATAACATGAAAATTTTCGTGATAGCTGTGAGGCGTATTGGCAGCGCCAGCCAATCTCTATGCGCACTGACACACGTCTGCCTGAGCCATACGAGTCCTTGGACCTCACCTAGAGGCAATTTTGTATCCATGGCATCGAAAGTTGCTGCACGGTATTCCGAACGGAACCCGTTCGTCATGACCTTCGCGAGTGATCTGAACCATGAAGCGACATTAGAATAAGTCACTTCGCCTCCGATCGTTTTGTTCAACACCGTGCTGACGCCGAGGTTGACCAACAATACAGCGCCAGGTCCCTCAGGCTTGCGGCAACTTGGACGTCTGTTGCCTGCATGTGTGTGTTTGCCATCCAACACTTCGTCGTGAAAGACCTCCGAGATTGCGGTTACGAACCCTGCATCCTGACGATAAATCCAATGCTCTGGGGCACTCATGTATCGGTGTTCACCCGAACGAGAATCGTTATTGCCACGGTAGTTGATGAAGTCAAAAAGGCTCAGCTCGGTCGTATACGAGCGGCCCAGTCAGCCGACGCAATTGTTAGACTCATTACAGCCTCAATTCCAACATCGACATCGATAGCGAAAGGTCGGCTGGTGTGCGTGGTGTCCAGCGAGATTATATTAGAGCCACAGTCACTTCGAGCTCACCAATCTGCTTCGTAAGATGGGGCTGGCTGACCATAGTCCTCCACAGGCTTCTGAGTTGATGGCGACGACGGTAGTATCACTCCCCGTCATCGGTAGGCTTGGGCTGTAATAGTCGTGGTGCCTTGTAAAGGACGATCGATAGGATAGTACTTGCGAACGAGCAGAGATACGCTGAATAGCTCGTTGCTGCTTTCGCAGGAATCGTGGACGTGTTGGAAACATCGCACAGGAGTTCGACTGGGAGCGCGTCGAGACGGGCCATGATGATCGGCCTCGATGATGGGTAATCATGGAGGATTTGATAACTTCTGTATGGTGAAAAACAGAATGTTCGAATTGTCTAGGAGAAGAGAGGTCGGCGCTCAAGTGCGGCTGTCTTGTGAGTAATTCAGCTATGCGAGCCGCGAACAAACGACTAAGAAACACTTTGGGTCAGTCCCACAAGACTTTGCATGCCAAAAAGACTGTAACAGCTCCTAAGCGCACATTATTAAGATAAAAATAGCCTTTTAGGCTCAGTGGCACGCACTGAATAGCCTTTCGCTGATCAAGTACATCGACTAAATCATCTATGGAAACTAAGAACTTAACATTTAGTACGGAAGATCATTTGCACACAAACAGTCACGCAAAATCTCCAGGCCCGAAATCAGTATCTACTAGTATGAGTTCCGCTTAAGAAAGACAATGTTGACTTCGCCGAAATCGCGTTTTAACACGGTACTGCTGCAGATTTGGATGCCGGACTATAAAGATATGTGAACATGTGGCAGGAGATCCGAGAACAAACAAGGGGCATTTGGTGAAGGAGAGAAGACGTTGGAGTATACGACCTCGCCGTCCGTGGGCGTACGATGTTTCAATTGCCGAACACCTTGCTGCCATGATGTCTGCACCTCGCAAGGTATCTTGACAACAACAATTGAGCCAAAGCCATGTCATAGATGTGCGCGATATAGATGAGTCATCATGTCGCAGTATAAATGTTCTGCGATGTTCTCATTCACTCCCACCCACTTGAGCTAGTGCTTGCTACAAATATCTGCCGCTTTTTCTTTCTCCGACCACCTCGACAATCGCAGCGCCGCCGTCGACCACCACAATCACACATCGAACGATTGCTAACTATCTTCTGACTGTAGGAACTGCCTGAACTACGTGGCATTCAGCTGCATTGAACAGCTTGTCGAAATCCTAGGTCGCACGCCCGCATCCTGCACCTTCCATCTGCGCACAATGGCGCCCTCTCGACTTCCGCCAAACGCCGCGGTCCTGTTCGCGCCAGTGGAAATAGTTGATTATAGACTCTGGGTAAAGGTAACCAACAAAGCCAAGGTACTCGGCGTCACAGTCGTCCCCACTGCATTCGAACATGCAGAGTTCCAACAGTGGCGCGAACAGTGGCACGAACAGTTGCGTGAAGAAGAGCGTGCGCGCATATCGCCTCCAGATCGCTGTCTCACCCCTGATCTGTCTGGGCCAGAAGTAGAAGACGAGTTGGGCTTTGCGCTGGCGGAGAAGTGCAAGCATGCATTGCATCCAGCACAAACGCAAGTTGCATCCTTCATTGAGGAGGGAGAGATTAAAGAAAGCATAAAGTGGTGCTCGACTTGCACGCTCCAACATCACCAAACTCTCATCAGCAACTTATACACCAACTGGAAGAAGGTCGGCGGCCCGTGGCGCGACGGTCCCCTCGTCGAGGACGTGGACCGCTTCGCATACCAAGACACGAACCGCGCGTACCAGACAGCGCGAGTCGCACTCGTCAACACTATCCCCAAGTTCGAAGCCATGGCCCGCGAAGAAGAGAACTGGAACCTCGCGCACCCAGAGCAAGACGTTGGTCTACCCATGGCCTACAGTGCTACGCAGGCGCTCAAGAACTACCACAGGACCCTCACCTTCCCAGCCCGCCTGAGCGAAGTCCAAGCCCCGCAGACACCGACAAACAAGCGACTCAAGGAAAAGAAGTTGGAGTATTCGCCCGACACACCCCAGGACACGCGTCATCGCCCTTCGACACTCTGGGGTCGGTACTTGTCGTCTCACGACCCAGATTCGCCGCATGCATGTGCCTCGCCCGAGGGCTACCAAGACACGTCATACTACCACAACTGGCACTTCTGCGTGTCGCAGTGTCGAATTCTGTTCTGTCACTACGTCGATAAGGAGAGCTTGTTGCTACACTACCACGACCTCAACGCCGGTGCTGATTCCGGGCTCGAGAATCCGCATGTCAAGCGGTTGATTGAGTTGATAGAGCGGCATGTTTCGAACGAGACGCGTGAGAAAGAGATGCAGTGGCGAATCTTCTTGAAAGACACGAGCGATATCTTTCTCGTGTGGAATTATCCGACTATGATGGATGTGGAGGATGGGGTGTTCACGCACTTCGAGCATGTCAAGTCTTTGGTGGGAAGTAGTGTGCAGGATTATGCGAGGCTGAAGGGGGAGATTGATGATGAAGAGTGGGCGACGAGAAAGGAAGATGATGAGGGAGAAGAAATGGAGTATGAAGAGGTTGAGGAGCCAGGAGCTGAGGAAGGCGAGGAGGAAGGTGCAGGGGGCGAAGAGGTTGACTTTTATGATCAGATGTCTGCGGCTTCCGACTCGGATTCTGACAACGAGATTGTTAAGATGGAACTAGCAGATCTGACGGATATGGAGGAAGATGATGAGCAGTGAGGCTGCTTGAGGTCCTCCGACTGCTGCTCATGAGTCGCTGTATAAATGGTGTTCAAGACACAAATGAACACATCTCATACGGTACTATGTTGGCGCGAAAGCTCTGCTCGAAGACATGTGTGAAGGACAATTTGTGAAATATAGTCTAAATTGGTCGTAGGATATGTAAAAGACCAAGTAGCGCGTCTCAACTCCTCATCCGGCAGGGAAAGCGCTCTATCGCTTTGACAAGCTCAAAAGTGCATGATTATCTACATGACAGCGCAGCACGAGTTCTGTTTCTTGGCCTGGTAGAATGAAGTTAGCGGATAGCTTTGCATGTCCATAGCAAAGAGGAAGCTTACTTGCGTGTAGAACATCTTACTCTGTGCACTCAAGCCGTCACTTTTAGCCACCAAGTCGTCAATCTTCTCACCACGCGCCAGCACGCTGTCGATTGTCTTGTGAATTGTAATCTTGGTCTCATCCAGGTCTTTTTGGATCTGAGCGAGGTTGTCCACCTTAGTCCAGTCCTGATACTTCTCAATGTACACCTCCAACTCTGGGTAAGATAGCTTTGGGCTGTCCTTCTGGAAGTTGGCGTATGCGCTTGGCGGGTATTTGGTGATGAACTCGTCGAGGACTTTCCTGAGAAGCGATTGCGCTACACGAGCGTTGTACTCATCGTTGGTGGCTGCGACAACGCACACGCCTGCAGAATTCGCAAGAACGTGGAATGCCGCGTCTAGGAGATGATGCATCAGTCGTGTATGCCGTATGAAGGGTAAACAAGCGACGAACCTTTCTCGTTGACGATAGCTTTTCCTGGTGCCTGGCGCGCGGCGATTGTGGCAGCAGTGAAGGTGATCTATTCTGCTTGTGAGCCTGTGCTTGTTCCGCTTGGATGGGACGACGTACAAACTGAGCGACAGTAGCTCTGGCGAAGTAATTGAGGCTCTTGACATTGGTAGCAGCCGCTAACTCGTCCGCAGTCTGCGTTGCTGTATCGTTCTTGAGGACCTGTGCTGCATCGTTAGCTGCGTCATGGCGATTTGGGCGGTGAGGGTGCGCTCACACCAAGATACATCAACTTTGAGACCGACTTTGCGTCCTTGTCCATGATGGCGGCTTGTGAGGGGTATTTAAGAGACGTGTAGGTATCAACTTTCCAGTTTTGGGCAGTAGGAGGTGTGTTATCAATCTTCACGGAGTTCTAAGGAGTGTAATCACTTGCAGCGCATCACACGCCGGACGGCTGGCCAACCTTGGAACGGGCGCGGGAGCTGACATAATGGCGCTAGGCGCGGGGGCGGGGCAGGCGCAGCCGAGATCAGTGCAGGCATCATCAAACTGCCAAGCCTTGACGAGAGGCAACCACTTGGGCAGCCGCCAGCATTCGTCTGTCAACTCGACAACGACGTCAAACGTGCAGAACCATGTCGCCCTCCATTGACAGTGCACAGGCCCAATGGCTCGAGCAACTCGCCGCCATGAGGAAGGCTATCGCTGAGCTGAATCTGCCCGCTGAGGGGCAAAAACCCCCAGCTTATGGAGATGACATCGAGTTCGACGATGACGACTTCTCCGGAACTGCGAGCGGCGAGGACATCTGGGACATCATTAGTGATGAGTACGAGGATGAGTACAGTAGTGATCAACTCGAACAATTCTCAGACCTCCCCACTGGGGGGAGTCCCTACAGCCAGCAGTGGTTGGCAAAGAAGTGCGCCGGCGTTGCCCAAAGGAGCTCTGGTCTAGACGCTCGAGCTCTCAAGGACCAGCTTTCGGCCATCCTAGCTAGCGATAGCAACGGTAAGACGATTCAACCTCTCAATTCCATCTCTATGAACACTGACGCGCTACAGATGAAGAGCTACAGATGATGCTGGCCGACATTGTGGGCTATGACGAGCTGGATTTGGTCGCTGACCTTATATCTCATCGCAAGAAGATCTTGCAATCCCAGCACCATGCTATTAGATCACAAGACAATGAAGCCGTAGGCCGGCTACAGACCAGAGCGGAGAGAGATGAAGCGTTACGCCGTCAAGATTTTGAACACAAGCATGCGTCACTGGCACCCGCCATGGACCGAAAGGGCCCACAGTATCCGCACGTCTACCGCACCCATGAGGCAGGCAACAAATTGTCCGCATATGGTAAGAAATATGCCCTTCCTCCGGACCACAAGCATCACGACAACAATCTATACGAGGAATACGAGATCCCAGCAATGCCTGTGGGCACGATTGGCGTTGGTCGCAAGCTGATTGAGATTGCGGAGCTCGACGGGCTTTGCCAGCGCACCTTCAAGGGCTACAAAGCTCTTAATCGTATGCAGAGCTTGGTATACCCCGTAGCGTATAAGACGAGCGAGAATATGCTCATCTGTGCGCCTACTGGTGCTGGTAAAACA
The DNA here is from genome assembly GCF_000146915.1 of Parastagonospora nodorum SN15. Taxonomy (NCBI): domain Eukaryota; kingdom Fungi; phylum Ascomycota; class Dothideomycetes; order Pleosporales; family Phaeosphaeriaceae; genus Parastagonospora; species Parastagonospora nodorum. The sequence goes on along the minus strand of NW_001884551.1, from coordinate 590,570 downwards.
GATGCGGCAATGCTCACCATCCTCAATACTGTTGCGAAGAATGTTGTTCCGAATCCTATCGAGCATCCGGAAGCCACTGATTTCACGGTCATGACTGAAGACTTCAAGATCATTTACGTCGCTCCCATGAAAGCGCTCGCTGCAGAAGTGACCGAGAAGCTTGGAAAGCGCCTGGCCTGGCTAGGCATCAAAGCTCGCGAACTCACGGGAGACATGCACTTGACAAAGGCCGAGATTCTAGACACGCAAGTCATTGTCACGACACCCGAAAAGTGGGATGTGGTCACACGAAAGAGTACAGGCGATACGGAACTTGTGCAAAAAGTTCGCCTGCTCATTATCGATGAAGTGCACATGTTGCACGATGAGCGTGGAGCCGTTCTGGAAAGTTTAGTCGCAAGAACTCAACGACAAGTAGAAAGCACGCAATCTCTCATCCGAATAGTTGGCCTATCAGCTACCCTACCTAACTATGTCGACGTAGCAGAGTTCCTTCGCGTAAATCTGATGGCCGGCCTATTCTATTTCGACGCATCCTTCCGACCCGTTCCACTTGAGCAGCATTTCATTGGCGCCAAAGGAAAGCCTGGTACGATGAAGTCGAGAGAGAATTTGGAGAAAGTGGCCTTCGACAAGGTCGTGGAAATGCTCAAGCGTGGTCATCAGATCATGGTGTTCGTACATTCCAGGAAAGATACCGTGAAGACTGCACGTAGGTTGCATGAACTAGCTATAGACGAAGGGTGCTCCGACCTGTTCGATCCCTCAGAGCATCCGCGATACGACAACGCTGTTCGCGACATGAAGCAATCGAAGGGACGCGAACTACGCGAGTTACTCGGCAAAGGCATGGGCACTCATCATGCTGGTATGCCACGTTCAGATCGTAACCTCATCGAACGGCTCTTTGGTGAAGGAGTCATTAAGGTGTTGTGCTGTACCGCAACCCTGGCTTGGGGTGTCAATTTGCCTGCTGCTGCGGTTCTCATCAAGGGTACACAGGTCTACAATGCACAAGAGGGAAAATTCACCGATCTAGGCATTCTAGATGTCCTACAAATTTTCGGTCGTGCCGGTCGACCTCAATTCCAGGACACCGGTATCGGGTTCATCTGCACTACGCATGACAGGCTGGACCACTACATGCGCGCGGTGACCGAGCAACAGCCGATCGAGTCCAGATTCTCCTCAAAGCTTGTCGACAATCTCAATGCGGAGATCTCTCTAGGTACAGTCACCACTGTCTCGGAAGCTGTACAATGGCTGGGCTATTCTTATTTGTTCGTGCGAATGCAGAAGAGCCCTCTACTTTATGGTATCGAATGGGCGGAGATACGAGACGATCCTCAGCTTGTCCTTAGGCGCCGCAAGTTGATTATCGATGCGGCCCGAATCCTGCAACAGAGCCAGATGATCATCTTCAATGAAACTACGGAGGATCTACGCGCCAAGGATGTAGGTCGCATTGCCAGTCAATACTACGTCCGGCAGTCGAGTATTGAGATCTTCAATACCATGATGAGGCCTCGTAGCTCGGATGCTGATGCTCTGGCCATGGTCAGTATGAGTGGCGAGTTCGACCAAGTACAGTCACGCGACACTGAAGAGAAAGAACTGTCAGCGCTCCAGGATGAAGGATATGTCATAGCAGATGTAAAAGGTGGCTACGCTACGCCTCACGGTAAGACCAACATCTTGCTACAAGCACACATTTCTCGAGCCAGGCTTGAAGACTTTACTTTGGTCTCCGACACAAACTATATCACCCAGAACGCATCGCGTATTGCCCGCGCGCTGTTCATGATTGCGCTTAATAGACGCTGGGGCTATCAGTGTCTCGTACTCCTCAGCCTTTGTCAGTCCATCGAGCATCGATGCTGGTCTATCGAACACCCACTTCACCAATTTGATCTTCCACAACCAGTTTTGCGACAGCTAGATGCCAAATTCCCTTCGATTGAAACGCTTCGCGACATGGAGCCTGCCGAGATTGGCGGCATGGTTCACAACCAGAAGATGGGCAGTGTCATTGCAAAGCTGCTTGACAACTTCCCGACCTTAACTATCGAGTCTGAAATCGCACCTCTGAATCGAGACGTTCTTCGCATCAAGCTCTGGCTCACCCCAGACTTCAAGTGGAATGACCGCCACCACGGAACTTCGGAGTCATTCTGGATCTGGGTGGAAAATTCGGAAACATCTGAGATTTACCATTACGAGTACTTCATCCTATCACGAAGGAAGCTCTATGACGATCACGAGCTGAATTTCACTATCCCTCTCACAGATCCGCTGCCTACACAGATATATGTTCGCGCAGTGTCAGACCGCTGGTTAGGCTCCGAAACTGTGCACCCAATATCTTTCCAGCATCTGATCCGACCTGACACTGAGAGTGTCTACACTGACCTTCTAGACCTTCAGCCATTGCCAATTTCGGCGCTTAAGAACCCTTTGCTGGAAGAGGTTTATGCTCAGCGCTTTCAGTATTTCAACCCAATGCAGTCGCAGATCTTCCATTGTCTATACCACACACCCGCTAATGTGCTGCTTGGATCTCCTACTGGAAGTGGAAAGACCGTAGCTGCTGAGCTTGCAATGTGGTGGGCCTTCCGCGAGAAACCTGGCTCGAAGGTGGTCTATATCGCGCCCATGAAAGCGCTCGTCCGCGAGCGAGTACAGGACTGGGGCAAACGACTTGCAGGTCCAATGGGTCTGCGACTGGTTGAATTGACTGGTGACAACACTCCCGATACGCGCACCATAAGAGATGCGGATATCATCATCACAACCCCTGAGAAGTGGGACGGTATCAGTCGTAGCTGGCAGACTCGTGGTTATGTCCGCCAAGTAAGCCTTGTCATCATTGACGAAATTCATCTTCTTGGTGGTGATCGTGGCCCGATTCTCGAGATCATTGTCTCTCGAATGAACTACATCGCATCACAGAAGGAAGGTGGCTCAATTCGTCTTCTCGGTATGTCCACTGCCTGCGCCAACGCCTCTGACCTCGGGAACTGGCTCGGCGTTAAAGAAGGCTTGTTCAACTTCCGCCACTCGGTTCGCCCTGTACCACTAGAGATCTTCATCGACGGATTCCCTGAGCAGCGTGGGTTCTGCCCGCTCATGCAGTCGATGAACCGTCCGACGTTTCTTGCTATCAAGCAACACTCTCCAGACAAGCCTGTCATTGTATTCGTCGCTTCAAGGCGGCAGACTCGTCTTACTGCCAATGACCTGATTACATATTGCGGTATGGAGGACAACCCAAGACGTTTCTTGCACATGTCGGAAGACGATCTTGCAGTCAATCTTGAGCGAGTCAAGGACGACAACCTCCGCCAAGCCTTAAGTTTTGGTATCGGTCTCCATCACGCTGGTCTAGTCGAAACAGATCGATCTCTGTCAGAGGAACTTTTTGCAAATAACAAAATCCAAATCTTGGTGGCGACTAGTACGCTTGCGTGGGGTGTCAACTTGCCAGCCCATCTTGTTGTCGTCAAGGGCACGCAATTCTTCGATGCAAAGATAGAAGGATACAAAGATATGGACTTGACGGACGTGCTGCAGATGTTGGGTCGTGCCGGTCGTCCGCAATTCGACACGTCGGGTATTGCACGTATTTTCACGCAAGATGCAAAGAAGGAGTTCTACAAACATTTTCTGCACACTGGCTTCCCCGTCGAATCGTCATTGCACAACGTCCTTGATAACCATCTGGGTGCTGAGATCTCAGCTGGGACCGTGGCGACCAAGCAGGATGCGCTGGACTACCTCACATGGACATTCTTCTTCCGTCGCCTGCACAAGAACCCATCCTTTTATGGACTAGAGATTTCCGCAGAAGAGCACAACACTATTACTGCTCAGACAATGGCAAACGACTACATGGTTCAACTAGTGGAAACATCTCTGAAGGAATTGGACGAGTCTTCATGCGCGATTGTTGAGCCAACCGGCGAGGTAGACCCAACGCCTCTGGGCAAAATCATGAGCTACTACTATCTGAGCCACAAGACTATCCGTTACCTTGTCAAAAACGTCAAGCGTGACGCGACCTTTGCCAACGTTCTCTCCTGGATTTCGCACGCAACAGAGTACGATGAGCTTCCCGTTCGCCACAATGAAGACCTCATCAACGCTGAGCTGTCGAAGGCACTCCCAGTTCCAGCCGATGACTTTGGTCTGCCAATGTGGGATCCTCATGTCAAGTCTTTCCTGCTTCTACAGGCGCACTTTTCGCGCATCGATCTACCAATTTCTGATTACGTCGGAGATCTGAACAGCGTGTTGGATCAGAGCATCCGTATCGTGCAGGCTTCAATCGATGTGCTCACTGAGCTGGGTTACCTCTCGTCGTGCGTGAGGATGATCAACCTGTTGCAGGCCATCAAGTCTGCACGCTGGCCAACAGACGGACCACTGTCCATTTTCCCCGGCGTGGAAATTGATCAGGAAAAGAAACGCCTCGAGCACCCTAAGGCCAGTCCGAAGACGCTTATAGAAGCCACCACCTCATCACCGGCACATTTGGAAAGAGCAGGCAAATTAGCGGGTGTCACGCCTTCGGCTGTCAAGCGCTTCATCGAGCCCATTTCTCGTCTTCCGATCCTGAAGCTTGATCTCGGCGCGGTCAATGCAATTTCTCTCTCTCTGAACCTCACCCGCCAAAACCCAGCCAGAATGCAGCAAAACGGCATCCGCATTTTTGCGCCGCGCTACCCCAAGCCACAGACTGAGGGCTTCTTCGTGATCCTCTCATACTCAAGCACGGATGAGATTATCGCGTTGAAGCGAGTCGGCTGGAGCGACCCCAATCGCAGTGGTGGAGCACGGGGACGAGGTGGCCGCAATGCGAACAATGGAGCTGCCAGCTCGCGACTCCAAGCCACGACCAAGATTACGTTCCCACCAGAAGCGCAGGGCAAGAAGGTTGATGTTACCGTTCATAGCGATTCTTATCCTGATATGAAGTGGAGCATTGAGGGTATTGAGGTGCCGGAAGCGCCGAGGGTGGAGGACGGTGGGAAGAAGAAGGATAGAGGAGATGGAGTTTGGGATGAGCCGATAGCTTAGCAACTGAGCTGAGAGGCAGAAAGAACCGTTTCTCGATCAAACGTCGTCGTTATACCACTAAATTACTTAAAAAGCTTGAAGACTGTTCTTGTGTGAGGTGGTACTGGATCGCTGACCGAAGGACAAAGCACCGCCACATATGCGCCACAGTCGCTTACCCAAACGAGTCAGGCATCAATGAAACCAATGACGCATACCGAACGTCCCGAACGGCGAATACCTAGCGCTCCCCTTTCACTCTCCTCTCAAAAATCACCACTTCGCGAAACCACAGTCACTGTCTCACCAAGAGACGTGTCAGAGACCGCAAACGAGCCGGTAGCAAACGTGCGCACGCGACTCATTCCTAGCAGCACGATCTGCCCCGCGAACAGTCACTCCGCTTCCCCACCTCCGCTTTCGCCGCCACAACGAGTGCACGCAGCCCACGCGTACACTGTGTAAAGGACCCATCGACATCTACAATATCAGGAATGGACACTATCCTCAAGAGAAACATGGCCTTTTTCTGGTACTCTGCATCTCCAAACGTCGAGAAGCTGGGCGACATTATCAGCGCTCGTCACCAGCTTTGAGCGCGTCAGCTACGTGGAAGAGATCCTCACTGGATATATTCACAGCACAAAAACAACACCCTGATAGGATAATCGCGCGACGTCACTGCTAGGCGTGAACTTCCGCGATCGCCGACAGCGCGCACGCATTGTGAACGCTCAGCTGATTCTCACTCACGCGCCTTTCGGAAACACGCCGGACAATCTCTTTTCAAGAGGAAGAATTACCCACCCACCCCAAGACCTGCACAACCATCGACCGAGTCTATCACCGCGCAATCTACGCCCGCATTTCTTACGTGACCATGAGCTCACCTTCGAAGGCAACAGCACGTGCGCGCTACAACTTGCCAGCAAGTCTCATACTGCCGCCCCGTGAGCTGAAGCTATACCGCCGATGGCAAAGCCTCCACACCACACTTAGACCGACAGAATGTGGCGCGATACCGAGCGCGATCGAATATGAGGAGTTTCAGCAGTGGCTGAAAAAACAAGATTCAGGCTACTTCTCCGACGTATTCGATGACATATACGAACACATCAACTCCTCCTCATTATCCTCCGAGCCCACTACCGCCCCGTTGTGCCAACACACTATTCTTCCGGTGGAAACCGGACAGTCGCGTACACGATGTCCTGTCTGCATAATCGACATGCACATCAACTACATGAAGGTGCTCACGCGCTCACTTCACGGCGCGAACGGGCGACCACTGCCTCGCACTGGTACTCCGTCAGAACAACAAGAGAATCTCTATCTGGCGTGGTCGCAAGGCAAGCTTGCCACACTACGTATAGTGGAGGAGCTCGAGGACTTATCTGCAAAGGAGGCTGACTGGGTAGAATCGCATTCAGATTCTGTAGGCAAGGATGTCTATACCGCTGATAAAGCGCTGGAGCTGTACTGGTTCGAGACGACTGAGTGCCAGAACACACAGCAACGCAGTGCAAAGAAGAAGGCCCTCACGTTTGCCGACGACACGAATTTTCTTCCAGGCCGACCGACCGATTACTTTCTGCGAAAATCACCTCGCTACGAGCCTGGAAAGTACACGATGTTGGTCGGCGAGGACGACGATGACGATGACATATCTGAGGACTCAGAAGATTACTCAGGTGTAAGAGTCTTCATGCTTGGCGGCCCAGAAGTACCCTCGGATCTTGACGACGTTCGGGTACCGGAGTTGGTGCACTCGGATGATTTATTTGACAATTTGGAGTTCGATGATGGGGACAGCGACTGGGAGGACATCGACTCAGACGAAGAAGACGACTCGAACGAAGGAAGCTACATCTGCTTCGAAGACGACAACGACAGCGAGTCCAACTTCATCGTTTTCTCCAACGATTGAGTCACATGGCGCAGAAAGTAGTTGGGCGAAGCTGCTAACATTCTACCGCAAGTGATACCACGACTACGACGTCTCCATGAGCCTGCAACAGCAGAGTAAGACGCCGCCCATGGCATGTCCTTAACAGCATGTCATGCGGCTCCTAACACCGATGGTGGAGGCATTTCGCATTGTCCATATGCCGGGCGTGAAAAAGAAGAGCCGGGAAGGAAAACCAAGACGATCGTTGGTGCAGTGATAGAAAAGACGTGAATCAGCCATTCATACAAATTTACAAGACCATCACTAAGAACAAGACAATGCGACGTGACAAATCGTACATTTTGGTCACCGACACTCCCTGCTTGTGGCTGGCGACTGAAAGGGTATTCTCGCACGCACAGCGATGCATTGTATCGCCACTGACCATGTCCCAACCAACTTCGCGCACGCAACTCTACCTCCACGACCTCGCATCCTCGTACCTCCAAGAAGATCAATACGCCACATCGTTTCTCATTCTATGCGCCGCACATTTCCACTTCATCTGCCACCATCCATACACCCATGACGAAACCTACACCAACGCACTGGACAGTCTAGGCGCTACAGCCCTTATCCAATCCACCCCATCCTCCGCAGAGCGCTACTTCCGCGCCTCCCTCTACGAGAAGATACGTACGCGACACCCCACAACTCTACACAGCACCATCCATCTAGCTCGGGCGCTCTCTCTGCAATCGAAATACAAGCAAGCAGAGCGCGTGTTGCGGAAGGGGATTAAGAAGTACAGGTCATGTCATGAGAAGCGGCTCGAAGCGGTTTGGATGCTGGGGCGCGTGGTAGAAGAGCTGGGCAGAGGGGATGAGGCGTTGACGTTGTTTTGTTGTGCGTGGATTTCGGCGAAGACGGTGCTTGGGGAGGAGGATGAGGTGACGGTGAGGTATGGGATTGATTATAGCAGGCTTAAAGGGCAGAGGGGCGTGGAGGGATGATTGAGCCGATGGAAGAGAATGGCGTGGTTGACAATGATGAGCACATGGCAGAGCTTTGGGACATATTGTGACGGTGGCAGTAGCACGCACTCATGAACGTGTGGTCGGTCCCGACATATGTGGACGTCGCACGAGTTTATACAACCTAGAAGGTTGTACATGCTTCAACGCTGCACGCTTTGGTGCAGTCCAGAAGGTTGGACATGGTATGCGGGTGCTCGACAAAATATAGGAATGTAGTTCATTGGTCCTTCGGTGTTGTCTCAAACTCGGAAGACACCATTACTGCAAGCCTACTCGTCTCCACCATGATTTTGTCCCTGCTGCAGATGATCGAGCGGGGATGTCGGGCAGGAGGAGAGGGCGGATCACCATTTCCAGCCTGACTAACCCTTAAACTAGCACGACGCTGAGGAAACCGTTCTCCAGCGGGTATTGGCCGATGTGGGGCGTGTCAGTTATCGGTTGGGAAACGCTTCGAAACCTATGGCTTGCTGGTGAATACAGTCGTCCGAGAGAACGTAATCCATACGGAAAGCTACAATGTCCCACGTTGCTAAACACTGAGCTCATTGTCTGAGCGGCAAAGAGGGTTGCAAACGTTTTGGGCGTTGTAAGCTGCAGGGAACGTTGCGGAAACTACCGGTACCAGGGTCCTCCTTCTCATCACAGCCGAATGACTCCACTATACGGCCGGCCCTGGAACACCCTTGACGGCCAGCTCATCAGCAGTGACCAGATCGGCACCTGGTTCCTGCCATTGCGGTACAACAAAATCAATGAACGTGCATGGCGTTCCTAGGTGCGAAAAACTTTCGAACATTTGTCTGCTGTACGCAGAGATATAACATGCAAGCTGATGCGAAGATCACGCCATGGAATCAGACTGCGTCTTCTTCGCTTTCGCCGTTGATTGATCATCTTCAAGTGCTGATGTGTGATCGGCACCTCCTCTGTCTGGCAAAAGAGGTGCATGCAGGATTCTGTTGGACGAATCATGGGCCTCGTCTGATCTCGTCTGATCTCGTCCCTCAGCCCTAATACAGGGCTGAGCTTTTAAGGCGAACCAACAATTGCTGTTCAGCTGGTCAGATACATTCACTGTCAAATTTCTCTCCTTCAAAGTCAATTAGTTGTGGAACAGCCTTTCCAACTCCTTGGAAATATGCCTGTGCGCCAGATAAAGCCTATTGTAGGCTTAGCACTGCTGACAACCTGGGAACCTGGAGGGAGGATGGACCCCGGGTTCGTGATGCTATTGATTACCCTGCATCGCGTACCCGTACTGACTTGCACAAGAGCGGACTACGGCCTCGATGAGCGCGAATCATGTTGGGAGATCGACGAAACGCTATACGCAATCCGGCCTGCTTACTGCAGCAAGTAGGCTGCGATTGGGCACTCATCGGGCGCTCACATATTAGCTCCTTGTCTACGAGTGAGGAAGGGGACACCTCACTGTAAGTCTGCGGATCTACATGCGGGTTAGCAGATGCGGTGTCTTTCTCAGCTTGCTCGCAAATGTGCACCCATGGGCTGGCCGCCCGTTCTCCCAGCCGCATTGAGCATATGACCAGGGCCAGCACGCGGGCTCTGGCGGCTCGTTAATAGTCTGGCCCACCCCAGATCTGCCATTTGCTCCTGTTTTGCTGGCCGAGATGGATCCTCGCGATCAATACCGTGACAACTTGAGCAGTTCTGGGAGCGACGTGAACGGACAATGGAGTCCTCCACCACGGTTCCAGGAACATGATCAGATCTATTCGGCACAGGTCTCGCCGCAGACTTACCCGGCCCACCCACATTCACCGCCACAGGTTTCTCCGCCGCTGCAGGAGTATCGTGAAGGGTATATCTATCCAAATCACGAGGCAGTGCCTCATGCTATCTATGACGAAGGGTAATTAAGCCTCATCAGTGCTGAATACATGTGATCGACTAACTTCTTACCAGATACTCGACTGAGAAAGAAGCACCTGCATATGCGACGAGTGAAGTTGTTCCAGCACAAACTCCAGATTACTCCGGACCACAGGTGGTACCCGGGCAATTCCACCACTATCCTCATGGAGGCCGGCCATTCTCGCCGTCGTCAAACGGAGGCACTACCCTCATATCACCTCAGATACGCCCATATACGTTCAAAGAACATGTTGATTCAGATGACTTTCCTACCGTCGTTCCTCCGCCAGTGCCAACGAAAGATGACAGGAAATGTGGCATGAAGAAGCGGAGTTTCTACATACTCTTGGGGTGTGGATTGGCCTGGTTTCTCGCACTTGCGTTGGGTCTTGGTCTGGGATTGGGTCTAGGCCTGGGCTTGAAGAAGAACTCGAACTCGTATGCGTCCACTTACCCTAGCTGTTTCTGTCGTGTTTGCTCACAAGATCTAGGAACTCGAAACATGCAGACGCTTTCTGTCGACAAAAACCAGAGTATTGCATCGGCGGCTCCTTGAATGCGAAATACTTCTCCAAGAAGGGCGTCTACAACGGTACTGGGATGGCACTTGCTGGAGAGTCGTGGAATGTAGGGCAGCGGCGGATTTTCACGCTGTACTTTCAGCATCATACTGGCGATATCAGGTATATGCAATATACGACGGATAGGCAGTGGATCGGCGGCTCAAAGTCAGAGACAGTGGCAACTGACGCGAAAAATGCGTCTCCAATCTCTGCTGTAGCTGTGAATTTGAATAGCACGCAATATGTAAGCAATTCCGGTGTATCTCCAGTATCGTGTCACTGACGGTGCGCAGTTCCATATCTTTTACATCGACCAGAACAACACCGTCAGGCAAGTAACAAAGTCGAATATCTCAGAAATATGGCAGCCCGGTCCACTGAGCAATCTCAACCTGAAGGCCATGGACTCGCCCAGCTCCGGTCTGCAGGCATGCTGGAAGGGCAACTATTACGGCGACTCCGACTACACCAAAATGCCCACTGCATCAGGTCAGACCAACGACAAGCCATTCGACAAGGATCTGGGCATAAACATCTGGTTCGCCGTCGACGAGTCGACCTTCCAACAATACGCCTGGTACAATGGTTCAGACGCATGGGTACCCGTGCAACGCTGGTCTGGCTTCAACGCCCATGCCGGCGTTGGCTGTTACAGCTGGGGAGAAGGCAGCACGACGTACGCCATGATGGCCAACAAGAACAACGACGTAGAATTCTGGTGGAAAGACGGAAACGCCACACTCCCATCGACCGAAACCCACCCCATCAACTCGTGGCAAAACGCCAGCCACGCAGCCATCCGCGGCGTCCATCCCCTCACCTCGCTGGGCTTCACGACTTACTTTTACGCGCAGATGGCGGACCGCAGTATCAAGGGCTATAATGTCACGTATGCGGGCGAAAACACGACGTTCCTGGAGGACAAGACGTTTGCGATTACGGATCCCGCGGGCCCTGCGCTGGGGCTGGGTGGGACGCATCTTACGGTCACGGCGTATGCAGAGAAGGAGGGGAACACGACCAAGTGGGATAGCTTGTATGTGTTCTACCAGACGGCTGGGGACGATATTACGGCTTTCACGAGGCCGATTGCCGGTGGGGAGTGGACGAAGGGGAGCTTGATGATTCCTGACACTTAGATGCTTGCGAGTGTGGAGGGAGATGGAGGCTTGTTCATGTATTATTTTTTGGGCGAGGAAAAGTACGCGTGGTGTGGTCCACCCACAATTGATCTGGAAGCGGGCGTTTAGAGGTGCTTGGACAAATACTGTTTTTCTTTTTTTTTCACAGATGGCAGGCTGGCTGTGGAATGATATACCCTCTCTTGGCGGACATAATGGAGATTTGATGGCGCACTTATCGACTACATCGCTGTGGAGTACGTAGTATCATGAACGCCTGTGCAAACTATAAGAATCAGGTGATTATATGCGACAGATCAACATTAGCTTCAAAAGAAGTCGACTTTCTGAAGCGTCCGTTGCACAGGTCAGGGTGAAGTCGAAACGAGTGAACTAGTGTAGACGGTTTTCCAAATCTGGGGATGTTCGTCGAACCGGCAAATGCACCGGCTGTTTTTTTGTACCAACACTACCTAGCTACCCCACATTCTGGCAGACTTTTCCGATCTTCATTGTGCTTCTGGGCAGCCCGAGAAGCATGGTTTTTAAAGATATATTACAGCTAAATTTCTGAACTTCCATCTCAGTAGGAGAATGATTTGGGCGTGTGGCTCAGTGGTAGAGCGTCCGCTTTGCATCATGGCGACCCGCAAGGGCCACTAGAAAACAATTGCGGAAGGTCCAGGTTTCGATCACCTGCCCGTCCACTTTTTTTGCTCCTTTGTAGCTCTTTATGACCATCTTATCCCCTGTGGCGTCTGTTTTGGGAGTTCTGTAGAGGGTCGTGTGAAGAAGTTTTGTACTTTTGGGTGGCAAGCGGGCTTGCAACTTCACTTTTGCGTCTCAGGAACATCATTCGAATGGCTTGAAACTTGCGAAAAGTAGATTGGACTGAGTCGTCACTTTGAGTCGCTAAGAATTGAGTGCGGAGAGGGAGTGGGGGATTGAGATTACTCTAATAGCAGAGTAATGCGCATACGAGTCTCGGCTGCGAAGTGTTTTCAGTGCTGGTAAAAAGGCGAGCTCTCTACAGGAACTCCTATGTACATTGAGTGCTACTGATGAAAAGACGGGAGCTTGGAGTATGCGGATTGTTAATATATATACAGGGGGTTATACATAAGACAAGCGCCCGGCGAAGCTTGAACTACTGGCTATTGCTTCCTCAGGACGTGCATCTCCTCTATGACATATCGCATTGATAATCTTTGCTGCTGATCAGAAACCAAGTAAGGACCGTTGTAATCTTTGCGCTACTCATATCCTTCTCCACCGTCTGCAGCATTGCCTTCCCATACGTACTCAGAATTTAAAAGAAGCAAACAGATGCGCAAGAGAGCTTACTACCGACAATAAACAAGTGTATGACGTTGAACACCTACCTTGAACACAGTACTATGCTAGATACCTCTCCTGCCCTTCCCTCGCCACCGCGAAAACATCCAATCTCAAATCCCCCCAACTCCAAAACCTTACATTGCACAAATCCAATTCGAATTCCAAATCCCGCCTCCACAAAAAACCACACCTTGTGTAAGTCCAGACACCCATCTCAAAAATAAACCTCAGCCCTGCCGTTTGAGCAAAAGTGGGTCCGACGGAACGATCGGAGGATACGTGCCGTCGAAGCGCGCGCGTTTCAGATGGGCCTTCGCCTCAGGTTGCGGATGCAGATACCGGCTTGGAGGTGTTCCGTTTTACCATTCGGGCCTGACGTGTTTCAGAAGGCTGGGGCAAGTGGGTGGGGGAGGAGACGGATGGGGGAATGTTGTGGAAGGATTGGGATTTGGGCTTGGTGGTCGTGGATGGTTTTGAGATCGAGGGGTCGTGAATGTCACTGACGGAGATGTGAATGTCATTCAGAGGCCTGTGGGTGGGTGACATGTGTATTTGACACGATGGCAAAGTGTATGCAGTAGTGATATGGTTTCATTGATGCGTATGCTATGATGCAGAATACCTCTCGATGGCCGACTGAGTGCAAGGAAACTTGTAAGAATGCAAACGCCGCGCCGATGTCGCTTAATGCCATGCTCATGCTTGTGTACGCCGATCTTCGTCAAGGAAAAATGAAACGCCAGTGACCATCGTGCCTGCTATCGTACTTGTCACGATTCGTCGTACTCTTCGTCGAAAAGAAAGTTAACTCCCCATGCCTCCAATGCCTGTGACCATTCATCACAAGAAATGCGAATAGTGTCCAGGCACCCGTTGACGACACTTCTCGCAATCTTCCCGGTAGCCCATGCTAAAACGTCCCATGCCGGTCAAGGCACCGCTCCGTTTCCTACCTCGTGGCGTTGGTGGTAATTGTAGTGAAGTAGGAGCCATTTCCATATCCATTTCGTCTGTAGAGTTCGCCTGCGAGAAACTAAGCCGCGACAACTGTGATTGCGTGAGTTCGGTAGGTGTATCGGGGATATCTTCGTCTTCCGATATGGGAGAGGGCATGCGTCTACTCCGATCTTCTTCCATCTCATGCCTGCTGTTCTTCCGTGACGTGGGCGCTTGCAATGGTGGTACGGCCAAGCCTGTATTTAGACCACCGGCAGAACCGCTCGTCGGGAGGCCTAAGCCATTCATGCCTCCCCGCTTAAAAGTGGGATGTATAGGTGTAGGTATTCGACCGTTGGATGTACTGACTGGATCTGCACCAAACAGTGACGCATTCAACATCGCTGGTCGCATAAAGACATTGCTGCCATATGGTGATTGAGGCTGGCTCCTGACGTCAAAGTCGTCGTCATCCATGTCTATGTCGAGGTCGTTTGACAGCGAAGAATGTGCAGGTTCGCCATATGTGGAATCTGGAGAGTCTCGTGCTCCGTAGTCACGTCGTGGCGGCAGCATTGTGCCAATATCTGAGGACATGTGCGGCGGCGTAAGTGTAGGCCTGAGTGGTAGACACTGCTGTGATGGGTTCTGTGCATGGCTTTGGGAGACTGGGTCACTGAACCAAGTCCGCGATTTCTGGGAAGGTTGTTAGATTTCGCAGGATGCACAACTCTCAGCGAATACACACCTTCGTCTGCTGCCCGCCGTAGCCATAGCCACCTCCATCCTCAGAGTCGGAGTCGTCCTCCCTGCGACGCTTAGAGCTCATATTTTGAAACGTAAACATTATGGAAAGTGTAGCGAAGGTTATGTAGAGCTGCGAACGCGATCAACGCGCCGTCGACAAGCGAAAAAAATCACGGTATCGCGCAGACGTATCGATAACGATCGTGAGCGCCCAAGGTTGTGGTCAGAAAGCTGGGCAGCGCATATGTTTTGAAGTAGAGGAGGGGGCCAAAGGTCAGGGGAGCGGGAAGGCACGTTTCAGGTGCCCGAGGTGCGCATGAAGTGGATTTCACCGCTTGCCTGGCGCAGTCGCGCGCCTTTGCTTGTTCGGAGGCGATCCTATAGCGATCGTTTCCCCCGTTGGTGCGAAGTTGGAGGGGCGCAGGCTGTGAGCTTGCGCCTCGGAGGTGGTGCACGAGCAATGACGCTGCGATGGAATGTCCTGGGCTGGCTCGGGCTGTGGCTGATGAACGCCAAGTCCCGTCACCCACCTGCCACGATTCAGGACTGTACCTATGTGCGTCGGAAACTTCCTTTCCACCTGCACCTGCGGGTATCGGGAATGCGCGTACCTGGATCGCGTCGAAACTCGGTTGCGCACTGATGCCTTGGGTCACAAAAGCCCAGGTATGGCTTCACCTTGGTTTCTCTGCTGGCCGGTCGGGATTCCTAGGGTTTAATATTACCACCGAGCAGCCTGCATAGGCTCTCGACGAGCATACTCGCTCCCCCACATCCAACATGTTGGCGCAGCCAGGAAGACGTCGACATGGCTGAGATGGCTGCGAGATAGGCCAACTGCAGCATGGCCAATGTCAGACCAGCTAGAGCTTAGCAAGCATCACACTATCGATAGCCTCGAGCCCCGCCTCTAGACCCTCTTAAAAAAAGTTTGGTATGTGACTCTGCGGGAACGACACCTAGGGCGCGACTTAATCCGGTCCAGCTCTGCACTCTCTTTGGAGCGGCCGAACTCGGAAGACTTTGCAGAACATCTCACCTCAGCCCAGTCCACGTTGATTACATCTTTGCGTGGTGTGCTGCACAAGGAATACACACCGCACATTCGCTCATTCGCTTAACCGATAGGTGAGTGCAAGCTAATATCTGCATATTAACAAAGGGCACATCCTTGCCGCTATTCAACACCAAGCGCATGAGCTGACTGTTTCGCGCATTATAAAGACTTGCCCCACCACCACATGTCTGCGGAGCAATCTACAAACAACATGCCTTCCTTCGACGAGCCAAAAAACGTCGATGACGTACGCGGTAAGTTAGGCATATGGCTCTCAGTCCAAGTTTCAATACTGATTCAGTATACCAGTCCTCGGCTACGATCCTCTGATCCCCCCGGCGTTACTGTCAGACGAGCTGCCTATCCCCGCACATGCCGAGCAGACAGTCGTCCAAGGGCGCAAAGACGCCGTAAAGATCATCACACAGGAAGATGACCGTCTCCTCGTCATGGTCGGACCTTGCTCCATCCACGACCCTGAGACGGCCATTGAGTACTGCAAGCGCCTCAAGGAGCTCGCCGACAAGCTCCAAGACAACATATGCATCATCATGCGCGCCTACCTCGAGAAGCCCCGCACAACTGTTGGCTGGAAAGGCCTGATCAACGACCCAGATATCGACGAGAGCTACAAGATCAACAAGGGTCTTCGCGTCTCGCGCAAGCTCTACATTGATCTTACATCGCAAGGCATGCCCATTGCCTCTGAGATGCTTGACACTATCTCCCCTCAATTCCTCGCAGACCTCATCTCTCTAGGTGCAATCGGGGCACGAACAACTGAGTCTCAGTTGCACCGCGAGCTTGCTTCTGGTCTCTCTTTCCCCATCGGCTTCAAAAACGGCACTGATGGAGGTCTGACCGTCGCAGTCGATGCCATTGGCGCTGCAAAGGCTAAACACCACTTCATGGGTGTGACCAAGCAGGGTCTGGCTGCCATCACAAGAACGAGCGGCAACGAACACTGCTTCGTCATCCTCCGTGGTGGATCCCGTGGTACTAACTTCGATTCCGAAAGCATCAAGGGCGCGCGGGAAGCTCTGAGGAAGAAGGGTCTTCCTGAGGTCCTCATGGTCGACTGCTCTCACGGTAGGTCGTTCTTGCACATCATCGGCAATCAGATCCCTAACAGTTAACAGGCAACTCCAACAAGGACCACCGCAATCAGCCCAAGGTCGCCAAGGTCATCGCCGACCAAATCCGCGAGGGAGAGACTGGCATTGTCGCCGTCATGATTGAGTCCAACATCCACGAGGGCAACCAGAAGGTCCCCGCCGAGGGCCCCAGCGGACTCAAGAAGGGTGTCTCCATCACCGACGCTTGCATCGACTGGGAGAGCACCGTCACCGTGCTTGAGGATCTCTCTGCCGCTGTTGCGGAGCGCCGATCAAAGGCTACCAAGCAGACCAACGGAGCGTAATAGAGTGTGCCAAAGAATATGTTTCTGTCGTGATGGGAAATTTGTATGTATGACCATAGGGTAATGGCGGCTCAGGTTGGACTGGGCGTAAAAGGTGGATTTGCATTTAGAGGCTCGGGGTAAACGCACGAACACCAATGATATGACTGTGCTTCTTCGTTGAATCGATCGCTCGCACCTGGGTTTAGTGAATTGTGAATCATCGAAGCGGTCCCGCTTGCCGCTTGCGTCGAGATCGCGCTGCGGCGCTGGCGGAATCATCGTTCCTTCGGAAAAGCTCACTCCTCTTCCTCCTCTTCCTCTGCCTCCTCATGCATCGCACTCCTCCTCGCTCCCGTACTACTCCTCGCCACAACCTTATCCGCCCTCTCGCCAACATACACATCCCCCGAACACTCCGTCCCACACTTCGGACACTTCCTATTCCCGCCCTTTCTATTCCGATAATAACTATTCGCACACGCATCATGCCACCTCACACCGCAGTCTTTGTCATTACACCGCACGCCATGCGTGACAATTTCCCTACACCCCTCACAGTCGCGTATACGTATGACAGCGTCGTCTGCCGCCGGCGATGACGCGGGCTCGTTGTATGTTTCCTTGAGATAGGCGCGTAGCTCCATCAGCGCGCGGGGTGCGAGGGAGTAATACGATGCAGGCGATTTCTGGAAGAAGCCCTCGTTCTGCAGCGTGATGAGGACTTCGTCGGCTTCTTGGATCGATATGCCTGCATCCTGCGCTTGACTCTCGGCCTCCTCGCCGTTGACCTGGCTTTGCCGCGCGCGCCTGATGCGAGCTAATTGACTAGCTTCCGTGTGTTTGATAGCCATGACCTCGCGCGTGTGTGTGTTGTTGGTTTCGAACATGTAGTCGAGCAGACGGCGGATGTATGCGATTTCGGAGGCGGAGAATTTTGTAGCGAGTTGTGTGAGGGAGTCTGAGGTTTTGTTGACGAGCGCGTAGACGGTGAGTTTGGTGTGTTGGTCTTTCATGCTGCGGATTTCGAAGTCGTAGTGTTCAATTCGGGCGTTTATCGTTTGGATGGTTGAGGTGAGGTGCGGTTGGGTTACGTCGCCGGCGGTCCATGGGCGCTCGGGATCTGATGGGGGGTTAGTTGTCGAATGTGGATTGCGCTTCAAAATCTATGCTGGACTTACTGTGGGCGGTCATTACGTGTGCTAGGACTGGCTTGATCTCTTCGACGGTCATGACGCTGTGGGTAAGAAAAGCCTGGAAGAAGGCGCGATGCATGTATGTGTAGCCCTCATCTGGAGATACATCGCGTACAAGTGGCGAGTCGTCGCGAGACATATTCTCCTATAGGTCTGAGTCGCAAGGCAGGATGGTGTTGATGCGAGATCGCGCGTCAATGATCAGACGCGGGGAACTTCTCGCATGAAACGCGAGTGCGCGTATGCACGTGATACATATTTCGCTACCCGTGAGAGGTCCGGCTTTTGAAGCCGTAGTGACGTTTTGATCAGGTACAGGAATAGCTCGGCTGAACTATGTTCTCGAACGCTGACCCTGACCTTGTAGGACGAGTAATGTCTTCATGGATTTCGACATTGCATGTTCGCGCAAAGCTGGCACCGTTGACTCTTTGGTGGCTCGCATAGGTAGATTGGCGCCTTTTCTCCGCCATCCAGCACAAAACCTCTCGACGTACAAATCAAGACGAGCGGGGACAGCCTCAGGGTCTGCTAGACGGTTCCAACGGCTCTTAAGCAGCGTCTAACGTTGCTCTAGCATGTGGCTACTGACGCTACTCAGGACTGGAACGCCGATCGCCAAATACACTTTCCGCGGTGCGTTGGTTTGGCGGCACAATTGGCAACGCCCCTGCAACAAACGAGCTATCGAAGATGTCACGATTGAAGCCAGGCTTTGTGAGGCGGAACCAGGATCCTCCCAATCCTCCTCGAGGTCTCGTGCTATAGACCGACCGACGGTGCCATTCGGGCCTATGCAGCACGTGTTGCAGAACACCCTGCGACTTTGCTTTTGTCCTCGGAGGATACACCTACCTCTTGCTGTATCTGCACCTTGAAGGCATAGGTGGTACGCATAGAGATCAACATTTGTCGTCTGCCTATAAATCTGCAACGATCCACGGGTACTATCGTTCCGAGAAATACTAAGATCCGCGCACTTGTGTATCGTGTCGAAAGCGAAGACGGCGAAACGGGCCATTGGCGACCGCTGCCGTATCCGTAATGACGACAAAGCGGTCAGCACCCGAAAGTATTGGCTGAACACGTCTTCTAGAAGCCCACCACGCGAAGGACTGGAACACATGGCTTACCCTGGGACATGAGCACGCCTATTGTACTAGATTCAGCTGCGTGTACGACAGCGACACACTTCTTCTGCTCGAGATTTGACACTTGCCGTTCTCGAACCAGTGGTGTCTTTGGGGGCAATGCGTTGTCGATCAATTCAGGGTCCAGCATGTGTGGACGAGTGGGCCGGTGGGTTTCAGTCATGACGCCTCGCTTTCGACAGCAGGTTTGGTATTGCCGCTGCTTCGATCAGCTGTTCCAGACGACTCATCGGGATAGCACCTGACAGCCAATGTTACTCCATTGTCGAGACAAATGGCATGTTTCAAGCCATCCTTGTGCTGAAGGTGTGCGGCTAAAGCTGTGATGTCGCAATGGAGCAGCAGGCGGCGGCTGGTGGCTAGGCCGGACAAGCTGACGGACACGGGATTGCCTTCAGCACGTTGATGTGCAGGCCTAGATCCCGGCGTGCCTCCCCAATACCGCTACCCTGCCCTGGAAGCGGAGCGTTGCGGTGTGTAGTCGCAATTGCTAGGGCCCCTCTGCCCTCGATCTTACTTATTGCTCCCGATCCGCCTCTCGATCTTTGGCATCGCCATATACACTCCGCCCTGCACTTCTGGGCCTACGTTTCCGCTGACCGTTCCGCTGCCTAAACTATTCTGGTCTCTAGTCACGAGACGAGAAGGCCGGATTCAATCCAGGGCATCCTGCTCTTGGTGTTCACGGTCCCTGCGTCGTTCTGCTAGCGAACGTCCCGCATTACGACATTTGCGCTTCGCTCGCCCGCGGCACGAAACGAAGCTGCACAGCCTGAAGGTATTCAAGATTCGGCAGCACTGCGCCTTGGTGTGAGGAATATTCGGCGCTTCTCCCCAGGAATCTGCGGAGTATTGCGAGGCCCCAGACGGTCGCGTGCGAACGTGTCAGACCCATCGGGAAATCGCCTTCAGCCTCCTCCTGTGACGTCAGTGTCCCCTTCCAGCGCCGTAACGCTGAGCGCCCGTCTTTCACACGCACCAACCGCTCTCTCGACGATTCAGAAACGCACGCCACGCCCGTCTCCATTTTTCATGCACCTATACCCTACAATTTTACCCGCTCCCTCACTAGGCCCACGCTTCATTATCTGACGCGGTGGTGCCTCTGCGGCAATGTCTACTCCTGCGCTCTCTCCTCGACCGCGCGGTTCCTCTTCATCGCACCTCTCCAGCGCCCGCCCCCGATCGACACAACCAATGACTAGGCCAAGTGCCTCGTTACATCCAACGGCCGCTCCTCCGCCCCTCACGCCCCGCATGAACGGCATAGCGAAGACTCCCAGCCATGTCCACATCTCCAAGAAGGAGCCGGGCACGCCCTCGCCCAACTACTTCCAGCTGGCCGTTAACGCGAACAGCGACCACTTCTCGTCCAGCGCTGCACAGCACATTCGCGGCAACTGGAGCCCCCCGACGTCCAATGTGCGCTCCACGGCAGCTGCGTCGCCTCGCATAATACCTGTCGAGCAGAATCCCGAATTCGAGCAATTCAGGAAGCAGACAGAGAACAACAAGGGCTTCGCACTGGGCAACTTCAACTTCACGCCGGCCGCAGTGCCGTCCCAGGGCGACTCGTATTTTGGCACCGTCATGTCGCCCGTCTCGCCAAAGGCCATGCCGCCACCTGGTGCTTCCACCAGTGCGAAGCAGGGCAATGACGGAAACCATGACGACGAGCATCCGCCCAAGCCTCGGTCGCCAAAGCGCATGCTGTCCTCCGAATCCTCAATGTTCCCGGACCGCCCAAGGAGAAACTCACCAGCCAGCTTCGAGGGCTTTGGTCGCACTGACGCCATCGCAGAGTTCGCCGAAGACCGCAGCTCACGGGCATCGTTGCCTCCCAAGACCTCTCAGCACACGTCCATATCCAAGCATCGTGCGGAGACGCTTCCAGCAAACATCAAGGAGGACGATGAGACTGAGGGGCCGCACATGGCGACTGCTCAGCACATTGTCAACATACTCGAGTCGTGCGTGGAAGAGGTCCTCCTGCTTGACCTTCGCGTCTCCACCCAGTATGCAAGGGCTCGCATAGCTGGTGCCCTCAGCCTGTGCATACCCACAACACTACTGAAACGGACTTCTTTCAACGTTCAGAAACTGGCCGAGACCTTCAAGGATGTGGAGTCGCGAGAAAAGTTTGAGCGGTGGAGGAGAAGCAAACACATCATAGTATATGACTCCAGCTCCTCGCAAATGAAAGATGCTGCCACCTGCATCAATACACTCAAGAAGTTCACGTCAGAAGGCTGGACAGGTGGCACTTACATCATCCGTGGCGGCTTCCAAGAGTTTGCAGAACGATTTCCAGCTTGGATTACCCATCAGGCCTCGAGCAGTCCTATGACATCCGCAACTGCCTCTCTACAAATCGATTCCGGTCTCCCTGCAGTAGCACCCGTTATTGGTGGATGCCCTATGCCAGTTACTCAGAATGCAGCCAATCCCTTTTTTGGCAACATCCGTCAAAACATGGACCTCATCGGCGGTGTTGGCCAAATGCCTGTCAAGCATCCTGAAGGTATGACTCAGTCTGTTGAAGAGGAGCTCCCAGCTTGGCTTCAGAAGGCGTCGGAAGACAAGGACAACGGAAAGACTGTTTCAGAAAGATTTCTGCAGATAGAAAAGCGTGAACAGAAGCGTATGCAGGAGGCTCTCTCTGGCAAAGTCGTTTACGGTACTCCGACGGGGCTTGGTGCCTCAAAGCAGATCCAGATCGCGGGTATCGAGAAGGGTTCCAAGAACCGTTACAACAACATCTGGCCCTACGAGCACTCTCGAGTCAAGATACAGGGAGTCGACGAGGGAAGTTGCGACTATGTCAACGCCAATCATGTCCAAGCTGCATACTCGAACAAGCGCTACATCGCCACGCAGGGGCCTATTCCAGCGACCTTCAAGGTACGAGTGTGCACACCAAACCACGCTTCAAACTTGCTAACATGCCATAGGATTTCTGGAAAGTCGTGTGGCAGCAAGATGTCCGCGTCATCGTTATGCTGACTGCAGAGCAAGAGGGTGGCCAGATTAAGGCACATAACTACTGGTCCGACAAGCATTACGGCCACCTTCACCTAAACCCTCTTGGCGAGCACAAGGCGTCGTTGGAACCTGCCAAGATACGCAGCCACCGTCAACAGCCACGGCCAGCTATGGGTCAACGTCGGTCCACGAACCCTGTCCGTGCATCGGACTTCAAGAAAGAACCTTCGAACATTTCGCCTACCTCTGACCAGCCATATGTGATTGTACGACGATTCACGCTCTCCAACGACGAGGAGCCATTTGAGCGCATGCGTGAGATCACTCAGCTACAATATTCCAACTGGCCCGACTTCGGTGCCCCAGCCCACCCGACTCATCTTCTTGGATTGATTGAGCAATGCGATGCTGTCGTCCGACACTACAACGGCAGCTCCCCAACCAAGCCAGAATCCCCAAACAGTCGACCCGTGGTGGTTCATTGTTCTGCTGGCTGCGGCCGAACAGGTACTTTCTGCACAGTGGACTCCGTTCTAGACATGCTCAAGCGACAACGACAGGCGAGACATACCAGGCAGAGCACGCCCATGGACATCGACGGTGGCACTAAGACAAATACCAAAGACATCCGCGAGAACGGCAGTTGGGTTGGAGACGATCAAGTCGACCTGATTGCGAAGACAGTAGAAGACTTCCGGGTTCAGCGTTTGAGCATGGTACAAAGCCTCCGGCAATTTGTGCTTTGCTACGAGAGTGTAATGGAGTGGCTTGTCGAGCAGCATCCAAAATCAGCATAGAAGGGGTTGTTGATTGCTGTCATTTAAATTCCAACCCCCTACACACGAATTTGTTTACGAGCGACATGAAACACGACCAAGGGACGGCGAAATTTAGGTGTGCTGCATTATCGAATCCGGGGTCAGAGCTCATTGGGAAGGCGCACCTTTACATTGTTCTTTTCTCGACTAGAGTATACATCTGGATTATTGCATTGGGAACAGGAATATGGCGATATTAGTTCATGGGGAATCGGATCAGATCGGGATTTGGAGTAGGGGATTAAGGCACTATATCTTGTGCTTCGTCATGGGTTTCTTAGCATCAGTGTTCCCTTTTCTCGTTGCAATGCAAATCTTTGATATCTTACAAACTCACTGGAACATCAACGTGATAGATTCTATGTCGCGCAATTTCTTAACGCCGATCTAAATAACAGTTCTTATTCCAGCTCAACCACTCTTTTCACACCACGCTTTAAAGTCCTTATTGAAACCCTCCCAATTCCTCGCCGTCTTCTCCCCCATGCCCATCCTCCGCGCGATAAACCCATCGCCCATAAGGAACCCCAACGCGCCGTAGAAACTCTCGTCCTGCGTAAAGGTCGTCCCACCTGGCGTTGTCGTGCTGGGCGTGAAGTGGAAACTGTGGTCGCCGCCGAAGAGGAGTGGGATGCTGCCGGCCCATTTGAAGAGCTGTGGTTCGTTGGCGAGAATTGTGGCGTCCATTTTGCCCATGCCGACGAAGACGACGGTAATTTTTTGTTGGGATTCGAGAGGGCCTTGGGGTGTTATGCTGGTGAAGAAGGTGGTGTGGTAAGTTGGGATGGAGGGGAATTCGAGGAACTGCGAGGGGGGTTTAGTGGTAGGACTTGGAGTTTGATAGGGTGAATGTGCACACCTTTGCTCGGACGAACTCGGGTGGGCAAGCAATTTCGATGTTGGCTGTGATGGTCATGGTGAATTATACTGGATGTTGGGCGTGAAGGGTGTGAAACTGCAATTATTGAGAGTCTTTGAAGGAAGGAACTGTGCTTAGTAGTATCGAGAGGGAGATATACAGCGAGAGGGGAATTACTGCGACTTTATATGTAAATGTATGCATCTGACACCCCAGGCCCTGACCACGCCGGTGCTGGCTTTGACCCTACGTTTTGCATGGTTTCCAGGCAATTTCTCTTTCGTGTCAAGCTATGCCTGCAATTCGGGCACACATTTTGTCCGTCGGAGCGACTCTTTCGACTCGTGAGCATCGTAGTGTTAGAACTCGCGCAATGAGCCGCAAAGGGTATAGCGGGACACCAAAATTACACTTTCCAGGAACGACGCTAAGTGGAACGCCTTATAACTACCCGACGACACTGCCTGAACGGTTGCATGCAAGTCAGGGAGACGCATCCATACAGCCCGTTACAATGGTCAATATTGGTGGCAGATCCAAGGGGTGCTCGGGGTGTCGCCGAAGGAGGATAAAGTGTGGTATGTTACCTTCATCTCCGGCGTTTGACATGGACACCTGACTCTTGTCAAGATGAAAACCGTCCGACCTGCGTGCGCTGTCAAAAAGCCGGTCTAAAGTGCGATGGACCAAAAGACTTCACTTTTGTCGATGCCACCATTGTTGCTTCGAGGAGAAGACCTAAGCAGGCGCAGGGACTGCCCTCACCGACCCCGAGCATAGCAAGTTCAGAGGCATCAGTAAGTGTTCGGTCAATGACCCCGCCTATCAGAATGCTCGGAGACCCTCAAGAAATTTGCATAATGTTTACACGATCTCATCTGGCACAAGGTGGTCCAGTCGATATTACCTTGCAAGAACTGCAGTCAAAAGATCTTCCACTCCTCGAGACAAATAGCGCAACTGCCTGCCGAACTGCACATCTTCGAACCGTACAAAGTTTTGCAACGATATTCTTCGGCACGAAGCACAAACAGCCAGAAATTACCCAGAGAGGATATATTCAACATGGCGCGACACTGCAACAACTGAATCGAGCACTGACCGAGCCGCATTGTTATAGGTATGACGAGATCATACAATCAGTAATGACATTGGCCATCCAAGAAACGCTTGTGCCTTCGGGTGCGAATCTCTTCATGAAGCATATGCAGGGCTTGGAGAAGCTCTTAGCGCTTCGAGACCCAGACTTGTACAGCCCACCCTCGACGGTCAGCCTTTATAAGTGTCTGCGCCATATGCTTCTTTTCGCATCGCTTATCGGTGGGACACCATCGATTCTGGCCAGGCCTGATTGGAAAGAAATGTTCCATCGGCATTGTGCAAACGACAAAGAGGAGCAGGAGCAGCAGCTCTACGATTTTCTGGCGGATTGTTCGGTTTTAGCATCTAAGCGTGATGCTCTGCTGAAGAAGAGAACGAGCGGTGATGGCGTAACGAGTGACTTTGACGAGGTCCAACGCGATGCTCTTCATTTGGGCGATCAGCTTCGAGCCTGGAGAGCGGAGTGGGCTGTTGACCCTACAAATGCTTATGTCGAAATATCCTCGAGTTCAGTGCAGCCGCATGGACAGCCTGAGGATACCTCAGTACCTCCTTCGCCAACAGACCTCCAATTCTCCAACATCAAGTCCGCCCTCACTCTGATGCTGTACAACAATAGCTTTGCTATACCTCCTCAAGGTTCTCACGTCACTACCCACAGACCCCCAGCAAGAAGAATCGCAGACTGTCTACATCAAAGCAGCACACTCCACTGTCATTGGACGTATGCCGAATCATCCCCGGGCCTTTCAATACGGAAAGTGGCAGAAAGAACTGCACGCTTCCCCTGTACGTTCACTGGGCAGTTGAAAGCGCGCGTATGATCTTGCAGGGCGATGATTCTGCGGAGGCAAAGTGGTTGATGGACATGCTTGATCGGAAGAGCGGGAAGACTCTGGCTGGAGCTATGGAAAAGACGTGATCCGAGATCGTAGTGTTGAGCGATGCAGCGAAACACAACAAAACTCATGTGAATCAGCGCATGATGCGTATCGCAGGACCGACAGCGACAAGGCCCAAAGATATTGGTCATTGCACTATTAATGCTGGATATGTCGTGTTTCAGACTTCCAGCATGGAATCGAAGTACAAACGACCATTTCGCGTCGTTGAAATACACACAAACGACTAGGATACCAGCGAGAAACACGATGCGATCGAGCAGCAGCTCGTACAGGATGAACGTCACTGGCGCGAAGAATCTCTCTCATACGATGAAGAAGAAGAGGAGAATGAGTCCAGCGACAAGCATGCCGATGATCACAGGCGAGTCCCATTTTCGGATCATAGGCCTAGGGGGGAGGAGGAATAAATCGCAGCTCAGCGATGAGGATGAACATGCCGACGATGTCGATGTCAACACAGAGGTTTTGTAGGGCTTGAAAGGGACCGTTGCACTACGTTATATCTCGCAATATTCAACAACCTGTCAAAACAAATTGCTAAAGACGGTCCTTGCTGGGGTACTGATGGAAGCTGCTCGAGTCGGGCGGAATTATTGACGTTTACCGATGTTCAGTAGGTGGCTTCTTTCTTGGACAGGGCCGTATACGGTGAAGTAGCGAACAACGGCAGCTAATCACTGCATCGCTACAATGCCTAGAGACAGTTGTAAATATTCGGTTTAAGAAATGTTGTTTGAATGTACAAAAGGCTCGTGAAACCCAAAGCCCGCTGATATATGGACCCCAAGCCAATACGCCCTTTTTACTCATGCATCATATCATACATGTCCCATCCTTCCCCCATCCCTCGCTCTTTCCCAAACGCCTTCTTTTCCCCATCCATCCCCCTCTTACACATTACTCTCCTGACTCCTCGCCGCGCCCCCAAGCGCATTCAATCCCTTCGCAATCCACGGCCCCACAACTGGTATGCCCCCCACGAATCCTGCAATCGTCGCGAAGAAGTCTCCAAACAGCACCAATATGCCGTACAACTCAATGATGAAGCCGAAGAACGCCCAGCGCATCAGGATCAGCGTAATGCCGATGCAAAACGCCAGCGTGCCTTTCCATTTCTGTTTGCGCGCGAAGAAGGCCATCGTCTTGGTTGTGCCGATTATGAGGGTCAGGCCGATTAGGAAGAGGATCTGTGAGGCGTGAGTGAGGGGTGAAGGATGGGGGAGGGGAGGGCGTACGTTGCCCATTGCTAGCCTGGGAATGTGTTAGTGAGAGTTTTGAAGATGGAAGGGAGGTATTTACATTGCTCGATCAAAAAACATCATGACGCCGCCCATGAGAAAGAGTCCGCCTGGTGGTTTGAGTCAATTGGGTGTCGCGTGCATGGCATGTGAGTTGGGAGGGAAGCGTACCTACCCCCGGAGCAGAAGGCGACCCCAATCTCTATTCACAGTTAGCGGTTATGTCTCATCGTTTGGAGAGTTGGTATACGGACTTTGGGTATCTGAAAGCCACATTGTAGGCATCTTGAAGGTTGTGGGGTGGTTAAGTTACGTGGGTTGAAGATTCTGCAGAGGTACTTGAGAGGGATATAGCGACTGCTGCCTAGTTTCAGAGTATATCTGGCATGCAGAATGGTGAAGTGTGGTCGCTGAACATTTGTGTCGTCGTGGCCCTTTGCGGAGGACGCGGCGCGTTGAGTGGATCGGCGGGCGCACACCCCTGCACGAACTAGCGTGGGTCCTGCGGGTGTTCGCAGATTTTGAGCTTCGCTCCAGCTCTCTCCCACCTTCAGCATCACGCGACTGAAGTCTGCTGGCCCCGCACAGTGGAAAGGAAGAAGTAATGCAATGAACTATAAAATAACTTCTTTTCGCCACGGCTTGCTACTACACAGTGGAAATATAGAATGCCCCGACAACCGCACGCTTCCATGCTGCTGTAACTAGGAATCCTCCCGCGAGGTCCTGGTATCTGTCACCGGGCAAGAGCAATACAGGATCACGATTAAGCCGGAGCGCCTCTTTGAGCCATGCATCGAAAGGTGCATGGTGGGTGGACGGAGCTTGACTTTGATGGTCATACATAACATAACGCAGTTGCGTGCTGCTTCAAGTGGGCAGGCGGGTGTTGCATCATCGGCTCTGTCCCACATGCTGTTTCCGAACGAAATGTCGCCGTTTGCTGTTCGATTGACTGCCACCCCTGACCGAGCTAGAAGACTGATGCGAGCTTGTGATGTATTCTGGCTGATTCTAGGACGCTGTGTTCGGCATCGATAGGAGGAAGCCATGACGGCGCAGTACCGTCACTCCAGCTGCGACGAATATGTCCGTGGCTTCACAACGAACATGCCCACCGAGACTGTAGTTCCCAGTATGCGCTCATTTCAAGATGGTGTGAGCTCCTCTCGCAGCCAGATATGCCTCGTACACGTTCTGCGGCATCGTCCTGATGGTGCCGTATAACTCCTTGTTGTGATAGCGCAATCGCGTCTTCGGGTCTGTGTAGGGTGCTGGCAGCCCAGTGATGTCGCAGTACTTCTTCTGGCTGCTTGGGTGGAAGCTCGGTGCCGATTCGATGTTCGTGTAGGTCGGTGCTGGTCCTGTCGCATTGCCTCCTGCCGCTGCCCTGCCATTCTTCTCCAGCACCAAAGTACTCAGGCTCTGAGCTGCTTGTGCAATGTTCGGCGGTCGGCCCACGTTTCCGGCAGGCGTTCCGTTGCCCTCTGAGTAAGGCACAGCTGGTGTTGACTGGCCGCTGTTGTTCTGTGTCGCCATGACCGAGGCCTCTTTTCGCGAGGCTTCGCCAAGGATCTGCTTCAAGTTTTTGTTGCGGCGCTGCGGTGGCTTCCAGTTTGGGTTGCGGAAGGGCTTTGGAGTCGCGTGTATGTCAAGCTTGTCGAGGAGCGCTTGATGCGTCTTCTCGTCGGACGCGGCAGTAAGAGGCGCCATGACGATAGTGTGCGATGATTCGAGGGTGCTGGTTGATACGTTGAGCCCTAAACCCTTTGCTTGGTAGAATATCGCGCGAAGTCGCGGATGTGCATGAGAGATGGAGCTTGTGATGGAGAGCTCTCTGGCCGGGATCATCGCTCACCAAATCGTGCCTCTACTAACCGCATTGATCCTCCCCGCAACCACCCAAGCGCGTCTCACAAACAATCAACCCACCGAAATTCGCAAAGATGGTATATTAGATGTGTCTCTGAGATGATTTGACACGTAGCGCTAATGATGATATGTGTAGGAGAGTCCTCACGAGCATCAACAAAGCCAGCTATTGTCTCGTATCATTGTCAATGTTGTCAGTCTCCCAAGGACATTCACATGTACGACAAGCTGATTCCATTGCAGGAGAAACTGAACGAGGCAATCATGATGTTGAACAAGAATTTGCAGGAGATCAACATCCAGAATATGGACACAGAGCTCGTTGCGCAGATGTTCAAGAACTACCAATCCAACGTTCTCTTCCACCTCGAAGGTATGTTCCTCTTTGCGAAGTATCGCTGGAGGCACGCCTAACACTGACTAGCGACGAACGGCCTGAAGGACCCGGCGTAGTCATAGCAAGGAACGTGGTGTTATGGTAGTGGTGGGAACTGGTCGGATGTGTTGATATCCTCGCTATAATTGCGTGAGACGTGATTATAGAAAGAGACACCGCGCTGGCTTGCATGAGATATCCAGAGAAATGAACAAATGATTACAAACTCGCCGAAATACATGTAGAATGCGCTTCTCGAACCTGGTCATGTATACGCGGATTGGTGCACGGGCATGCTGCGACAACCTCACGAGCAATCACCATGCCGCGCATCTCCAGCAGTACACGCGCTAACGAGCCAAACGCGCCACTTCCCATCCTCGCAACATGACCTAAACTTCCCATTGCAGCTCCTCCACGTTTCCCATCCGCAACACCATGGCGCCCTCTGCAACCAACGATGCGCCGCAGCCTTCAGGGCGCAACTCGCCCAAACCAGCGCCAACGAAGCTCTGGACCGTCAACGAGCCACCCTTCGAAGGCTACAGGCCAATAGATACTGAGGGCTGGTCGCGCAGCAATCAGGAGACCGCCATAGTAATCGACAATGGTAATGCGCAGCCCTTGAAACATAACGAAGCATAACTAACATACATTACCAGGCTCATCAGCAGTACGCGCAGGATGGTCCTTTGACACAAAACCTCGACTCTCAGTACTGCCGAATATGGCGCGATACAGGGACCGCAAACTCAACCGGACCTTTACCTTCGTTGGAGCTGATGTCTACTCGGACGGCACGGCGCGAGGACAGTCAAAGCCCATTTACGAGCCAGGAAGCAACATCATCAACAACTGGGACGCAATGGAGGGTGTGCTAGATTACTGCTTCCTCAAGCTGGGCGTGGACGGGCGATCAGGGCGCATAGACAGGCCAATTGTCATGACAGAGCCCATAGCGAACTTGGGCTACGCAAGAAAGAGTATGTCCCTTTGCATGACTGAAAATCTGTTTCCTGCGAAATCCTTGCTAATTGATGCGACAGCCATGTCCGAAATCCTCTTCGAATGCTACGGCGCACCTTCAGTCGCATACGGCGTCGACTCCCTCTTCTCCTACTCATACAATGGCGGCAGCACCGGCCTCGTTATGGACTCCTCATACACATCAACACACGTCATACCCGTCGTCAACTCGAAACCGCTCCTATCACAAGCCACACGCCTCAACTGGGGACGCTTCCAGTCCGCCCAATACCTTCTGAAGTTGCTCAAGCTGAAGTACCCGACGTTCCCAGGCAAAATCAGCGACGTACAAGCAGAGGATCTGGTTCGAGAGCATTGCTATGTCTCAAAGGACTATGAATCGGAAATCAGCAGCTACCTGGACTGGACTGGTCTCGAGGATCGGAATCACGTTGTTCAGTTTCCCTACACGGAGCAGGTTGTGGTACAGAAAACAGAGGCTGAGCTTGCGGCCGCGGCAGAGAAGCGCAAGGAGGGCGGCCGGAGATTACAAGCACAGGCGGCGAAGATGCGATTGGAGAAGCTGAAGAAGAAGGAAGAGGAGCTGGAGTACTACATACAACTACAGGCACAACTGGCGGAAATCCCCACAAAGAAAGAGAAGGCGCGTGTGCTAGAGTCAAATGACTTTGATGACGAGAACCAGCTCGACAAGCGAGTCAAGGAGCTGGAAAAGGGCATCAAGAAGGCACGTGTCAAGGATGTTGGTGATGTCGAGGAAGAGGCACAGGAGGAGCCCACTTTCCCACTTCTCGAAGTCCCTGACGATCAGCTTGACGAGGAGGGTATTAAACAGAAGCGCCAGCAGCGTCTCATGAAGTCCAATTACGACGCCCGCCAGCGCGCGAAAATCGAAAAGGAGAAGGAGAAGGCACGCCAAGCAGAAGAACAGCGCCTCGACGACGAGCGCCGCGAAGCTGACCCGGAAACATGGATTGAGGAGAGGAGGATAGCAAGACAAGCCATTGTCCAAAAGATGAAGGACCGCGAGCGCATGAAGGCCGAACTCGGGAACCGCAAATCCCTCGCCAACCAAATGCGCATGAAATCTATCGCCAACCTCGCATCTGACCAACCCACCAAGAAGCGACGACGTGGCGGAGGAGACGACGACACATTTGGTGCCGATGACGCCGACTGGGGTGTCTACCGCACCATCGCCACCGGCGAAGGCTCCGACGACGAAGAAGAGGAGGATTTGAATAAAAACCTAAAAGACATCGAAAGTCAACTCCTTAAGCACGACCCCAACTTCACTGAAGACTCGACCCGCGAAGCCCAAACCGACTGGACCAAATCCATCCTCCATGCCTTCCTCCACGGCCCCTACCCGTACGACCAGGAGTCCCAGAAAGAAGTCAACCAAATCCACCTCAACGTCGAGCGCATCCGCGTCCCCGAAGTCGTCTTCCAGCCCACCATCGCCGGCCTCGACCAAGCCGGCATCGTTGAAATCGCCGCAAACATCCTGACTGAGCGCCTAGGCGACTCCCCTGCGCGCGACAACGTGCTCAAGGATATTTTCCTGACTGGCGGCAACACGCTGTTCCAGGGCTTCGAGGAGCGCTTGCGCACCGAGTTGCGCGCCGTCTTACCCGCCGAGCAGACTATACAGGTGCGCAGGGCGGGCGATTGCGTGCTTGATGCGTGGCGCGGCGCGGCGAAGTGGGCGGGTGCGAAGCAGAGTAGGAGCAGTTTTGTGAGTAGGCAGGAGTGGATGGAGAAGGGGGCCGAGTATATCAAGGAACATGATTTGGGGAATGCTTCGTAGGGGGGCGGCAATGTACTATTAGCTTGTGAGGTCGGGCGTAAACTTTGGAAGTGCATCTAGCTTGGTCGGTCGAGAATTTTATGGGTTTATCTTATCAATGTGGTGTGCGGAGGGAGGGAGGGATCATGTTGGACACAACCCTCTTCCACGTCAATACCAACCTCGCACGCCCGGTCCCCGTCCACGTCTCTTGAACAGTTTGTGCCTCATGCACAGTTGTGGGATCTGTGTATTAGTACGTACTCCACAGACAACGTTTGGCGCGATGCCACCAGGCAGTGGCAAAATTCGTGCCTGCTCTGCACTTACACAACATGAGCTGATAGCCTTTGAGGGTATACTTATCACAAGTGCCTATAGAAGCCTAAATGTACACATAGCCATAAGATTCGCTAGGGACGTCTTATTTGGACGTATCAGTCTGTTCTACTTTGTTGATGTGTGGTGGCGGAACTTTGGAAGGTGCAGGGAGCATGACGGGATCCGACGTGATGTCGACGTTGATGTTAGCAATGCTGAGGCGTAAGTGAGAATATGATAAGGGCTATTGAAGGTGGCCCGAGCCTGGATGGTGTAGAGTTGAGTCAGCGTGTACGCACTTCCACGGTAACACATGGCACGTCGCTGTCATGTTATTGTTCTGAGAGGGGTGACCTCATATTTACTTCCGCGTCCTTCCTGATAAGTTGGCAGGCATCCAAAGAGACATGGAAGCGTCTTGTTACTACAGCGGTAATTCTGTGTTATGAAATCTAAGCTGAAGCACAGCTCAGAATTCCAGGCTTTTACTCCTTTCTCCGCCCAGTGTAGACACATAACCACACATGTCCCGCTTGGGTCAAGATAGCCAACTTAGTTCCACAAATAGGCTTGCACGTAGTGGTAGGGAATAGGTATCTATGGGCGCGGTGCTCCACCGGGATTCGAAGAACGTTCTTTCCAGAATATGTGATCCAATTTCCGTCATGGCTGATATCCATGAGCAAGGGTTCTGGTGTCGCGCCAATGGGACCGTATTCGGTCTGTAGGTGTGTACCCATGGTATCGTAAAACAAGTTCCAGAGATCTCCTTGGGTGGAATGTGTTTGTAAACGTACATCTCTGCGCATATCCCATGTAGTAACAACACTCGCTTTCTTTTCAAGCCGTATCGGAGACATTTGTGCGAGAAATACGCATGCAAGCTGATTTGATTCTTGTGATAAGGCCACACGATATGGGTTACCGTCTCTAACCCTGAGTGTCTTCGTGCACATGTGGCTGCTGAGGTTCCAGATTTTGACTGTGCCCTCATGATAGCAGATAATAAGCTGAGTTGAATCGAGCAACAGAGCGGTCCATTGGAGTTCTCGGTACGCCACTTCGAGTTCTTGGTAGTGTGATGCATTGTTTTTATCGCCGACGTGTTTGAGTCTTGTATCTGACAAGCTTGGTCAGCAGACGTTGCTCCAAAGTTGCTCTATCCAAACACACCTGGAACAAAGAGTGTAACTTTGCCATTGAGATTACACCCTTGATCATGGATACCTCCAGGCTGAGGGCTTCTAACCAGAAGACGTATTTGTTTCTCAAAAACGCATCGACAGAGTCCTTGTCTAATGTTTCAAGATTCGAGTTACATAAATGGTCTACCCAGTAGACGCATGAGTAGCGCGATGCAACTAAAGGATCTGTGTCGGGCTTCGTCACTTCTTCGATACCACAGCCCAAATCAGCCAAGCTGTAGATGTCTCGAAGTAGGTCTTTTGACATGGTCTCAATCGAACGTGTCAGAAATATGCGGTGAACATGATCTTTTCCACTAGGGAACACTTCTTGAACACCTTCGGCAAGGATGAAATCTTTAGCTGATTGATGAACGAAGTAAAACAGACCCGATTGTATCGTAAGGAGGGAGCCACATCGGCTAATGAGCTGTTGCACTAGGTCCGTATCATCACCGATGTCTTGTAGCTGCTTGTTCAGTGCCACCACTTCTTCTAGCGCGAGTGGCCGGTAAGCAAGCGTGACTGTTGCTAAGACCAACTTGCACAGTTCGTCGTCATCTGATTCACTTATCTGTCGCAGCATTCGCCGATAGAGAGGAGTCAGTCCAGGTGGAAAGGAGCCTATCTTGTTCAGTACGTTCCATTTCGACGTCCTTTCAAGGTCTTGAAAGACCAATGCCACCTACAGGAATGTGTCATTCGCGTTTGTTGTTAGATGCTGAAGAACCGCGTCTCGCATTCTCTTATCATACCCTTTCTGTTTTGCCAAGAGAGACATTTTCCATTGGATGTACATAGCAACAGCATTTGCCACTGAAAACGCATTCACTTCGAGGCTCAGTCTCATTTTGCTATCTGCAAAATATAGCTTCTCCTCGATGTGTGGCAAATTGCGGCTAGATACGAGCCATCGCACGCAGGTATGCTTCGTGGACTGCTTCATAATGAATTCAAGAAGCTTCGGTAGGTCGGTGGTACACTCGTCCAGGGCGTCAATGATCAGGTAGGTGGTTGGCAGATCCCTATCCTGTAGTACGCTTGTAAAAAATCTCCGAAAGGACATACCATGCATTTGGGTCCTCAAACAGACCTTTGCTCTCTGCTTGGTCGTACTTTGCTCGAGCATGGTGAATAAGCGATGGGTGTTGTGAAAGCAGCAGGAGCAATAGCCCCCTTAGCACAGCAGTAGCACTATTGATGTGCGAGTCTGCAGCCTGACAGAAGTACGATACAGTAG
This sequence comes from Parastagonospora nodorum SN15, assembly GCF_000146915.1. NCBI lineage: Eukaryota > Fungi > Ascomycota > Dothideomycetes > Pleosporales > Phaeosphaeriaceae > Parastagonospora > Parastagonospora nodorum. The sequence continues at coordinate 555,532 of NW_001884551.1, read as the reverse complement.
CTCCATGCGACGTCTTCTCCAACTCATTGACTAAACCACAGAGCAGCATTGTTTTGCCTTCCCCAGAATCACCTTCGATCCAGAGGCGACTCAGCGGGTCGTGTTGCCACTGTTCGAAGCTTCTGTGGTCTAGTATCCAGCGATAGGATTCTTGTAGTAGTCCGCCCTTGGTGTCTTCAATGCGCGTCTCGTCGTCTCGCGGGCCTGTGAGTCGTATATCTTGTATACAATTTTCGGATCTACGAACTTCATCATGAAGCCTTCGGAACGCCATTTGGGCTCCTTCGCCGTAGATAGGCCTTAATTCGACATTGATAAGGCCCATTAGTGCATATGCTCCATCTTCTGTACGTATCGTAGCTCAACACATGACATCACATGCGGGTGTTGTTGAAACTAATAGGACGTAGGTGTTAGGTCTCCTCAACATTAAAAGCACACTTCAACATCACCAAACTGTGTTCCTAATCCTTTCTCCCACTCCCGTCCCCGCTCTCAAACTCCCTCCCCTCACCAATATCACAAACCCTAAACCTCCCCTCATCTACGCCCTTCCACCTCAACGCCTCCCCCAACTTCCTCGGCGGCTCAAGCACATCCTCCTCCGTCAACACCCACGTACCCCAGTGCATCCCTAACGCGTGCCTACACTTCGTATCCACAAAGATATTCACCGCATCCTTCGGGTCCGCATGAACAGGTGACCACATCCATCGTGGTTCATACGCGCCAATGGGAATTAGCCCGAGATCAAAAGGTCCGCGGTGTGTGCCGATTTGCGCGAAGGCAGGGCAGACGGGAAGATGTGAGAATTCCTCGGAGTAGTCGTCGGCGGATGGGGGGAGAGATGGGACGGTGCGATAGCCTGTGTCGCTATTGGATTGGTTAGTATGCAAGAAGAGGGATCGAGAGGGGATGAAAGTACCCGCCAAACCAGACTTTTACGCCCCCAGATTCGACGCTCCAGCTCGCCCAGAGGGTTTTGCATTTATCGAAGGGTGTGCGGGCGCTAATGTGTTGGCAGGGCAGAGCGCCTATTGTCGCTGCGATGGAGTTCGTCGAGGTAGGTTGATCTTCATGCGAAGTCACTGAGACAGCTTTCCCTTCAGTATTGGGTTTCGATTCGAGTTTGACGTCTCTGCTTTCCCACCAGTCTAGTTCAGTTACGTTGGTGATACCACACTTTTCGAACCATATCTTGTTGCCCAATGGTGCGAAGAAATGTGCGTCTGGAAATTTCTTGGAGATGCGAAGAATAGTGGGATAGCTTAGGTGATCGTAGTGATTGTGGCTTATGACTACGGCATCGACGATGGGCATATCTTCAATCTCACACGGCGGAGGCGTGAAGCGTTTCAGCGACTTCATTTGTATTGGGGAGCAACAATCCTCGAAGACAGGGTCGAACAGCACGCGGAAACCGCTTGGGAATTCGACAAGATAGCACGCGTGGCCGAGCCATGTTGCACGTAGTTTGGGCGTCTCGCGTGTGGGAAAGAACTCTGGAGTGCGGACGGGAACCGTAGGCGGCGTAACATCCGGAGATTTTGATTGTCCAGTGATCTTGCGCCTGATGAAATTAATTATTTAGTCTGGGTTTTGGTAATAAATTGAGTACCGACCAGAGCAAAGTCTTGAAGACCTGAAAAGTGCTGGTTGGGACGTAGCTGTCCCACGGATTCGTGAAGCCCTTCCCGTCCTTCAGATGATGTGCCTTGTCTTCTATTCCTTCTGGCTGAGTGACAATTTGTGCCGGACTCGAGACCACTGCATAGAATCCTGCACCAACGCCTGCTCCGCCTATTGAACTCATCTTGATGGTTTTTGTGAAGTGTGGCTTCTGCCAGAATGCGCGGTTGCCTGATGTTATCGATGCTCTTGTTATTCGTGGACCAAACGCTAGTCTCTTCAACACTTGCAAGGGCGAACAGGCGGACATGAGAGCTCTATATGCATTACCCAGGCAATCTCATTCAGATATAAGCAGTGACCCTGTGAGATGCATTCGTCCTCTTGCATTGCGATGATATTGGTGCGTCGGAGAAAGGACGCTCCAGACGGAGATAACTAGACGGAGATTATCGTTAGTCGTTGACGTAGCTGAGCTAGTCAGCTGACTAGAAGTTAAATCATCATTGCTATTGGTTGTCATATAAGCCCACATTCTTAGCTCGTTACGGACCCGGAAGCGGCCTATCTGTCTGTCCGCCGTTCCAGGCAAGATGCTCTCGCAATTAGACACTCGTTTGTTCAACGCCATGCGCATTATTTTCGCGTTACCAGACATTGTTGTTCGAGATTAAGACTGACTCGCTGATACTTGCGACTACCCCAGGACCACGCCTCTAGCTCCAAGTCATGATCGAATTGATAGGAGATGTCTGTGTCTTCTGAACAGTGTAGACCAATCCTCGTTGTTGTTGATCTTCGCGAGATTTCTAAACGTCAAATGCTTTCTCTCATCCAGGCTTTCATTTCACGTGAACGCTGCCTCTATTGCTGCAAGGTTGGCAGGGGTGTGACGCGTTGGAGTTTGGCGTTATTCTGGTGTTTTGATTCTCCCGGCATTGTGCCGAGACCCTTCTAGATTCGGGTGATGGTTTGCGAACTTCGTGAGGGAATGGCACACTGTCTCGCGTAGCGCCATGTTCAGAAATGAGCATATCATCGCTTCCAAGATGCTGTGTTGCGACTTGTTGTGTTGCAACTTGCTGTGTTCAACTATCGGATTTGAGCTCATTGTGCGAGAGATGGTGAGGCTGGGGGCCAACATTGGCAGTCGAGCTGAAAGCCTAGATCGTGTCCGCCACCTGCAGCTAGATATTGCTTTTCGCAGTATGCAGTTCAGCTCGGGCAGCGCCAGTGGTCTATATCTGGGGGAGGAAGGGGAGGCCCGTCGATGCATCGCGACGAGAAGCCTCGATATCAACTCCACGTGAAGCGCTGAACACTTGCTACCAAGCCTCGTGCAAGGCATCATGTGGACTTTGCCAACCGAACCCCGAAAGCTTGCTAGCAAATACAATTGCGGACAATGTCGTAAGGACCGCCAGAAGGTATGATTCTCGATGCGGCAGGCAGTTTTGTTGACTAACTTGCGACCAGTGCGTGCGTCCGACACGAACCACGACATGCGAGCGATGCATACGTTTCAAGCACCACTGCGACCCGGGCAGGCTTTCGAATCGAGGACAGCAGAGTAGAAGGCGGCGTTCACCGAACCTAGATCCTGATTTACAACTGATTGCGGTATCTGGTGATGCCGTCCAACTAGCCCTCGGGATGTATGAATCGCCTGAGGTTGGCGACCAAGAGAGCGTGAGCCCGTATTCTGGGGCAACAAGCATTTCTCTGGAATCGGCGGGAGTCTCTTCTAGAAACTCTTCGCTTGATTCAACGCCCGAAATGGAACATCTGAACCTGGATTCATTTCCGAACTTGGCGATGAATTGTGGAGGTTCTGAAACCTTGGATGTTGTCGAACTTCCAGTCCACAGGTGGTTGCAAGATTCCCTCGAGTATGGCGTCGAGAACGAAACAGAATTCCTCGCGATCGACGAACCAATTCTTGCACCTTCCCAAATCTGCGTTCGGCTTTGCCCAACCCTGGTCTCGAGTCCAAACAACTGTCCTGGGCTGAACAATATGCGACCTTCGCGCCTGCGCACCCGGACGACTTTCGAAACGCGATTGGAGAATCGCATCGTGCGGCTATGGGACAGTTACGAGGCATTCACACTTACAGATGCACGTACGGGCGTTCTGGCGGTGACACCTCTATTCGCCGCCACCTTCTCGGAGCTTTTTCGTTGGTCGAGGCAAATGGCTGAAGACGGTGTATGTTGAGGTTCGACAAGTCGTATTAGCATGCTTCGCTGATCTCTCTTACAGGATAAACTAGTGAGCCTGACCCGGTTCGCATGTGGCGCGGCGGATGCCTGGATGAATACCAAGCTCCACCCAAGCACTCGAACCGAATATCTCAAAGCATACAATCATTACGATTGTGAGGCGCGAAACAGTCTTTGGCGAGCAGTCCATGAGTTCGCGCAGAAAGTTCGGGAAGGACAAATGCCCGACGTGATGCCATTGTACATCGCTACTTTCCTTCATCATGCAGCCGGAGTAAGTTGACGCATACCAAATATAGTAGGAGAGGACTGACATGATGGGTAAAAGGCATGCATAAGAGGGGTTATGGATGTAGATGCAGCTATGGCGGCATTCAAGTACTATGATGGGTTCACGGCTGGATTTCCGATCAGAATTTTGCGATCGCCAACCTCTGATGGCCGATGGGCGGTGGATATGCTTGTGAGTCGCTTATGATTTTGATATTTCTCTTTGCTCATGTGTAACAGCTTGCGAACAACGATCGAGACCCAGGCATGAGAATAAGTTCCTTGATGTTTGCTCTGGGGAAGGCAAGGTTAAGATTCGATCGACAAGAAGGGCTGTGTTGAGACGTTAAGGGTTGGTGAGACTGTGAAGGAGGAAGAGAAGGTGAAAGACTGGTGGGACTAAGAAGAAGGACAAAAAGGAGAAAAAAGAGAAGCGGGACGGTAAGAAGGTGCATCAAAGACTGCGTTATAATCATGACATAAGAAGACGCTGTAGCACAGACTGCCTGACACCTGCTCTAGTATAAAGTATCTGAATCAATGAACAACGATGGTTTGACGGGAGATTTAATAGGAAGTACGATCAGAGATCAAGAGAGGGTTGTCTAAGAGTACGAGGTGATTGAGACTGAACCCTAAGACCTATCAGGTTCTATATATGACCAGGACTGCACTCAGCTCGAGCGTATAAGTAGAACGCTAGCGGAGATCCACCGTTGCTGGTAGCTCTTCGTCATTCGTCATTCGCTGTTCGTTGTTCGCTGTTCGCTGTTCGCTGTTCGCTGTTCGCAATTAGGTTAAATCCAGCTCTGTGGCGATCCTGCATGGATTGCGGCTGAGGGCCGCCCCACCTTTCAACACTTGCGTCCCGTGCCGCTCCTTCTACCACCGAACCGAACCTTGTCAACCTGTTCGTAGACTCCTCAGCTACGAACGCACGGAAGCCCTTCATCGAGATTCCTAGTCTTTGCACGACCATGCAGCGACGACTCAGCCTTGTTGCGTGCTGTCGAGCCCTGACTCTATGCAACATCAACGTTACTACCTCCCAGGTGCTTTGAGCGAATGGGAGGCTCTGATTTCGACATCCCACTGTCTTTGGTAGAGTAATAGCTTGAGAAACATCAATATATATGTGCGTATAAGCTTAATGGGCGAAGAATAGGGAGACGGATGTGGTAGCAGATGTAGATGGACTAGGAACGGTGATGATGAATGAGGAAATTAAAGCTCCTGTTTTTGTACAGACTGATCGTCTTTAAATCTTAATTGGATCCTGTATGCCTATGGTAGTCGAAAGTCCGTATTTGATCTCACTTTGGTTCGATCGTCAGAACGATCACTTGCTCAACCTAGTATAAGATCGCAAAAGAAGAATGTCTCGCGAATTCTCATACACAAAGAGACTAATGGAGCAGAATGGTTAGATAGACAAACTTTCACATTCGTGAATCCAACGGTTCTCGTCGTTGAACGATGGCTTCTACACCGAGTGTGGGAGGCGGAAAATTCAATTGAAGATTTTTTATTAGGGTTTAAAAAAGTATGATAATTCGTGAAATGTGCTTATCGAAATCAAAACGGCCGAAAAATAGCTATCAAAGCAATCATCATCCAAAATAACAGCCACAAGTTGCCTCGAAATGCCAGGAAACTGCGAGACTTCGGTGATCCTCCTCTTGTATGAACATGATCGATTTTCTTTCGTGGGGGTTGATTATGGCCGAAAGTTGGGTGGGTCGCTTCCCTCATAGCGACGTTCGAATCGTCGTTCCTAGTCTCGCGGACTATCGCTTTGTTCGAGTCGTCGTTCCGAGTCTCACAGACTATCAGTTTGTTAGAGTCGGCATTCCTAGTCTCGCGGACAATCGCTTTCTCGTACGCTGGAGGCGCCTCCACAACATCTTGAATCTTCTCGTGCTCCAGTTGACGTCTTTGGAGCTCTTCTTGGATGAGTCGTATCTTCTGTGTTGACAAAACGACCCGACGTCCACCGGCTCTGGAAATTGAGCCAAGAACCATAGGAACAACAATGTCATCGTCGATGACATTTCCCACTAGTTTTCCCGTTAAACTGAATAGGGCACCGGAGATCTTGACTGCGCGACCGACTTTGACTTGTGTGCCCTTTACTTTCAGTTGTTCATGTAACTGGCTGTCTGAATAGCCCCGAATGCGGGAGGCGTACTCTGCGTCAGTGAGGTTGAGGAAATCGGAAACGACCATGATGTAGATTGTTGTAAAACTGTGTGTCTTGTAAGTTCTTACTTCAGGAATGGCAGTTTCCTTTATATAGTAATTTCAGAAGGAGCTGTCTTAGATATTGAGTTGTGACTCGCGTGCTTAGTCCGTCGTCGAGTGAGTCGTGATGCCGTGAGGCTTGATATTGATTGCATTGAAACGCATCTCTGCGATTTAGCGGATGTTGTATGCAGAAACTACAAGGATCCAAAATTGGTGTTCGATGTGTACAACTGGCGCGATTTCTAAAAGAGAGTTGCGAATACTATACCATGGAAATCACCAATTAGATCGTTGTGGCGTTCACCATAGCGGTCCGGACGGCTGAGCTTTGCTTCCGCAGTCCAAGAAGAGGTGCATGCAGGTCGGCGCCACTGTGGGAAACGTAATGGTCCTCACCTACCTCTGCAAGGAAGACCTTACCCTTTGCGCGCCGTTCGCTTTACACCTTTCGCTGTTCGCTGTTCGCTACTCATGTCTCGTGCCATGCCTCGCTTATCGTGCCTATAAGTTACTCAATTCTCAGCCGCACCTAGACTCGAGGTCTCAAAGCGACTAGGCCTCCAATCAGCAAACTAGCGAACTACGAACTGCGAACTGCGAACTGCGAACTGTGAATAGCGAACTGCTAGCAGACTTTCAATACGCAAGATCGTAACATTCCTTCTTGAAAGCCTTAATAGTCTGTTTGCTTCAGGTTTGAGTCTCGCAGCCGTTTCGAGACGAGTTTGCGACATCACACCCGTCTGCCCAATGCCATGCGGATTACTTTCGTGCTACCAGGCATCGTTGTTTGATTAAAAGCGAAACACGCATCTCTCCAGTCTTGTCTCGTGCTACCAGACCCAATCAAGCTAGCTCAGAAATTACAGGAACCCGTGCGTGTGGAACGGAGAAAATTGCGTTTGTTCGTTGAACTCGCTTGTAATCGCGGCCTTCTGTTTGCATACACTGCGTGCGTGTTAGGACAACATCAAATTTTCGCCCGTTCAGAACATGAAACACATACCTTCATGGTCCTATGTTGGTGCACTCAACATGCGCCTTGTTGAATGAGTTTGCAATTTTACCTGGGAAGTTCAACGGCACGCGGCCTCTTGAGTTTCCCTAGTAACGTGGTAGACAACAGGTATCTATACAGTATCTTTCTCTGTTGTTTGAACCTGACCTGCATCCGCCCCGAATAGTCGCCATTGGCGTTTCACATCCATATCAATCTTCCCAGAATTCGATGGAATGAGTATCTCCCTCCCAGTAAACTCACTCGCATACATCACGAGATGTTTCTAGTAGCAATTAGTGTGCACTCTTTACTGTACAATGACAAGTGACAATTTATTAGACTCACCTTTCCTAAAGTCAATTTGATCGAGCCTTCCAACCAACGCATCGGCTTGTAGACCTTCATGTTGCTCTTCCCTTTGATTAGAGACAGGATATTGTCCGCAACAACGAGGGTCTGCATGTAACCCGCTCGTGCCATCTTCGGTCCACCAGACGCTGCAACGTCGCCAGCGGCAAAGATGTTTGGAAAACGCTCATCGACGATCTGAAGTGTTGGTCGAACAAGAATGTGAGAAGAATTTTTCGAGATCGACTCCAATGACAAGTTAGAAACGACTGAGCTGTTTGGCCGCTGACCAGTACATGGGATCTGCGTTGCGTGAGTTGAGTAATGCAAAAGGCTTCGGATACCAAAGGGTCAACTTACGATGAGATCAAAAATCTCCTCTTTGCCTTGTTTCAATTTGAGTGTGTGACTACCCTCCATGATCTCTGGCCGCTCGTTGAGCCAGATCTCGACACCCATATCAATGAGCCTCTTTGTTACATACTCATGTAACCGTTCCCCGAAACCTGGCAGCAGCCTATCTCTTGAATGTAAAAGCACGACGCTTTTCTCCGGATAGAAGTCCTTGATGTCGCTCGCGAGTTCGATACCTACCGCGCCTCTGCCGACAACCGCGATTCGCGCCGCCTTCTCGATTGTGCTCTGCAACCCTCTCAACTCTCCTTGTGCATCAAGACTCTCCGTCGCCGCAACTTTACTGGGAAGCGCTGATGACGTGCCAGTGGCAATCACTAGGTATTCATATTCCAGCTCCTTTCCACCCTCCAGTCTGACAACGCGCGCATCCACATTATCGACCTTTCCCTGCACAAACTCAAATATACCCTTCGGTGCTCCCTTTGCCAGCCCTTCATATGGAATGAAAGCAAATTTCTCGTAACCTCCAACCACGCTGAATCTCGGAAAGGCGAACACGTAATTAAAGTGTGAATTCTTCTCGATAAGAACAACGCGATATCCAGTGGGCAGCGTTTCGGCCAGGTGTTTTGCTGTGAAATAGCCGGTGAAGGAACCACCGACTACGACCACATTCTTTGACTGCGAGGGCGGCAGGGACTTGTAGGTATAACGGTGGACAATAGCTGCGAGTTTATGGGTTAGGGCAGACAAGGCAAACGAGGGCAAGTCTCGTAGCAGGAGGTAAACAAGATTGAGAATGTCAGAAAGCATGGTTGACAAATGTTGGTGGTGGGAAGTGATGCTCACCTAGGTTGAACTCCCAGTGAAGCGGGCCCTACGCCGTCCATACTCTTTCAATTTCTGGCTTTCTCAGTGAATTGGTCGGAGCGGAGATCTCGGAGCGCGTTGGAACCCGAAGACGCGAATACGGAGTCATACATACCTTGGGCGATTGGTTTATCTGATGGAGCTAGAGATGCAGACCCCAGCTTTCAACCAATTGCATACCGAGTCGCACTTCAGCGAGTCACTTGAGAGCCATTTTCGGCCTAGTTGATCGTTCAATCAGATAAGTTTACGTGATGTCCGATGTTCGTCCGTGGGAGTCAGGAGCCGGCAGACTCGTTACCTGCATACCTTAAGTTCAGAACATGGAACGCGCCTCTTCATTCTCCTATGTCATTACACTCAATATGCACCTTAAATAACAAATTTACAAAAATACCCTAGAATCTCAAAGGTACGCGATTGACCTATTGAGATACCCTAATAAAGTCGTTGCTTAGACCTCACCAGCACAAGATAAACTCTTGCGCCGTAACAATTTCTCTACTCCCTTGGTTCAGCATTTCCCCTCTTATGAGCCCATGGATGTAGCATTCTCCGATAGCATGGTAGAGATCATGACCACATGGCCTCAAGAGCACCGGGCACTTGCATCCTAAGAAAATGGCCACGACATCTCCTGGACGAACAGCTACTGGAGCTAAGCCCAGAAAGCCTGTTCCGGTTATTATAAGAGCCCTTTGGTTCAAGGATAGTATAGCCAAACGCATGCATTGCAGGGTCATTATAATATTCACACTCTTCTTGCCGGATTTGGGGGGCAAAGCTTCGCAACGTCTGGCCTCCAATGCAGAATCCCTCGTTGTGTTTTCTGAATACATGAAATTTTGGAAAATAGCGCGAATGCGTGAGGTCGAACCACTCCGGATTCGAAGGGGAGTTGGCACGAATGGTGTTAGTGTCGCATCCCAATATCCAAGGTACCTCAAGAAGAGGCTGCTCGGTCGCTCCGGGATGGTCCATCAGTAAGGTCCGGTGAAGTGCGTCTGAGGTTCCATCGCCGTATCTTGTCAAAACATTACTTGATTGGGTAGAGTGGCACAAGTCCCCGCGTATACGCAAGAATACTTTTGGCAATATGGCCATGGGCACAACTTGAAGTAGACATTATGCGTCATTGCCGACTGCGCCAAGGAATGCAGATGGAACAATGAAATAGTCGCGCGCAAAACACCGCACGTGTCGCTGAAACCGTCGCTTCCCCTTCTCTTTGATTCAACCTTCTCAAACGACACTCGTGGTGAGCATCCTCTTACTCAAAGGGTTCGGATTGAAACGTATCGCAGAAAATTACCCCAAGGTAACCGCCGGAAGTGAAAAAGAAGTCAGTTGGCATATTGTTAGATCACATTGCAAGAGGATCAAGGTCGATGATTCTTCCATGCGGCTTTGCCGCTTTCCAAGATGTTTTTCGCATTTTTGTCGCTACTGATGTGGCCTCTGCTGTTTCGCAGGTATACGCTAAGTGAATTCACCCCCCTGTTGCCCAAACATGCCCTGTGGTATAGAAACGATGAAGGAAAAAGGTATAAATTCGCCGCGTGAGACGAGGTAAGAAAAAGAAAACGCCCGTCGATCTGATGCCATTAATTACAACCGAACACTGCGGAAGGCGACGATCAAGGGGTATTCAAGTCGTAATCGGAAAGACGTGAAGAATGGATCCTGTGGCGATGATCTGTTTGGCATGACATTTTTAGTGTTGCCATGGTGTGTGGCGAACAAATGCCATCCATAGTGAGACCAACAAGTATCCGGGAGCTACTCGGTGTGTCGAGGGCCAGCTCCAAAGAAAGAACATTAACCGGTGCAGGGGAACCTCCAAACCATTCTTGAGGTGATGCGCGCAAAAAGAGAAAGTCGTAAAGGTGAGAGCTGAAGCCAAACGCCTGGAGCGTTAGATGGCAGCAGCAGCCAGAAACAGAACATTGCTTTGTGACTCAGTGGTCAAAGGAACAGAACGCCAACCGCCCCCAATTTCGCTGTACGTGCCTGAAAAACCATAAACAATCCGGTGTCTAGAACGTGATGCCGAGGAGAACAAAGGAACAACGACCCGGAGAAAGGAAATAGAAAATCTATCATGCAGGATGATCGCAAGCCTTGTGCGTTTTCGTAAGATCCGGAGTGGCGCCAATATGCGTGCAAATAGCGAAAAGAATGGACCGCTTCTGTGCGTCGAGGCGAAGGTGCCGAATTGGACGTCGGAGGCTTAACTCGAAGGTAAGAGTAAGCCGATCGTGTCCGATCGTGTATCCAGTATCCGAGATCGAGCTGAGGCAAATGCGGCTGGAAGGAGCCAGGATAGTTGAAGAAATAAACGTAAACTTTTTGAACAGATGAAGCGCTAACATGGATCGAGGTCGAATATCGTAGTATTTTTGAAGGGTCGAGATGCAGACTGCCATGCTCTCATGTCGGCGGCAGCCCCTAGACTGCGACAGCCTGGGGTCCATATCCAGCAGCCATGAAGTAGGGCGCATGTCGCTGAGCACAGTAGACACATCCGCAGTTTACACTGTGCTGGTTCCAGACGGACGTGTTGTACTGAGGAGCGTACGCAGGCGGGCCATAGTTGCCAGGCTGGTGTTGCTGGGGCTGGGGAACAGGCTGAGACAATGGAGGGAATCCAAACATAGTGCGACGCGAGTATCCCTCGGCCGCTCCCCAAGCTCCGGTAGCGCCGTAGTACTCTGGGGTAGTAGGACCTGTAGTGGGCGCAGACGCAGGTGAATGCTCAGACCTCCAGGGATCATACTGAGAATAGCTGGGGATGTTGAACGACGTCTGGGGAAGACTGCGCAGACTTGGGCGTGTAGTCATATGACGGCGGGTTGAATGACTGCTGCATGGGCAGAGGCGGGAGCGGCTTGTTGGGGTTGAAGGACCGACGGTGTATCGAAGTGTCGATGGGGCTGAGCTTGTTGCTTCGACCAGCGCGAGCAGCAGCATGGTTCCTGGAACTCCTTCCATTGCTCGGACCAGTACTTCCAGCCTTGGTGCTCAAGAGGGTCGCGGTGGAGCTTGTAGTCAATCGCATTCAGCCACTCCATCTCAAGGCGGTTCAACTCGTCCACGCGGATGCCGCTAACCTCAGACCAAGACCTGTTGATGAAGGTATTGTCGTCCAAGAATTTGCTACCGAGCACGAGGGCGATGGTGAGGAGACGGAACAGGTGAGTGTCCGTCTTGGGCTCAGCGTACAGCATAGGCATCCTCTTGCCAAGATAGAACATGCTCAACAGAATTGTCGCGGAAGGCAGTCTCGTCGCGCACAGGACCTGGTGTACCCACTTGCGGAAAGATATAGGCGCCATGCGGCCTGGGGTGATGAGGCGAAGAGCGGTTTCGCAGACGAAATCAGTCATGACGTCCATGTCGTAGTCAAGTTTCGCCGACACTCCACCAACAGGCTTCTCTTCCTTGACGGGTGGCTGTGTGCGCTGGCTAAACTCGTGTGCCCGCTGAGCTTCAGCCATGGAGTGGCCTGACTGGACACGCATTGGAGGCAGAATCGCGGCTCCGTTGGACTCATAGAACGAGCTGGGCGGGGGTAGACTGGGCGGCGCGGTGCTGAGGTAGGTACCAGCCTGGGGATACATGGGTGGCATGGCCATGGCAAGCTGGCCGTAGCGGTCTGCAAAGTCGTAGCCCTCGTCCTGCTGTCGGATCGCCGGCTGGCCTGCATAGGCGTTCTGCTGCTGGTACTGCATGCCGCCGCAGCTCTGGTGGTAGCTCGGAACGAACTCGGGAGGTGTCAGTAACTGCCGCGGCATGTTCTGACGAGGATAGAAGGACGGCATGCTGGGTGAGAGCTTGTCGCAGAAGAACGAGAGAGACTGGCGATGAACCTGCGGAATTTTATTAACGAGCGCACTCAGGCAGTGACTGAAGTGACCTTCAGTTGTCGGGCGTGACGTACAGTCTCTTCGTTCCTGGCCGCTGGGGGTGGTGAGCGCACGCTCTTTGGGGGTCTACCGACGCTCTATAAGGAAGCGCTCATGCACGAACGGAGGCAGGCGTAAAGAGAAAGTGGTTTGCGTGAGATGAGACAATCGGGAGAAACGTATGGAGATCGTGAAGAATATTGTCGTGCCCAAACAATGCGGAGCTAGTCGGCGGTGTGCTGTCGGCAAGCCGGCAGTCGCAAAGCAGTTCTGAGCCGCACGACGCGGTGTGCGCGTCAAAAATTCGGGTGCGGTCGACGCGTGCGTGAACGCGGGTGAAACGAGGCCGGGGCGAAGTCTAAGTGAATAGATCGCCTGTGATGCTCGGGAGGCGTGGCGGCCGGGTGAGGTGAAGAGGCAGGTCAGGTCGCAGGTTGGCAGTTGCCGGTAGCAGGTCGCAACGTCAAGAAAAGCAACGCTCGAAACAAGATGCCGAATACAATGCAGATGCAGTCCCAAGCCCTTGCCGGAAGACGAAGTGTTGCACGATCAAAGGGAGGCGGAGACGGAGGCGGGTTCACCAGAGGGCGGTCCGGGGTTTGTTGACCTGTTAGGCAGGAAATTAAGCTGTCAGAGCGGTCGGCTGGGGTCGCAACCACGAGATGCGCGAAGCAGTTCCAAGGGTCCGTTGGCAAAGCCCAGTGCTGCGGCTGCGGCAACAGTCAACGCCGAGCGAAATGCTGAGGTCTGGCTGCTGTTGGATGTGCTGCAGTCGAGAGAGCCGAGGGTCCGGGGGTCTGAGCGTGACGAGGGTGGCTGCGCTGAGTGGCCAGAAGGAAAACCAGCCCGCTCTTGCGAAACAGTCGGATGCTCAGCGCCGGAGACGGAGGGGAGGGGGATGAGGTGAGGATGGGTGAGGACGCAGAGGACCAGAGGTGAGAGAAGGGGAAACGGCCTCTGAGTATGGTATGGAGCGCTGGGCAGTGTGTTCGCTGCTGGTCGCCCAAGCGAAGAGCTAGAGTAGTACTGGACTGGCAAGGCTCCTGGCCCAGTGCGCCTGCGTAATATCGTTCATAACAGCCCTGACCCGTCCATTCACTGGGCGCATGCGGTGAAAACTCTGCCTCTTCCAGTCTAGCCTTTCATAAAACCGACCCCAGCCCGCGAAGCGCGGCGACGGCCACTCAGCTTCATGACACGGCTCGCCGCTCAGGAGCGCTGCAGGCACGAGTCGAATGACTGCACATTATTTCTGCATTCCCCCTAATGCACCCGCCAGCGAAGAACCGCCAATGAACGCATCCAGGGTTGCCCTCCAACCTGGTCCTCTGAGCGAGCCACGTAGCTGACCCTCCGCACTCCCTCTCTCCGTGGAAACCCGTGCAATCCTTTTGCAGTGCCATCCCCATTTGGCGCCGCCGCATGCATTAGCCCGCTTACAGGAGCGACGGTGGGAATGTCATCTGCGCCGACTCCCTTCGAGTTCCCATGACAGCGCCAGCCCGGAGTCCCAGCGCCCAGTAAATTTAGAAGCGGACCGTGTAGATGAGAGACAAATTGCAGCTCGCCGCCCAGCGCCTCTGGATACGCGTCGCGCTCCTTCATTCGCGATAGTTGTGCGGCCTTGTGCTGGCCCTCGTTTGCGTAAAACGTGATGCGTGTGCTGGCCTGGCCTGGCCTGCCCGCATGGGCACAGGACTTTCCGCCTGCTGCCGATAGCGCGTGCGTTGAGAATGTTGGCGGTGGGCACGATGGATCCCACGGCATCTGCGTCTGGGGCTAAGGGACCAAAGTCGGCTCAAGGCCCTGCGCAACGCCGCAACGTGCATCGTTGATGATGAGAGCATCACCTTGGGTGTCTGCACATCGGCCCAAATGCAACTCCCCATCGCCCATCGCCCGTCGCTCGTCACTCAACGGCGGCGGCGGCGAGACCGGGCAGCCGTCGCTGGTCAGCGTCCACACGCGTGAGCGTCATTACACATTCGGCCGCCATCCCTCCTGCTCGTGCATCCCACCACGCTGCACACGAAGCGTCATTCGCGAGTGGCAAACACAGGGCCTCGCCCACTGCTCCACTCCACACCTGGGGCTTGTGGGTTCGTAATCAAGCGCTCACATGAAGAAAAAAAATTAGCACTCGTGTGAGGATATTTCAAGGCCTGCCCGCAAATGCTCCCACACCAGCCAAGACCATTTCTCGCCCGCCCATTCGCTGATATGCAGGCGGGCCGGCACCAACGTCAGGGCACCGGTGATCGATCGCGGCACTCACTCATGGGATCTGCTTGTAGGCAGCAGAACATCGTGTCCACGTTACGCAGTTGATTCACACTTCCATGTTTCCATGCTTGATGACGCCAGTGAGCAAAGGTTGCCTAGATGACTGCGCACTGTACCGCGTGCGCCCCGCTCGGGTGGTACGGTTTCCTTCAGGCCTGCCTCGTCGTAACGAAATTCGTGTCATATACACACAGCGAAGAAGACTTTCGCCCAGATTGCACACACTATCTGTTCCGTGGACGTGTCTCGGTATCACATGAATCCAAAAACGCCTGAGACCTTTTTCCCAATCCGAGAAGCCATGCGTCTGCACGTGGACTCGTTCATGATCCAAGAATTCTCGGACCTTCCCCAAACGCCCGGTCGCCGGTGTAAATGCTCAATGAAGAATGTGCGTCGGACAAACCTTCGACGCACCATATCCGCAAACTGAAAACATGTCGTTTACGTTTAGTTCATTTGCTTGATCAGTTCGTTGATCTTGTCTTCTCTGTTGCCCAGGTCACCACCTTCGATGAAGTGCTTGAACTTCCTCTTGTGGAAGCCGCCCGTTGGGCTGTTGAGCTTGAAAGGCCAAAGGAAGTTCGAAGCCTGCTTGAAGTTGGGACCGACCGTAAAAATCTCGTGGATGAGATCCTCCATACAGATCATGCCGTACTTGCCGAGGTTCTCCTCGATGATTTCGTTGTCGGTGAGCGGAAGACGCTGCTTGTCAACCTTGCCATACCCGCGCTCTAGAAGTGGCGTTAGTATGTAGGTCGATCCCCATGTGTCGCGAGACAACTTACTGTAGATGAGTTCGCGGACGGACTTCTGGTTGGGGTATCCGTAGGCGACGAATGGCTCAACAATCTTCAGCATCTCCAGTGTGGCTTTGGTGAGCCTGATGAAGACGCCATTGTTGATCTGCAGCAAGCGCAGCAGCTGGAGAGTCTTGCGCTTCTTGGGATCAATCTTGTTGATACCCTTTATCCGCACGACGAAAGCGAGCTTGGCCTCGGCAGGAACGTATAAGCTGTCCGACTTCTTGGCCTCGCGCGACAACCGTATCTTCTCCTTCTCTGCATCGCGGTATTCCTTCACATACTTCTCCGCCCTCGTGAAGATGACCTCCCGCTTCTTCTTGCTCTTGTCTGCCTCATGTTAGCACTGTCCAACAGTGTCAAGTGTGCCACGAGGATCGAGAGAGGTAATTGTATCATTCCCGAAAGATGGTTAACAATTCGACAACATTGACCGTAGTCTAGCCGATAGTGTGGTAGTTATAATCATCACAATGGCTCTCTCGTATCGACGGTGGCAGGGTAATGTATCGTACCTCGCTTCTCCTTAGTCGCAAGCGCGCGCTCCTCGCGGGCTTTCTCCTGCGATTTCCGCTTTTTCAGCAGCGTCTCAGGAACGAGGATGTCGTTCTGAGTTGGGACGCTTCTACTGAGGGTCAGTCAATGCTACGACTGTAATGCTTGCGAAGCTGTGTGCAGCGCGCGGGGCGACTCACGATTTGGACGCCATGGTTGAGCTGCGGCGTTGGCTGTCAAATTTTAGAGCTCAGAAATTCTTCAAAAGTTCGAATCAAGCCAAGGCGCTAGGCTAGCGCCAGACCCCACTCCTTTAGCCCAACTCGCAGGGTCC
Organism: Parastagonospora nodorum SN15; assembly: GCF_000146915.1. NCBI lineage: Eukaryota > Fungi > Ascomycota > Dothideomycetes > Pleosporales > Phaeosphaeriaceae > Parastagonospora > Parastagonospora nodorum. The sequence continues at coordinate 538,772 of NW_001884551.1, read as the reverse complement.
CTCCAGCCACGCCGGCCTCTCATCATGATTTTGTGCATTGGTACGAACGTGTCACAGACATCATGGTCTCGTTTATGTCCCGCCGTATGGCTTCTGGCCATTCAGTATCACAACGCTCTTTTGAAGTCGTTTTCATCTTCGAAACTTGCTGCAGAGATTGCTGCCGAGTTTATGGTTCAAACAGAACAGATCTTGGTCCAAGAATGACCCTTACTTGAGGTGGGATCACGATGTGCAGCACATCTGCGGCGTGGATGTGCCCAATATGCAAGTCCAGCAGCCTCGGGGCAATACCGCTCACAGGATTTTTCTATGGTTCTGCACGTCAGCAATGTAGAATAGCCATGAGTTTGCAAGCCTTTGAGACTGCTTCCTGAACAAATACATAACTTATGTAGTATTGGTATGCTGCGACCCGGCGATACAACCGCCATCTCCTGTCCGGAATGCCGCCAGCAAAAACTCGCCAATCATGTACGGTGGCAAACAAAAAGAGCCAATGTAACATTGCAACGCGTTAGACACAAACTCTTTGTTTGTTTCATGTCATTTTCTTCGTGAAGTCGTCTCTGGTAGGTGAGACACCACTACGGAGCCGGGTCATACAACAGCTTGATGTCCTCACGCTCATCATGGGCCACGGCTGTTTTAAAGGACATACATTCGTGCACAATCAATGATAGACTGCATACAATGCAGGCTTTGCGCGATGCATACCTGACATACAGACATAGTTGCATTGTCTCAGCGATTGTCTCGACTTCTTTGTTCACTTCCCATCATTTCAACGTTTCTCGACACGAAATCTTCTAAACCATCCAAAGCAGCAGACAACGCAATGGAGCAGCACACATCCCTTCGTGCAAATCCTTACATTTTAGCGTGCCGGTACTGGGACTACATGAAGGAGCATCCCAGGCGGAAAAATGAAAAGCTCAACTTATACTACGAGAGGCTCCTTGCTAATAAGCCTTCACCGGACCTAGAAGCTACAGATGATCGATCGCGGGCGATCCGGTATGCGAAGGAGCACTATGAAAGCTTCTACGAAGTGCGGGACATCGAGTGCATCATTAAGTGGCTGGACGAAGACGACGCAAATCCGAAGGCGAAGCCTGTCCTCATCGCTGGTAGCCCAATGCAAAGACTTTCTTGAATGTCGGGATTTCTTTATCCTTCCGCGGAGGTGATGAAAATACGTGGGAAAAAGATCCGGCATGATCCACACATAGCCCTCCTTGATGGTTCACGCCACATCAGCGTGTGCAAAGCCACCGGCAACGTCTTGTCATAATCCAAATAAGCTACAAGAATGCGGCTATACTTCCCGCAAAGGGTTCAACGTTGATGGGCGCTGCCGTTGGCCGAACACCAGGTCCGTAACGGTCACATTCCAGACATCACGACTGAATCCGGACAAGACCTCATGAGCTTCAATCGCTTGGCAACATCATCACGAAGAACAAAGATACTATCTGAAAGCGGTCCACAAGATTTTCTATTCCTGTACAACTCCCAAATTCTTTCAGCTTCATGTTGCTATGCTTGCAAACGGACACCTGGGCATGGTTTAACGCGATATAAAATGCACGCGGTGCGTGAAAATAATGACTGGCATCACTCGCTTCTCAAAGACATCAGTCACTCAGAGACAATTCAGATATATATTTGTGGTTTCATAGCTACTTTTCCAGATCATCAGCACTCATCCCTACAACCATAACACCTTTAGACCAGTTCAACCTCCATACACTACTATCGCAGCAATGGCCGGCTACGCTGTAATTTCCTCCTCTAGCAGCCTCCTGCCTGCTTCGTCAACACCTATCGGTTACCCCGTCGGTTCGACAACACCTATTGGTTACCCCATTGCATCGCCCTCACCCTACCCTTATGACATTGTCAAGCCCATCGAGAGCCTAGGACAATGCTCTGTAAGCTCTCAACCCAACACTCCATCACTCATCCATAGTACTAATGAGTCTCTCTAGCAAACTATCATCTTCGAGTGCATCGCCGACAGCCCCTGTGCGCCCAACGATTTCCCCTGCATCTGCGTGCAACTCAGCACTCTCGGCGTGCAAGCCAAGATCAGCGGTAAATGCTCCTCCGAACTCGCTCAGTACACTGCTTTCCAAGCCAGTGTCTGCGCCGGGGGTTACACGCCCACTTACTCCCACGGCCCTGTTCCAACTCCTTCGCACTCGAAGCCCGCCCCGCCTCCAGCTCCGGTTTACAACACCACCGTTGTTGTGCAGAACGCTACTACCGTCGTCCCCGTTCAGGTTATTACTACCCACGTCGTCATCACTGAAAGTGGTAAGCCGACTACCATCCAGACTGTCGTCCCTGTTCCCGTTGTGCCTACTGGACCTGCCGCGCCTCCTGCGCCTCCGGCTGGATACCCTACTGGACCTGCTCCCCCTCTGTTCACCGGCGCTGCTACTACGGTGAAGATGGGTGCGTTTGCCGGTGCGATCGGATTCTTGGGTCTTGTTTTCGCTGGATTGTAAGGGTTTGAAACGATTTAGGCGCCTTGGATTGGGCAGTTCTTTTGGGTTTTCCTTTCTCGTGGGTTTTCCTTTCTCGTGGGTTTTCCTTTCTCGTGGGTTTTCCTTTCTCATGGGTTTTCCTTATTGTCTCGGTTGGGTTGGGTTGAGAAGGTTAGAAAAAGAGTAATTTGTAATGCTTAGAGGAAAATTGAGTGAGCGTTCACTGAAAGTTTATGTTGTCTGGTTACTTGTGATGACAAATGTTTCACTGACGACCTCAGTACTTTTGTGGAAAAGTTGGGTTGATACATCTCAGTGACATATTGTTTATGCAGGACGGTAAGAATAAGTAGTTGGCGATTGAGTTCGCTGAGGTCGAGACAGATGTAGCTTTCCTTTAGCATTGTTACGTGGAGAAACGAACCATCGGAACTATTCGCGCTGTTCCATTCCTTCTCGTTCGTGAAGATGATATGTGCTAAATGCTGCGGTATTAACAGAGTGTTCTCGATCCTGGTCTGAAGCGACCAGTATGTTCTATGACCATAAGATAGAAGATTGCAGTGTTTGAACGTCATGTGTATTCATTGAAGGTGCCATTACATTTGCTTACACGGGGTACTTCATAGAAATTGCAATCCTCGTACCAACCCGTATGCAAAATGTGTTCGCCATATCTCGTAACTGTTAATCCTGGTGAGACATAACCGACATGTCACTGCTGCAGAGACCATTCGCGTAGCCTTAAGTCCTCATGTCTGTATGCCTTCAATTCTCCTGCGTCTTCCGTAGAATCGTCTTAATCATTTCGTTGCCGAGCTTTGTCGCCTCGGGGAACCGGGGCTCAAAGTACTTCTGGATCTTCTCAAATTTCTCACGGTATCCGTCGAAGTTGCCCAGATCGACACGGGAACTCCAATCTCTAGCGGCAAATGTAAATTCGAGATCGTCGGCGCGAAAGGTGTTGTCGTCAATCGCGGTCTCTATGGCTTCCTCGAGGAGCGTTGGGTTGCGGAAGAGGTATTCTGTGATTCCCAGCCACATGCGGGAAGGCTATTTTACGTTAGACTAATGATAGACACATGACGAGGGTATATCGACGTACTGGAGTAGAGCAGATCATATGATCATAAGGAACGATTCCCAGCTTCCACCAACAGTCTACCATGGCTAGCAAACTGAGATGGTTGTTCCTGAGCTTCTTCTCAGGCAAAGCGCCGAGACTGAACTGGTCGAGAAGATCATCCCGCAGCAACAACTGCTTCCCCGAGTTCTCATTTTCTCCAAACACGGCTTTGCGTGCAGTGTGTATTCTGTTCCTCAGCTCCTCACGGTTCCCAGCAAGCATGAGCTTGAAAAGCTCAGTGACTGACTCAGCGTACTGCTTGATCTGTTTCTTGGCATCTGGGTTCATGATAGCGAGACCTGCGTAGACGTGCCACTTGTTCGAGTAAATGCGGAGAGTGATGTTTTGTTTGACGTTCTCGATGCCGCCGACGTAACGGCTCGTTTCCCAAGGGAACTGATTGTTTGCGGACCATGCTGCGCCCATGCTAAGGAAAGCGGCATGGGTGACGGCCTGTGTGTCTGCTGTTATGCGGTCGTGCTGCTGAGCTGTGAGGTAGACGTGCTTGGATCTAAGACAAGACATGACGTTCTCGACAAAAGCGAAGTCGGAGTCGGATGCGCGGTGCTTGATCAAGACTAATGGCTGGCCCTTCGTGTCGACACCTGGGCCATGAAGCGAGTGGACGCAGATGATGCTGACATCTTCGGGCAAGTTCTTCTCAAAGGCATCAATCTCTGGGGCTTTACATGATGTCTGCCCTCCAACTATGGCACCGACCTTGGTGGCTATACGGATGGGTTAGTACATGGTCAAGGTAGTCGCGGAAGCATCGTACATGGACCAAAAGCTTTCGCGACGGCATCGATGTTCTTCGCCTCGACACTGTAGATGATGAAGTCGCTGCAACGTGAGACCAAGTGGCCAGTTTGCATTATTCGAACATTGGGCTGGCGCAAGCTCAGTACATGTTTTCATTGTAATACGATGTAAGGGTGCTATCCTACAAAGTCTCGAAACTCTTCTACCAAGCTATCATATCTATCTGGGAGATCGCAGGCATTGACTCTGAGGTCAGCCAGGTCAGCGCAGGTCTAGCGGATGAGGAGATCTATGAGGCACTGGTTAGCAGAGCTCAAGAAGAATGTTCTTGAACAAAGCAGGAGGAACAATAGGATCAGAGGTGTAATAAAAAAGGTAGCGAGAATTCACATCATGGACAGCGACACGTCTAGATGCTGGGAACCAAGACGGCACCAGCTTAGACGTGCGCCATACTCGAGCCAAATGCACTCACGGTCATCATTAGAGGGGAGGGAAAGAAAGAGTCAGGCTTACCTTTGCATGACTGCGCGCGATCGCGAATTGTCGCGCGGTATACTCACTTCCATCCCGCAGTACTCAATCGGCGCGCGTACATCTTGCCCATGTCGCCCATGCCGATCATGCCGATGCTCTTGTTATTGTCCATGTTGGTGACTGTTTGGCACGCAGCTCAGCGTGTTGTTGTATAAAACTTCAGCACATGGTGGTGTAGTAACAAGAGAGGAATGGAAAGCGGAGGAAAACTTTAGGTCGACTGCGTTAGCGTGCCGCACGGGCCCATCGGCAACTTCCGCTGCGTCGCTAAAACGTAGTTCCGAGCCCGCACAAGCTGCTGCGAATTATTGACTACCCGAAAGTTTCGAACCTCGACAACCACCACGAATTCGCAAGTCAAGCACTAATTCACAGTCAACATGCCTCCCAAGAAGAAGGTCGAGCGCGGTGCGCAGGAGAACATCCAGGTGAGCAATCAAAATTGCGCCTCACTCTGAATATTGCTAACATCTCCCAGCTTGGACCCCAGGTCCGCGAGGTTCGTGACAACCGCCTGCTCTGCCGTGAGCGCGAATTGACAGGTTTCTAGGGCGAGCTCGTCTTCGGCGTTGCCCGCATTTTCGCTTCCTTCAACGACACCTTCGTCCACATCACCGATCTGTCCGGCCGCGAAACCATCTCCCGTGTCACCGGTGGCATGAAGGTCAAGGCTGACCGTGACGAGTCCTCCCCCTACGCTGCCATGTTGGCGGCCCAGGACGTCGGTACGTGAAGACGGAAGTCGAAAAAATTGCAAAGCGGGGAACTAACAAAGGAACAGCTGCCCGCTGCAAGGAACTCGGCATCTCTGCCCTCCACGTCAAGATCAGGGCCACTGGTGGAAACGGCACCAAGACCCCCGGCCCCGGTGCCCAGTCTGCTCTCCGCGCGCTTGCCCGTGCCGGTATGCGCATTGGACGTATCGAGGATGTCACCCCCACCCCGTCCGACTCCACCAGGAGGAAGGGTGGTCGCCGTGGTCGTCGTCTCTGAGCATGTGCGGGATATCGCTCGCTCGGTGGTGGGATATGGCATGGCGTGGTGTGCACGATTTATGGTTTTATGACCTCAATCACAAAGTCGCGGGGAATGGCAAATAGCCTGGTCTCCATGTTGAACTTGGCCTCTCTCGCGAGATAGTCAAGGTAAAGCAACAGAATCCTTTTTTAGTTCGAAAAGGCTTCTCGACAATGCAGTGCTCCACTTGTGCTTGATTACACATTACGATTATTCTTTTGGCTGCGGTGACCATGTAGGTTATATGTCGACGACTTGGATCGTGTTGCCCAGTTTTCCAGTATTTCCATGCATCTGGGCAGCATTCACCATGATCGTGTTTGTACTTTTCCCTCCCCATACGCGGTCCCACAGCAGCTCACGCACGCCACGATATACTACCCTCACCACACTCCACCACAGCTTCGGATTGAGAATGCCATGTGTCCACTTTGATTGCATCGCTATGCCTTGGGTATACGCCTCGTGCGCCTTGTCCCACCATACAATCGTCTGTCCCGCTCCCCAATGCACATGACCAAACACATGCAGCGCTGGCTTGACACGCCTTACTTCAGCTAGAAGATGTTCGCAACCAAGACCCGTAGGCAACGCAAGATCAAGATGGAACTTTGGTGGTGTATGCGTGATTAGGATATCTGTGTCCTCAGGTATCGTCTCGGACCATGCATCCTGCCCTCTTGGGTACTGGAACGCATGTACACTCATCGGCCCACAAGCCGGAATCTGCGGCGCGCCATATATCCTTATACGTCTCTGTCTCTGACCTTCTGCCAGCAGAGGTGTTGTGGACGTCGACAACTCAGGCTCAGTCTCGATAGTAAGACTGAGCTTGCGATGTTGCAAATAATGCACGCGCTTCCAGTTGATATTGCCTCTGCGCTCATCTTCGGATAACGACGGTCGAGTCCGCGGATCCAAGTACGTGTCGTGGTTACCACTGATCACCACAATCTCCTTGTGCGGTAGTGAAGCTAACCAGTCGACTTGTCTTTGTATCTCAGCAACACTGCCAGCATCAGTCATGTCGCCCGCATGAATGAGTATATCTCCTTCCGGCACATTTTCAGGTATATGCGTATGCGTATCCGAAATGCACACGACGCGAATCGGTGGGTGCGCCGGCGTTGGCGCACTGCGCAGGTAGGTTATGAAGTGGTACGCATGGTAGAGAAGTAGTTTGACCGGAGCCTGGAAGGCTAGGGCGAGGAAGGGCGTTGGTTCGAAGGCGTCTTTGGGGCTCGAGAATGGGTTCCAGATATCGAGGACCATCGGTAGGGCAGGGTCTGTCACCGGTTTGTGAAGTGGATTGGGAGTGTTGCGAAAGGAGGCACGTGGGAGGGTGTACAATGACGATGTGCAGGGATGGGGGCTTTGGTTGTCGCTTACTGCTCGAGGCTGAACGACACCTCGAGGCAAGCCCCTTACAACCACCAACGTTATGCACAGTGTATTGTTCCTGGGATCAAATCAAGAACCTGTATCGGACTGGCAAATCAGATTCTGTTTGCGCAGCACGAAAGCTTGACCGGATCCATCAGAGAAGCTGTTCTATTGGCCTGAGGCTTGCAGGAGGCCTGCAGCTGAAGGCTATGGGGGCGCAGTATGATGTGGCTACGTGCTTGCAGGAAGACCTCGAAATGTAGCCTGGTGGAGACTAAAGAATAAATATCAGCCCTCCTGCTTCTGGTTTGGTTCTACGCATCTCACTTCATCTCAAGTGTAGTTCTGTGCTTTCAACCTCTAGTGATCGTTGTAATCGCGTCCACATCAAATCCAACAGCTATGTCTGGTGCCGAACTTCCTATAGCTGTGGTCTCTTTCTTTTTCCAAGCCTTTGCAGGATGTATTCAAGGTCAGCCTCGCTCAATGACATGCCCCCTGGCACATCCTAATGTACATAGGTTACGAACTTATCGCCGACGCCTGTCGCCTTGAAGACGATGCACAAGCTCTACTCGTCAAGTTTAAGATTGAAGAGCACCGCTTGCTCAACTGGGGAAAGCTGGTTCAGCTAGACTACACAGAAGAGGATCTGCTGCTCAACCAGTTATCAAGAGGAATGATCATGGATATCCTCCACCAGCAGCAGAAGTTACTCGCTTCATTTGGTCGACTCAACAAAAGATACGGAAAGTTGACTAAGCCTTTGCTACAAGAGCAGAAAGAGCAGTTCGTAATCGACTCGAATCGTCTACTGGAGAACGGCGGCAGCATGTCTGAAGCTAGCACGCGCTCTGTCCAGTTCCCACCTGCCGAAGATTTGGTGATCAAAGCCCTTGACTGGCTGAAGAAGTCAAGAGACGTACCCAAGAGAATCAGATGGGCTTCATGGGATCACGAAAGAATGGAGAAGTTGATTGGGAATCTCTCCGGCTTCAACGACAAAATGCATGAGGCCCTTGACAAGGCGCAGATGGAGACGATGCTCGACATGCAGACAAGGTTCAACTACCAGATTGTGTTGTTGAACAGGCAGATGGAGAACATGGTGCAGATTTGGCAGTCAGACCGCATCGAACATCGCCCATATGGCATGATCACAGACCTTGACGACTCTGAGTACGACCTCGTCAATGGCATCACTACGCTTGGTAATCGTAGCCTGACGCGGCTTGGCACGTTGGCACAGCAGAAGTTCGTTCATCTCGCGATCGAGGATTCGCAAGACGTCAGTGAGGAGTACGGCAACTCCATCGACCTCCCACATCTTGCAGACAACATTCGTGAGACTGAGCTCAAACTCAACGAAATATGGACAAAGAACGGGCAAACTTTCCCGGATGATGCTGATGAAGGGGAGAGGACCGAGGCGTCTTACCGTGGAGCCCCAGTCTGGATCGAATGGAAGCCAAACGAAGTTGCTGGTCCAGGCCAGCCAGACGGCCAAGTTGACCCCAAAATCCGCACACGAGTGCAGAAGCTCGCAGCCCTCCTGAATCAGAACAACCGCAAAGTAACTTTTAGAGCACCGCACTGTCTCGGTTACTTCGTCGACCAGAGCGAAGACCAGTCACGCTTCGGTCTCGTCTTCGAGAAGCCCGCTTCCGTCCCACCCTCAACACCTCCCACCACACTCCGCACCATGATCGAAGACACCAGCGCCGAGATCCCCTCCCTAACCGACCGCATCAATTTAATGCGCCTCCTCGCCGAGACCCTCGAGCGCCTCCACGCCGTCGACTGGCTCCACAAAGGCCTCCGATCCGCCAACATCCTCTTCTTCCAGCACACAAACCGCAAAACCGGAGCTCTCGAAATCAACTACTCGGACCCATACATCTCCGGCTTCGATTACAGCCGCCCAGCTACCAACGACGACATGACCGAGCGTCCCACCGACAACCCGCGCGCAGACATTTATCGCCACCCGCACGTCCAAAGCACGGGAAACCGCGAGGAATCTTCCTCTGGTCGTGAGAGTTACAAGAAGTCGTATGACATCTACTCCCTCGGTGTCGTACTACTTGAAATTGCGTACTGGAAGACTATCGATCAGATTCTGGGAATCGATCTTGTGACGGCTAGGCCGAAGCAGACGTGGCCGGTTATGGAGAGGTTGGTTAGGAAGGAGCCGCGGCATTTGGCGTTTGTGAAGAGCTATCTGGGAAATACGGTGGAGGGGGTGATTCGGGCGTGTCTCGAAGGGCCTGAGGCGTTTGGGTTGGCGAGGGAGGCGGATGAGCGGAGGGGCGTTGTTGCGGCAGCGTTGCAGAGGGGGTTTGGGGAGCTGGTTGTTAGGAAGTTGGGTGGGATGAAGGGGATATAGAGTTTCTCCTCTTTTGTTTTAGTGGTGCATGGTCAATTCTTCCTACAAAGTGATGCCAAAGCTCGATGTCATTCGTTGCCATTGAATGTTATTAAATACTTACCGACATCAGTGAAGTCCAGACCTCGGAAGCCTGTATGAATGCAAACCCTGCAGATGCGAAACTAGCACACGGAGACCCATCACTGAATGCGTTTATCAACCTCCCCGTCCCCTTTCACGAATCCATAGTAAAACTGCGTACCCTTGATCGGAGCGACTCCCACCGCCTTCCAAAAAGCCTGCGCCGCATCGAGCTGCCGTCCCTGAATCTCAAACACCTTGTCTTCATCCGCCCAAGTACTACCACTACGCATCAACTCTTGCGCTACTTCCATGCCCAAATGGCCCGGAGCAACAATGACCCAGAACGCACCACCCAGCGATTCGTGCGCTTTCTTGAGCACAGCTTTGACTATGTCTAGATACTTGTGCATCAGCAACGTGCGCGCGTGAGAGAATGAGATGCAGGCTCATACTGCGTCCGAGCCCCTGTCTCCAGTACTCATGCGCGACTCTGACTTCATGGAAGAGTACGAATGGCTCCATGGTTATTTCGTCGTAGAAGACTTTGCTTTTGAAAAGCTCGCCCGCTTCTTGGGAGAGCTCGTCCATGTCCACCCAGTCGCATTCGGCTTCGCCCATGGCCCAACGATCAATTATGTATGCTGTTGCGGTTGCAATGTGATCAAGGAACTGGGGACAAGTGATCGTGGGGTTATCGATGTTGGCGTCGATGACCCTGCACCAGGTTGTTTCGTGGTCTGAGAAAGTGCATTAGTCTTGAGTTGAGGGGATACTGGGCCGAGGTTATGATGGGTACCATCTTTGTAGTCCTTGATATCGACGGAGATGACGTGAGCAGCGGATTCGCTGGTGGAGATGTTGAACTCGCTAACGGTGTGGTATGTTGACGACATAATAATGTATAGAAGAAGAGGAAGAACGAACTTGTTGGGACAGGTGCAGTATTATGGGACAGGAGTGGTTTTATGGTTCTAGCAGCGCTATTCGAGCTCCTCACGCTACTTCCAAGGTAAGATTCGACAGGTGCCGATGTTGTAGTCTGAGGCAAGAACACTCGCCATCATTCTGTAAAGGCATCAGCGTCGGTGGGCGCTGCAGAAGCACATGCCCACGTCCTTGCTCTTTCCAAAAAAGCTGGTTATTATGTAATCACAATACCTGTTGTAAATGTACAAGCCGTGGTCTGACGTGTCGTGTCGCGCCATCACGGTGTAACGTGCTTGTGAACCTTTCAATTTCTGACGTATTCTACATTTTGACCATATGAATGTCGTACCGAAGTAGTCCAAACACGTTACTTACTCGAAGTCGAGCTTCCAAGGTTGACATCTGGACATTAAAGCCTACAATAGACCCATCACTCCCACTATTCACATCACCCAAATGCCCACCTACCAGCACGGACTAAGATGCAACGAAGACCCTATCCTCCTCTTCTACGCTTGACCCCACGCTTCTTGGTCTCGACCTGTACCTGCGCATCCTTACAATGCAACTGCGTCAGCATACCCGTCGGCTCGAATCCCAGAGCGTGCCAATATTGCCTCGCCACATCCAACTCGCTACCGGCTTCCAAGACTTCTTCTTGATAAGGAGATCGAGCCATGCATCCCCTGGTGGTAGCAGATGCACTGTACTGTGGTGCGGATTCATCCATGGTATCTGTGGCAACGAGGACGCGAATGCTCTCGTATTTGCGGGCGCGTTTCATGTTTCTTGATGCTTTCTTGGCTTCGTGGTCTGCTTGGGAGAGGAGATGGGCTCTGTCAATGATGGCTTGGACGAGTTCTTGGGTGTGTTGAGTGTTGTTATGGGTGAGAAGTGAAGAACGTACTACGGCCGAGACCATGGCGACGGTGTTTTGGATCTATCTTGATGTCGTGGATGATGAGACCAATGTACTCTCGAGGCTCACGAGTACTCCCTTGAATCGTCATCATGAGAGGAGACTCCCAGATGTCCTCCCTCACGAGCTCAACAGCTCTTGCCCGGTGAGCGAGGTATGTAATGAAAAAAATAGGTGTTGAGGCGTAAGAAGTACATGACTTATACTCGCTCACTACTGCAACGGCATGGTAGACGGGTCGTAGCCTACTGACATAATATCAGTCCAATTATTTCCTGCACCGCCTTCTCCACTTATTCTAATAGTGCTTGATGAATACCAAGTGTCTTCATCGCTGCTTTAATCTTCAATAGGATTCGCAGCTAATGTAGAAGGACTCACTGAGATCAGACTCTCTCGCCCCAAAGCCCCTCGCGTAACATTGGTACACTGCGGTTTCGCGTCGGCACGTGCTCTCTCCAACATCTACCTCAACCTGGATACCACCACAGCCGTTACAGCTTCATGAGTCGATTTGAAAGATTGCATTTAGTGCAATTGGACCTTCGTGTCTCTCTTCATAAGCAATACCATGCTTCAAAAAGCAACAGACCTCTTAACATTCACTCACCTTTTGCGGCCCAGCTCATCAATGTGCTGCACTTTTGCTTGAAACGTGACTTCGCGTCTGCCCCGCATTGTACAGGAATATATGCACCCGCTAGTTGTATAAGGCTAGACTTACAAAACTTTGGTACACTGCAACGCGATATCTCGTGTTCATGCATTACTTCGGACCACCAGCTTCCACGGCCTTCTTTTCAGCGACAATGGCGACAATGTCGCCGAAACCTTTTCGGACTACAATATCAGAGAACGCGGTTATTGCTGGACGAAGCCTGCCTGGGTTTTGCTCGTGTATCTGCATGATGTTGAAAATCTTTGCCTGGTAAGCATACGGAGCATGGTAGCTCAATCCCACAGTTTAGAAGGATTGGTACTCTTCATAGGATCTGGGTCGCCCAGCTAGTATCAATGATGGGGTCTTCTGGGGACAATGATGTTGTAGGTTGCAGGGTAGGTGTTGATGCATTCATTGATTCGAAGAGGATCCTCCGATATCGCTATGTCGTTCCTCATTGCTCATATCCATCCACACCAAGCGAAGCACTCGCTCCATACCAAGCTATGCCGACCGCCGCTGCCTCGTCGTGAGGTTATGCAAATCCATAAAGTACAAACACATCGATCCAACTCGGTTTAGTAGCCGACCTTCTTGAGGTACTCGCCGAGCTCAACGACTGAGTTGAAGGCGTTGGGCGTTTGGATGGAGTCGGGGTGGTGGGCGATGAGGAGGGCTTGTGTGGTCTTGTAGGCGACGATGCCTTCCTTGCCCTGCGCCGTGTCAGTCTTCTACCCTCGATATCTCTTCGTCAGATGTATCGCACCTTCTTTGCCTTCAGCGAGTCGTCGGTCGACTCGATGGTCATGTACTTGTCGCCATTGACCTTGACGCCGTTTGCGATGACGGCCTTGGTCTCGCTCTTGTCGTTGAAGGAGGCGGCGATGGCGCTCATCTCAGCGGCAGTGAGCTGGAACCCGTCAGCATTCATCCATCATGGGCCTTTATATTCTCTCTATCTCTGCGAGAAGCTTCGCTGGTGTATAAGATGGCGCACAGAGTCGCATTACGTACGGAGAAGTCTGGAGACGAGGCCCAGGTGGTTTGGCCGTTGACATCGCAGATGAGGGCCTTGTCGATGTTGCCAGTGCCGACGAGGCTGCGCGCGAGATGTTAGAGAAGCATCTCATCAATGATAGGACTGTGTATACCTCTGATCAACGTATGCTGGAGGGGGTGTTAGCTGTATGCGCCGCGAATGCGTGCCATCAATGCGTACCTTGCCAGGACATGTTTGTGGAGGGGTAATGTGCGGACTAAGGGAGCTTGTATTGGTGCAGGAGAGGGATGGGTCGCGGAGAAAATTGAAGACCTGGGGCGAAGTAGACCAGGGAAACTTTTGACTAAGCAGCGCTCGAGTGTAGATGCGGTGAGAAGTGGTTGGGCAGTCGCGAGTTCGGGTTGAGCCGTTGAAGAGCGAGCGAGGTGGGGCTCACTTTTCTGTGCTGTTGAACCCCGCAGTGCCTCCAGTCTCACGTCGCAGGACCTGCCTCTTCACCTATCAACCATCGACCGCCTTCAACCATGCCCACTGCCGCCAATGTCGCGTCCCGTCACGCTGCGCTTATGGCGCCATCTTGCAGCTGCCTGTCGTGTGGGGGTTGTCGCGAGAAAAGCCCGTCACCGCCGACATGACGATGCTCGTGCATTTGTCGCCTCTAGCGGGCCAACGAAGTATACTAATCCATACTCCGTGCAGGTGCCTGATTCATCGTGAGAACGAAGCAGAGTGGCGTTCCGATGGCTGTTCTCCTAACAGTGTGCAGTACTCACTACTCGCAGTTCTATGTCGTGTATCACGGTCACACAATCATACTCATGCACAGGAAAAACAATGCAATGTGACCTTAGGTGACGCTTGCAGACTGCTTGCGGCCGAGTTGTATTGTTGACATGAACACAGTCTCTCTGGCACATGTTCTATGCTTCCTTTTTTCTAGAGTTAAATCGTATTTCGTGAATAAATGACCTCCCAGCCCAGGTGTTCGATAACTTCGTGGCCTTGGCTGCCTCAGCCTCGTGCAGCACAGCCTGTCGCCTACCCTGGTATCTGGACTCTCAAGCGTCTGCCTCCTTCTTCGCGGGCAGATCACAACGCTCACCATTTGGAACGCTGTCAGTAGCAATGCGATGTCCACCGAACAGCTGCCCCCAGAGCGCGGATTCATAGAGCTAGACCAGCAAAACAATCAGGAAGCGCAATGGCATCCCAAAGCTTTTGCTAATCCAGGCGACGACAAAAAACTGATCCGTCTGCTCAAAGTTGTTCCACTCCAGTCCACGAATGACTTCGAAGTAATCAAATGCTACTACATGGACCCACGTCCTTTTGCAACGGGATGGTTTTGGAACCGGACTACCAAGTATACTGCGCTCTCATATCGCTGGGGCCCTGCGACTAGCCCTAAAGATGTGGCTTGGATAGAAGTGAATGGAGAGAATGTTTGTGTTCGGCGCAATCTTTGGGATTTCCTGGATGCAATGCGGAAGATCAAGTTCCAAGGACCGTTTTGGATTGATGCTCTATGTATCAACCAATCGAACATAGAAGAAAAGGAGAGACAGCTCCGACTGATGCCGACGATTTATCAAAAAGCTGACACTGTGATCGTCTGGCTGGGTATACCCGGTGACATACTGCTCCGAGATACAAAGCGAATCCACGACCATTGTACTCGCAAAGCACATGTTCACGACAAGCTAGTTCTCAACAACATGATCCCCGCTCTCAACTTCATGGTCGAGAACGAGTATTGGACCCGGCTTTGGATTGTCCAGGAGATCTTCCTGGCCAAAAAGATCCTCGTTTGTGCTGGACAATACTACTGGAATTCAAGTTCACTCCAACGTTTACAAAGAGAGTTTCGCCCGGGTAATGGCTACCATACGACTGACTGGACAAATTGGAACAACATCCTCCGCGCGAAGCAGGACTGGAAGAATAAGAAGCTCGAGTTGCATGAGGCGTTGCATCGCTGGAGCCATCAGGAATGCCGGGACACACATGACAGGGTTTACGGACTGCTTGGGCTGGTTCACGAGCCTAAGGTCAATATCGACCTTGATATAAGCACTCTCGGGCTCTTTGAGAAAGTCATCAACTCAGACAAAAGCAAGATATTCGCGCGTGGCTACGAATATGCGGAGGAAGTTACTACAAAAGTAATGGTCTCCCTAGGACTTGACGGCTCGGAAAATGCAGCGCGGATCAGAACAGCTTATCTGAAGTCCTACCGAGAATGAGATGACTGTATGAAAACTAACCCAGAAGACTCATGTTGGCAAACAGATCAAACCTGGTGTTTTTAATGGTTTGGAGCATCGTGTGCTTTGAGATGATGTAGGGGCTGTTGCATAGGGCAATAATCGAATCCTTTGACCCGTTTGTGCAAGATCCTCAGCAAACTCCAATCAAGAAGACATTCGAAGTACAAGTCTGCTACCCAGCACGCTGCTTCCAACGACCTCAGAGCTGACGTTGATTGGTTCCATCATGGTCACGTGCCGACGCTCCCGGCTCCCTGCCTCGCTTGACCTTGAGCTTCGCAAGGCGCAACTTCTACCCAAGCTCTCACAAACACAGCCTTGCACGACAATTGCAGGCCTTAAGTACGACACTCAAATTTGAGGACCAAACCTGTCACAATTCCATCGACCATGCCCTCACGTAGCCCATCTTCGGCGCGGTCGCCGTCGCGTAGCATTTCTCGCGACCGTTCGGGTACACGATCACCAAGCCGGGCGCATTCGAGATCACCACGTCCTGGATCTCGGTCACCAGTACGGAATTCACGCTCTCCATCTCCCAGGCGCAATGGTCGGCGAAGCTACACTCCAGACAGCCGGTCGCGGTCGCGAGGACGGAGCTATACGCGCAGCCCTACACCGAGAGATGGATCACCCGCGCCTAGAAGTGCAAAGGTACGAACCAATTAGAGCTTCGTAGCATACTGGAGACTAATCATATGTTCGCAGATTGTCGTCGAGGCCCTCACCCGCAACGTCAAAGAAGAGCACATCCGCGAAATCTTCGGCAAGTACGGTGTCATTAAGGACCTGCGCATGCCCATGAACCCCGTTTTCAACGTCAATCGCGGCACCGCTTATATCATGTACGAAGAAATCGAGGACGCCGAGCGCGCGATTGCGAAAATGCACGATGCGCAGCTGGACGGCGCGAAACTTCAGGTCTCGATTGTTCTGCCGCGACGACGGTTCTCGGTCACACCGCCGCCTGCGAGGAGGGGACCCCCGCCGAGGGAGAGGTTCAATGATGATTACGATAATAGGGGTGGGAGGGGCGGAGGACCGCCGGGTGCGTACAGACCGCCGCCGATGGGTGGCCCCCCGAGATATCGCTCGAGATCACCACGGGGAGGATTTAGAGGAGGAAGGGGTGGCAGAGGTGGACGGGGAGGTGGCTATGGATACAGGCCGCGGTCGTTCTCCCGGTCGAGGAGTAGGTCGCCGCGCAGGAGTCCTTCGAGATCGTCGTACAGTCGTTCGCTGTCGAGGACGCCGCCGCCAAGACGAGGACATGGAAGGCGTGATAGTCCACCGCGGAGAGGTGGGCATGGACGAGGCGGTGGTGGTGGTGGTGGAGGGGGAGGTAGAAGGAGCCCGAGCTACAGTTCTTATGGAAGCAGGAGTCCACGAGACCGGAGCCGGAGCCGAGATCGTAGATGATCAGCGCGAGCAGGAAGGACCGCATAACTTAGCTAGATACCAATTCGAATTCCGTTGCATGGTCGATCAGTTCCCTGCGCGAGTTTCGTTTCCACCTGACCTATTCTCCTGTCCAGTTTCTACTCTTACTTGTACTAAACTTCCGATCCCCTCAAGCCATCTTCAGCTGGAAACCTCCACCCCTCTCCTCATCTTCTCTGCCCGCAAACAGCCCACTGAAATCCACACTGCCCCCCAGCCCTCCTAAACCTCCGCCCCTCTCTCCTCTCTTCGGCGCATGCGGGCTCTTCTTCCTCCTCTTCTCCTGCCCCGCCTTACTCGGAAACGTAGGAAACATTTCACTTGGCTTCGGCTTCGGCTGTTCCCTAAAATACTCATGCTCCAGCACCTCTTTCGCAGTCGGTCTACCCTCCGGATTCAGCGATAATAAGGACGACAGCAGCTCCACGCCCGTTGCCGTCAAGAAAGGGAATTTACTCCTGTTGAATCCCGGGGAGGAGTGGTCGCGTGGGAGTTTTAGTGATTTGGCGTTTGGCAAGCGATAGAACCCCGGCCATGACTTCTCACTGGGTAGCCCGCACAGCGTGAATATTTGGGATAATTGGTCGACTTCGTTTTTGCCCTGGAGTAGCGGTTCTTTACTTAAAAGCTCGCCGAATATGCATCCGATGCTCCACATATCGACCTCCGTGCCATACGTCGTCGTGCCGAGCAGGAGTTCCGGCGCGCGATACCACAGCGTGACGACGAGTTGCGTCAACGGCGCATTTGCGGGCGGGATATATCGCGCCATGCCAAAGTCCGCAAGTTTGAGCACGCCGCGGTTAGAAAGGAGAATGTTCGACGTCTTAAGATCCCGATGCATAATGTGATTCGCATGTAAAAACTCGACCGCGCCAACCAACTGCTTCAACAGCGTCTTGACCTCCGACGCCAAAAACCGCTCACCCATATCCTCCTGCAAGTTCTTCAAATCGTGCTCGACGAACTCCATGACCAGCACGCACTCGGTTGGATCATCACCGGCGAGAATCTCGTGCAGGGTGACGATGTTGGTGTGCCGGGCTTTTTGCAGGATGCTGATTTCGCGGAGCGCGGTGATGGGGAAACCGTCCTGTGCGTAGTCCATTTTTACTTTTTTGAGCGCGACGATGGACGAGGTGGATAGGGAACGGGCGCGGGAGACGAAGCCGTAGGATCCTTCTTCGATGGGGTTGAGGGTTTGGAAGTTGGAGGTGTGGCGGCAGGAAGACCAGGTACCGCCATCAAAGCGTAGCAGCTTTCTTTCGGCCTGGGGTTCACTTGGTGCTGGGGCGTTGGTATTGTTGTCGCCGGATGATAGTCGACGGCGCTTGGCGGGTCGTGACGATGCTGCCTGTTGAGCGGCTTCGGCTTCTTGCTGTTTCAATAGCTTGAGACGCTTTTTTTCTTCCTTCTCTTTCTTGCGACGCAATTCTTCTGCTTTGTCGGCTTCCGTGTCCGCCCATCGCGACGCCATAGTTCCTGCTCTTCTCCGTGATTTGTGTTGCAAGCCTTCTATCCTTCAGTTTCTTAACGTGATTGAATCCAGACTTTACGACCTGGTAATATGCTTGAGCTCTCGTCTGGTCGTCGATTAGTGAAATGACTAAGCACAAGCAGTGGTGTGGAGGAGTAGAGCACGTGGGATGAAGTGTAGAGATGGTCAGAGCTCCTTCACCTCGGCGTTCCGAACTAAACTTTTTGACAGTTCCGAATCGCGCACACGTCATGGAACTTCGATAATGCAACCCGCCATGAGGGCGACTTCTCTCAGCCTGCTTCGGACGGCTACGCGATGCAGTCAACCGCAAGCAAACGACATCCGCCGTCGCTCAGCACAATGCGCTATTCGCTATACTTCGTCATTGACGTCGACATCTTCGGGCGCAGAGCGGAAATGGTCCACGCCATTGGCTAAGATGCTGGGTGAGGCCATCACAGTATGTCGTCTAGAACAAGCAGACAGTCAAACGCTGAGATCAAGTTAGACAACAGGCCCAATATCCGTCGCTGCGTACATGCGCCAATGCCTCACAGCACCCGAAGGTGGTTATTATACACGACAGACCAGCGCTGGTCAGGATCAATTCGGCACGACAGGCGACTTTGTTACATCCCCCGAGATTAGTCAGGTATTTGGTGAGCTGATTGGCATCTGGATCTACGCGGAATGGCTGGCACAAGGCAAGAAAGAGAAAGTACAGATCATTGAGGTGGGGCCGGGAAGAGGAACGTTGATGGATGATGTTCTCCGGGTATGGAAGCCCCTCATTAGATGATGTAGGTTGAGCTGACGGAATAAGACAATCTCCAGCTTCAAAGCCTTCGCGAACAGCATCGAGGCTATATACCTTGTTGAGGCGTCACCACATCTCCAGAAACAGCAGGGCAAGCTTCTTGCGGGAACAGAAGAGTTACAGAAGAGTGACATTGGACTGACCGCGCCGTTGAAGTACATCCCTGGGGTGAACATACAATGGTGCGAGGACATTCGGTTTGTGCCAAAAGGCATGTGAACGTACTTCGACCACACTTCACACGCTGACAGCAACATAGAGGAGACCTCGTCGCCTTTCATACTCGCCCACGAGTTCTTCGATGCGCTTCCCATTCATGTCTTCCAGAACATCGCGCAGTCTTCGATACCAGCATCCTCCATGATCATGACACCCACCGGACCAATAAAGCCTAAACACGGCGCAACAGTACCCAAGAATACATGGCACGAGTTGGTGGTGTCACCTACAAATCCTTACTCTTCCGCTGGAACCATCACTACAACATCGTCGACATCTACAAAGCAGGAAGAGAAGCCAGACTTTGAATTGACTGTGTCAAAGACGCCTACGCCACACTCTCTGTACTTGCCAAAAAAGTCTGATCGTTACAAGAAGTTGGAGGATACCAATGATGCCATCATTGAGATCTCGCCAGAATCAATGGCGTACATATCAGACTTCGCTGTTAGGATAGGTGGTGACAATCCACCATCAAAAGCAGAACCTACATCGAGCTCAGCAAAACTCCAAAGGACAGAACCGGCTCCATTCTCTAAGCCTCAGCCTGCTGGCGCCGCCCTCATTCTCGACTACGGCCCGGCTAATACCATCCCAGCAAACACTTTCCGTGGCATTCGAGGTCACCAGACCGTCTCGCCTTTCACATCGCCAGGCCTAGTAGACCTTTCCGCGGATGTTGACTTCCTTGCCTTAGCTGAGTCTGCACTTGATGCCTCACCAGGCGTGGAGGTACATGGACCAGTAGAACAGAGTTTCTTCCTGTCCACCATGGGTATCAAGGAACGTGCTGAACGATTATTGAAAGGCGCCAAGGACGAGGCAACAAGGCAGAGACTAGAGACGGGATGGAAGAGGCTCATCGACCGTGGCCCGAACGGCATGGGGAAGACATACAAGGCTATGGCGCTTCTGCCATACATCAAGGGATCGAAAGTTCGCAGGCCTGTAGGATTCGGTGGCGATATCGCTGCCTGAAGTGGACACGAGCCGAAGCAACACCAAAACGGATCCTTGCGGTGCGAAAAGCAGGCGCAGACGCCAAGTCCATGTAAAACAGCATTTGTGCAAGGTGCAATGTAGCGAGATCCAATCGAGAATCACCTGCATGCAGCCTCGCGGCACAGTGGTTCCACTTGATCTTCCCAACACAAGGCGCCCCCCTCACTGCACCGGCTGAATCGATCCTTTTCCTCTCTCCCAAATTATAATTCTCAATTATTACCGTGCCACTGTAAATGAGTTATGGGAGATGACAATCATCGGATCGGGTCTACTGAAAGCAAATGTCGAGCATGGGTCGAGCAGTTCCGCAGAAAACTTAGGTGGCCTGCAATACTACCATTTTTCAAGGCTGAGGTCCCTGCCCGATGCAGCACATGTAGTTTGGTGGACTTCCATCATCTATGGGGGCCTAATGGATTAGAGGAAGCTTTCCTTCCCAACCAGAAACCTTACTCGGGAGGTAGATATTTTCGTCTGCAACGCTCCGACAATTGCGACCTTTGCGCCATTCTGATGCCGGGATACGAACTTGGCGAATTTGCTTCGTTAGGCGTTGATTTCGGGTTGCTGTGGAAACCCTTTCTGGGTGAAGAGGCCGTTTGCTTAAGTTTCCAGCTAGAGGTCGGGAGAGAAGCAGTTGATAGACAGGTTTCCATGGGGAAAGTCTTCTTCTATGCCCCTCTTCGATACTACGAATCTGCTCCTGGATTTCTGAAGCCAAAATTTATTGGAGACACGCCAGACTACGACGAGTGTCGCGCTTGGCTGGAGAACTGTCAAACCCACCATGGGCCAGACTGCAATCGCCCAACACCACTCATTGATGGCCTACACTTATTCGATTGTCAACGCGCAAAAGTAGTTCGAGCAGACAGCATCGTAAACCCACATTGGGTTGCTCTCAGCTATGTCTGGGGTGATAGAGGTCATGCAGACGCGGCTGAAGTGAGCCACGATCATCACGCGCCTCGACTTCCTCAGACAATCATGGACGCTGTCAAGGTGACTCAAGAGCTTGGCTATCGCTACCTCTGGATAGACGAACTGTGTATCGATCAAAATAATGCAGCTCATGAGAACTCTCAACTGGGAAAGATGGACCAAATATACAGAGGCGCTGAATTCACCATCGTGGCGGCAGCTGGTCGCGACAAAACGTACGGCCTACCAGGCGTCAGCACGACCAAGCGCGTTCAATCTCCCGTTCTGCGCTTCGATCAAGGCCTCATTTTCAGTATTGGTCCGGAACCAAATGAGTTAGTGGCGGAAGCAACCGTCTGGTCAACACGTGGCTGGACATTTCAGGAGGGTTTTTTGTCCAAGCGCCTGCTTGTCTTCACAGACTGGCAGGTGACCTTCTATTGCCAGAAGGCGTCTTGGATGGAAGCACTTGGCGGCCCACGATTCATGCGACGGCAAGACATTGATTGGGACCAGTGGCCAAATCAAGCTTCATTGTGGAACCGCGACCAGGACTGGCACAGCAATTCAGGCGTCCTCAGTGCTTTGCATGGTTCTATAAGGCTGCTAGAGAACTACACGTGCCGTCATCTTTCATACGAATCGGACGCTGTAAAGGCCGTTTCCGGGATACTAAGCTACCAGCGAGAGGCTAGTAAACCAATGTTTCATCTCTCTGGTCTGCCATATTACCCTCCGAGTGCGCACGGTACAAGTTCTGAGGCCACACAGCGACCCGAAGAAGTACTGGCTCTTACGTTGTCATGGCGTAATCTAAATCGAGCAATCCAAACAAAAAGGCGATACATGTTCCCCTCATGGACATGGGCAGGCTGGTCAGGTCCAGTTGTTTGGGTGTGTCACTATGCCTCGTTTACACGTGGTATCCCAACATCGGTGAAAACGCATATTCGCAGTGCGAGGATGTTGAACGCTGCTGGACAAGATATCGAATACAGATCAAGCGCTAGAAACCTGCAAGAAGCTCTAGATTCAGTCACCGTGCTGGTCTTGGAAGCTCTTGCGATCCCACCTGATTTGTTCCGCTCCAAGGGCTTGCTAGAAGAAGGAGCTGGGCAATCTTTGGAAGATATTATCATTGCTGGTGTAGAACTAAGCAAGTCGCTGATTGCTCCGGACACCTTAGTCAGCAGCATCCTGGCCAATGTACATGCCGGAGTCTGGTCGTGTTTTGTCCTTGCATCGCAAGGGAGCTTGCACAGATTCGTCTTGGTTGTAGAATGGGAGAATGATGACACGGCAACACGTGTTGGTGGATTTGTTTTCTTTCAGGATGTGACCCATATGAGTGGAGACGAAGCGCAGGAAGCCGTTAGAGCCTTTGACTCATTGTTGGAATTTCGAACAGTACAATTGGTATGAGGAAACATCTGTTGAGACAAATTTGATCGAATACAATGGGAAACATTAGACTTGTTGTGCTGAGAGATCTGTTGAATATACCTTACAAGTGCTGTGAAATGTGCCCATATACTCCAGATGTGAGTGTCCAAGTACAGCGACGAACAATGTGCAGATCCGTCTGCATTTCAAAAAGGAAGCCAACCAGAACTTCCAATGCCTAAGATCGTGTTTGCGCCTTGCGAGATTCGCAATGTCGCGGCGATGCACAGCAGGGATGTCACGACCAGCAACCAGGCTAGACCCATCTCCCGCGTCGCTGGGCACAAGACTGACGTCAATTTCCCGCTTTCAAGACACCAACGCAACTTCTTGGAATGACCGAAACCCAACATTCGGCGGGGCAGCTCCCTCAAAGCCCACCTCGTATCCCTGGCTTTACTCGCCTTTCCTCTAAAATCTACAACCTTAAATACTCGCTGCTCGACGATACGAGCCCAGCGGCTGTTATGACGAAATCCCAGGCGCTCCAGAGCAATCTGGATGTCGATTATGTGATTAGCTATCGCTTTGCGAAGACGGGTGAGTTGTGCGATGGGTGATACATGTGAATTGAGCGTTAATTGAAGCGCAGACAAGGCAAAGGCTATTGCGCAGTTCGAGAAGCTGTGTGAGGCTCTCGCCAACGTTGGCTTGCAGACGGAGGTCCGCAATGGCGACTCGCACTCTGTACTCTTGTTTGTGAGGGTCGCATCTGACGAGCACTTGCACGGAGAAGTGTACAGATCAAGGTTAGTAATACTTCCAATCGCTATTTGCACGTGATAGTAACAATTTGTAGGGTACGCGACTGGATCCATGGTGTTCGCGCTGCGGCACCCCCTAAAGAGACACGTGAAGCACTCGAATCCGAGCCCCTCTACGAAGCCGAACGTCTACGTATCATCTACCAATTGATTACAAACCCTACCGATGAGGGCGGTGCTGGCATCACGCCCAAGGAGGGTGAATGGGAGGGCGTAGAGTCGGTATTTGCTCTGCACGACCACGCGTACAACAAGGATTGGATCAAGAAGTGGACGTCTTCGTACTTCCTTAAGACGGAGGATTTGGATGATATTCGCAATCGTCTGGGTGAGAAGGTATGTATACTGCTCTGCTGATTGGATCTCAAGCTAACTGTCATAGATTGCCTTCTACTTCGCCTTCACGCAATCATACTTTACTTTCCTCATGTTCCCTGCTGCGTTCGGCTTCATATCTTGGCTCATCTTCGGCTACTTCTCACCAATCTATGGTGTTGTCAGTGCAGTCTGGTGTACCGTCTTCACAGAGTACTGGAGGCATCAAGAGACGGACCTGGCTGTTCGCTGGGGTGTACGAGGTGTTTCTAAGATCGATGTTCGCCATAGGGAGTTTGCGCCCGAGAAGACTGTCACCGACCCTGTCACTGGCGAGAAAGTCGGCTTCTTCCCGTCGAGCAAGCGATTCCAGCGACAGCTGCTGCAGGTACCTTTCGCTCTCACAGTGGTGGTGTGCCTGGGTACCGTCATTGCGACCTGCTTCGGTATTGAAGTCTTCATCTCCGAAGTCTACAATGGTCCCCTCAAGAGCGTCCTGGTTTTCATCCCCACTGGAATCCTCACGACCGTCAACCCTATCCTCACCACCATTCTTACGAACTTTGCCACGCGCCTTACACAGTTCGAAAACTACGAAACTCAGGGCGCTTATGATACTGCACTAACCCGTAAGATCTTCGTCATGAACTTCATCCTATCCTACCTTGGCATCTTCCTGACAGCTTTCGTCTACGTTCCATTCGGCTCCCTCATCGTACCGTACCTCGATGTCTTTAACGTGGCTGTCAGGCCGTTTGCTGAAAGCGAGAAGCAGCTCCACCACACCGAGACTAGCTGGAGCATCAACCCGGACCGTCTTCGCAAGCAGGTCATTTACTTCACGGTCACAGCTCAGCTCGTCAACCTTGGCATGGAGCTCATCGTCCCCTACCTCAAGCGTCGGGGTTTCGCCAAGTACAAGCAGATGCAGTCTGACAGGGCCGCAAAGAATGGCGGCGGTGCTGCTTCCGTGTCCGCGAGCGACCCACCTGAGGACGCTGCATTCCTCGAACGTGTACGTAAAGAGGCCGAACTCGATGTCTACGATGTCACTGCCGATCTACGCGAGATGGTTCTCCAGTTCGGCTACCTTTCTCTCTTCTCCGTTGTCTGGCCGCTTACTGCAGTATCATTCCTCATCAACGACTGGATCGAGCTTCGCGCCGATGCTATGAAAATCTGTGTCGAGATGCAGCGACCTACCCCATGGCGCGCCGACACCATCGGCCCTTGGCTTGATTCGCTCTCCTTCCTTACCTGGCTCGGAGCCCTCACTACGTCTTCTCTTGTCTACATGTTCCATAACTCCAACAAGGGTCCTGATGGCAACCCCTCCAACATCCAGCTTTGGGGCCTGCTTCTTACCGTTTTCTTTGCTGAGCACCTTTTCATCATCCTCCGCTTGACAGTCCGCCACGTCATTTCTAAAATCGACTCCACCTTGGTCTGCAAAAGGAGCGCCCGTGAGCGATTCAGCGTGCGCAAGCAGTACTTCGAGGAGAACTTGAGCTCGTTGAGGAAGCTGCCCACACTCAGCGGATCAGGCGGCGACATCACGAGGAAGAGTCTCGAGGAGGATGCAAGAGATAGCAGCCTCAGGGCCTCCACACCCGAGTCGAGGTTCTGGGGACGTCAGCGCAGCTGGCAGGAGTCTGCTGCTGTTGCTAAGAGTTTGATTGAGAAGGCACAGAATGAGACGAGCCCCTGAGAGGAAGAAGGAGCTGTAAGCTTCTGGGAGACGAGGCCAGCTGTATGGATGCATACGAAAATGTGTGTGAAAGGGACAGTAGTAGGGGAATGAGGTGATTCGACTTCTTCAACGATAATACGATATGACATGGATTAGCATCACTAGCGACGTGTTCTGGGCAACAAAGACCTAAGCAATTCTCCTGAGTAAACAAAGTTTGCACGATGTATTGATATACGTGAATGTCTGCGATGTACCTCAGACACGTCCAATCTCTGAGCCTGTGCCTGTGCCCAGGTCGACGTTACATACTCAGCACGAAGATGAAGAAGTAACTGCAGCGACTTGTATTTAAAGTACCCCTGCTTGCGATTAGCACCGCATGTGTAATCAACAGAGAGAGCTTTGGGATTCCTGAGACAGCACTGCCACATGAATTCCAGCAAACATTCAAAGCAAAACAGAACCAATGTCGATGTTGATAGCAACCACAAAAACGACAGTTGCAGGAATTGCAATATGACAGACACTATCCAAGCCAAACCCTATCCATGACCAGAACCAAAAACTCCTATATACACAAGTGTACACAATCAATCCATATCCAATTCCATCTCGACCTCCGAGTCATCAAGTATAATATCCACATTCTCCTCAACCGCAATCCCAATTCCATTTCCACCGCCCATACCCAACGCCCCCGCAGTCCTACGCGGCAAATTACTCACAGGCCAGACATTCTACTCCTGGCCCTTGCCTCCACCCATGCGCTCGATATTGCTCAACAGCCTACTCTTACCCCCACTCGCACTCCGATTCAAGCCCGCATTGCCGCTCTGAAAGCCAAACCCGCCTGGCGCCCTGAGACCCGATGGCTTCGCAATGCCCGTTGAGCGATCTCCCAACGCACTGCCGGGACGGCCAGCAGCAAGCGAAGAGCCTGGACGCGGAGGAGCCGGACCGCCAGCGAGGAAGCCTGTGTTGCGCATAGCGTTTTCAGCAGGCGCTTTTTGCTTTGGCGGAGCGGACGGCGGCGCACTGCCTGATTGCGAGCGGCGGAGTTCGTCCTGTTGCATTTCCTCCATTTGCTGGCCGCACATGGAGAGCATTTGTTCTGCGGCGGCGACGAGCTCGCCCTTTTCGACGCGCTCGGCTTCGAGGTCGACGAGGAGCGAGTCGTTGGATTTGCGGAGGGATTGGAGCTCGGACTGGAGGCCTGCGAGCTTGGCTTTGAGGTTTTCGATTTCTGCACGTTGGGCCTCGAGTTTTTGAAGATCGACGGAGTTGGAGACGGAGGTTGAGGGATCGTCTGCTTTGGGCTGCACGCCCGCTGGAAGTACTTTGCTGAAAGTGTCGTCCCGCTTCTTTTCTGCTTCTTCAACTTGGCGCTCGAGACGGATGATCTGGAGGCGCAGCTCTTTGCACCGCTCGTCGGCCTTCTTCTGGTAGTTGTCCTTAAGTGCCTTGATCTTCTTCTCGTGCTTGGCTTTGTAGGCGGAGTGCAGGTCCCGGGCAACCTCATTGACCTTCTCAGCGATTGCTGTCTGACATTCCAATTCTGAGTAGATCTTCTTGTTTTCCTCCCCATCATCGTTATTGATGAAGGTGGTCATGTCGACGTTCTTGCTCTCGGCCTCGATCACCTTCGTTTCAAGCTCTGTCGAACGGTTTTCAGCGTCATCTGCACGCTTCTCTGCTTCGGCTAATCGTTGGAGAAGCTGCTCGCGCTCTGAGTCGTTACGTGCAAGCTCTGCTTGTACGTCTTGCAAAAGATTCTGCACCTCCTCACCCTTCTTCTTCCAGTCTATCATCTGAGCTTCGGCGTACTCACGTGCTGAGCTTTCCTCGCGGACTGCTTCCTGTGCTTCGCCCACGCGACGTTCGGCGTCTGCCACTGCCTTCGCCAGTGAATCTACCTCGGCTTCCTTGCCAGACAGACTGGCGCTGAGCGAGGAGATTTGTGATTGGAATTGCGACTTCGCAGACTCCAACTCCCTGATAGTGACGGTAGGTAGAGACCGTGGCGTAGGTGGAGGTGGCAGCTCAAAGTCCAGCAAGTTCAGCATCTGACGGCTCTGACTTGGAGTAGAGGGTACATATGATCCACCCTTTGCGGGCGATCGCTGATTTTGGTAGAAAGAGCGAAGATCTGGCTGTGTACTCGACTTTGTCGGAGAAGTGCGTCCGCGTGCTGGCGATGTTTTCCGAGACTGTGAGAATGACTGAATCTGCTCTGTGAAGTCCAGAAGTAGATTCGTGGTGTCATTTTCCTTGTAGGAACGACGCGGTGTAGGGGATGCTGAGCGCTCCGATCGGCGAACCGTTGAAGGTGTCATTTGTGTGCGAGCGCGAGGGGTCTATGGTCTAGATTAGCGACTGTCAAATGGCGTGAATGTGATTGAACTGACGTCCAAGAATCCGTCCTTGGTCGGGCTCTTTTGTAGAAAGGCAAACTTGGTCATGTCGATGCCAGGCATCTCTGAGAACATGCTGAAGCTGGTGTCGTCCACGTCGGCCGAGGTAAGGCTTGGACCGTCAGGGTTGAACTCGGTGTTATCGATGTCCAGGTCGATGTCGTACTTGTCTTCGTACGATCTCTGTCGAACCAAAGTCTCCTGTCTCTCTGTGCGCATCTCCTCCATGAACTTCATGGCGACAGTCAAGCCCTCGTTCTCCCGGAGCACAGGCTCCCTGTGTGACGAACTCGCCCGGCTCGATGGGGTTGGTAGTACTTCGGCATCTGTTTCGAATGTAGGCGCGCGGTGGATCGGTTCAGCTGAGGGGGTGCGAGATAACTTCGAGGGCGACTGGCTCTTGCGAGATCGGCTGCTCATGGCGGACTCGGAACGTTCCATGGATAGTTTCTTGCCGGGCGAGCTCTTCCTGGGGCTGGATCGGCCACTGGTAGACTCCTCTCTCGCGGCGTCCTCAAAGTCGCCCATCAGATTCTTTACTGGCGATGTCTTCATCGGGCTGGCGCGCTCCTTGAGCCCGGATTTCTTCTCGGGAGAGACCTTGAACGCTGATTGCGGGACATCGTCAAAGTCGAGCAGAGATTTCGAGGGTGTAGCCATTTCGCCTGGCGCAATGTTTTCTTGGTCGTTAATCTCGATATGCGACACAAAAGGCGACGAGGGCGGGTCGTGGAAAGTCATGTCGAAATCATCGTCCGTGTGAATAGAGTTGGAGCTCGCATTGAGCTTCTCGGGCGAAAGCATCGACATTGGTTCCGCCATAGCTTAGAACAAAGTTGTATTGCGAATTGCTGCACAGGGTTACTGTCGCAAAGTGGTGTGGGCGGGCGGAATCTGAGGTAGCGCGGTGTTTACCAACAAACGAATGGTTTGGTCGTCGATTCTAGACTAGCGCAATATCCATCCCCGACACCTCGCTCTTGATCGGCGCCAGAACTCCATGCCTGTCTATATACAATACATATACACCACAAATCTCTCGCGATTGTAAAACAACGGTGCGCAACGCATCCTCAAGTGCTCAATGGTTGATGGCTCCTCGCATCGCCGTAGCTAACCGTTGGTACTCCTTCAAGAGCTCGTCGACCTCCTTCAACTTTAGCTCCTGCGCATCCTTGGCGTCAAGAAACCGTTTCACGGGTGGAGGCGTCTTCTTCAGTTGTTCGATCGCTGCGATCGCCTTTGCGCCCTTCTCGTCCACTTGAGTGACCTCTCCTGTTGCTGTTCGGCTCAGTGGTTCTGGCGAAGGCGACTGCTTCCCTTGCTCCGCAACTGGAGTAGCGAGAACAGGAGTGCTGCTGCTGCTCACGGTGCGCCCGAAGCGAGGCAATACGTTGATGCTTGCAAATCTGTTCAATGGGTTGAGGCTGTTGCCCATGTTGCGAAGAGAGTCGACAGCTGAAGTATTACTCGGTGCTGGGGGCTCTGCTTTGACGGCTGATGGAGATGGAGTCTTTTCCTCTACCGTGGCCGGAAATGTGACGCGACGTCCGCTTGCGCTACCTATAGATCGTGTAGAGTCTACACTTCGTTCCCTGATTTGCTTTCTACCAGCGAACAGGTCTGACATCTTGGCTTCGAGCCTCTTGTTGCTCGAGACTTCGACGTGATCATCTCCTTGTGTCGAGCTAGCGCCGCCCACACTGGATACATCGTCGTCGTCATCAATTCGCGTGGGTGAACTGACAAGCTTCCTCGCATCCTCTAGCGTCTTTGGAAGTGCTGGCTGTTCCGTGATGGGACTGTTCGGATCCTTGTCCCGGAGACCACCAAAGAAGAATTTGAAGCTACTGTCAAGTGTACTATTAATTCTGCCCATGGCTTGGTCAGCCGAATCAAGGATTGAGTCGCGCACGGCATCTGAGGCAGCCTCGAGCTTGGTCTGTTGTGTCTGTATCAAGTTACTCAATCGGCGTTGTGCCTTTGTCGTCACTGGGCTCGATGGCTCGTTTCCAGGGCCTTTGGTAGTGGGTGTAGCTGGAGTCTGGATCAAGTCGGGCGCATCAGACAGACCTAGGGCCATTGGCGTCACTTCTGATCTTGGTGTGGAGGGCCTAGAATCTGCCTTGCCAGGAATGACTGGCTCATTCGCACGTAAGGAGGAAAGGTCGACAGTCTCGAGGAAGGATATGGCTGCTTCGAGGTTGACAAGACAGTATGCTGTTTCGCCGTCCATCCGACTGGAGCCACGGAATCTTTGGATGAACATGAGATCACTTATGACGTTCAACTCGACCGGCGGCAGCGTGATCAGGGCGTAGATGAGGGTAGGAAGAATCTCGTCAGCAGATGAAGTGGCAGGAAAGATCTTGGACAGAGCTTCCACAATGGATTTGTGAGCTGCGGTCAGGTGCTGCACCTTCCCCTGTGGATACTTCTCGTCGTTCATCTTCATGATGTCCTGTCTTGCGGTAGAGAGCCACTCCCTAATCTCGGGTTCTTTCTCTTTTGTCTTTTGACGCTCCTCTTCTGTCATTTCATCGCTAGTCATCAGCAGCTCTTTCAACCCAATGCCAACGAGCGAGAGTGCAGCAGTTCGAGACCGAAGCTTGTGGTCTCTTTCCTCGTCGTCAGTGCTGCGATGCCGCCATATCCTGCTGTACATCTTCTCGCACACTGCTCGCTCGACAGCCTCTTCTAAAGCCAGGCGTTTTGCTTCTAACGACTTCCTCGCCTTCTTGCGGTCTGCCATCTCAGAAGCACTGAGCATCTGTTGTTCGCCAGAGTGGTTGCTTCCTTGACGTATCGAGCCTGGTCTGCTCGGCGGAGCTGAACCCTTCTTGGATGTATATTCATCGCTAGTCAGACGTGCAGATAGTGTCGCTATGTGGGTGTTGATCTTGGAGGATGCGCGGGTGTAGAAGTCTTGGAAGAGGTCGGATAGGTTGTCAATGGAGAGGGGGGCGGGGTGGACTTTGGCCGTGAGCGACTCGAGGAATCTACAATGTGGTTAGGAACACGCAAGTCTTTGACACTCCCGCCTACGCACCTCTCGGTCAGACTCCGGATCTCTATGGGAAGCTCCTCGAAAGTGTCGGGAGCAGCTTCGTGCGATTCAGCTTCCCCGTCTTCATCTTTCTTGACAAAGACATCGCCATCGGCGGTTTCGTCTTCCTCGACGACCATGTTTGCTTTGAGGGGATCTAGCATATCTGGTACATGTGGACCCTGCAGCGTGCTTGCTCGACTTCGTGAAAGCGGACTCTTGGGCGCAGGGTCCAGTCGAGTGAATGAGCGCGAGGGATGGAGGTTGTTTGGTCGTGGCGGCGTCATTATGGCAGGCGCATCTGTAAGACTCTGTGAAGGATGCGAATGTCGTGTGCCTGCATTGAGCTCGTGGTGCTACTGAAACAACGTCATGCGCAACAGGACGCGGCGGAGCTCAGGAACGCTGTCCAGAAGCCGCGGTGCCGACAGGGAATGTGCTATGATACCAAGAACTATAGGGCGACAGTCTTAAAAGGCCTCACTATTCCACGCCAAACGACGTGACTGTCGTGCAAGTGCGCAGCCAGTACCCGTGCGGCGGTGGACGGTTGCGGAGGAGCGGCGCGTCCCCGCGTCGCATACCGTAGCACGTGCAATTGGCCCCAGCCGCGTGAATGCCATCATCGTCATTGATGCATGGTGCATGCCATCGAGGTAGCTGCACTTCACTTGCGGCAACCCACTTGACTCTCGTAGATCTACTTTGGACTATAATCACAACATGCGTCGCCGACCGCTCTGCACCTCTGCATCTCGCGTAACAGCTTCCCTGCTGCTGTCGTTCCTCGCCGTGAGCAGTGCAGCCGAGCTCCCCATCCTCCCAGCGCCACCCATCTCGCCGCAACCGCACAGCAGCGAGAAGGACTTTTCGCTGCGGCACATCTTCCACCATGGCACGTACAAGTATCCAGAGCTTCATCGGAGACTGGATGTGCCGGAAAATGCGGCAGTATGGGCAGCAGAGCACCTGCACTCGGAGCACCGCGAGCCCGTGCCCCGGTTGCGTGTGAAGGCCGAGCCGATGAGCATTCAGCGGTTAGCAGACAGGAGCAAAGAGGCCATAGACGGCATCCTAGAATGGGGCAGGATGAAGGGAAGAGCCGTGCAGCTGGCTGAGGACGACTGGACCATAGACGAGATCGCCGGACCCAACGTCACCGACAGGGAGACGGTGTTGAGTTTTGCGCGCATGGCCTCGAATGCATACATCTTGGAGCCTAACACGGGCGAGTGGGAAGACGTGGGCGGTGGCTTCAACTACACCGAAGACTTCGGGTGGGAGTCGGACGGGCTGCGAGGGCACATCTTCGCCGACACGGAGAATTCCACCGTCGTGATAGGCCTCAAGGGAACATCGCCCGCCATGTTCGACGGCTCCGAGACCACCACCAAAGACAAGGAAAACGACAACCTCTTCTTCAGCTGCTGCTGCGGACAGGGCGGCCAGTTCCTATGGCGACAGGTGTGTGACTGCCAGACCTCGGCATACACTTGCAATTCGACCTGCTTGGTGACAGCACTGCGCGAGAAGAACCGCTACTACTATGCCGCACAAGATCTTTACCATAATGTGACGGCGCTCTATCCGCATGCCGAGATATGGATGGCCGGTCATTCACTGGGCGGCGCAGTTTCGTCGTTCCTATCCTTGACCTTTGGCCATCCCGCTGTGACTTTTGAAGCTGTTCCCGAAGCAATGCCGGCATCACGCCTCGGTCTTCCAGTACCGCCCGGCCACGAAATTGGGTCACTCCAGAAGAGAAAGATGACCGGCGGCTATCACTTTGGGCACACTGCGGACCCCATATACATGGGACAGTGCAACCAAGCTACCAGCGTGTGCACCTTTGGCGGCTACGCTCTGCAGAGTGTCTGCCACACAGGCAAGAAGTGTGTCTACGACACAGTCAAAGACCTCGGCTGGCGCGTCGGCATTGGCACACACAAGATTGTCGAGGTCATTAAAGATGTTATAGAAAAGTACGATGCCCCTCCCATTTGCGAGCCGTACATTAACTGTACGGACTGCTACACCTGGAAGTACTTTGAAAGCAACGGCACCGAGACTACCACTACCAGTACCTCGAAGCCCACATCCACTTCCAAATCGAGCAAATCCAACACCCGCACCAGGACCGAAACATGCAAGACGCCAGGCTGGTGGGGCTGTCTTGACGAAACTACCACAGGCACACAGACTTCAACATCAACACCCAAACATACATCCACATCCTCCACCTCCACCTGCAAAACCCCCGGCTGGTTCGGCTGTAAAGGACGGCAACGGCGAGCCAACCACAACAACAACAAAGTCCTCGCACACAACTACCCCCGCCCCAGCACCCACCGCAACAACAACATCCTCTTCCTCCCCAACATCAACTTCTTCATGTCTGTACCCAGGCTGGTTCGGCGACTGTCTCGACGGCGACGACCCTCCCTCCCGAACAAAACTGAGGTCGTCAACTCCAGCGCCAACCACTTCGTCTACGTCCTGCACGCATGAAGGGTGGTTCGGTCTGATATGCTACGACAAGTCGAAGAAGCATTCGAATACGCATACGGGGATGCACACGTCGCCACCTTCACCGACGGCAGCACCGAGTGCGTCTTCGACGTCGACAAGCTGCACGTCCGAAGCGTTCTTCGGGCTGGTTTGTCTCGACAAGTCGAAGAAGCATCACAGGACGGCGACGGAGAGGATGGAGATGTAACTGCACAGCATAAGATGATTCTCACTCGTTCAGTTGGGGTATTGGGAGTTGTTGTGTCACTCATTTAGTTGGGGTAATGGGTTTTTGTTGTGGGTGTTGAGCGGTACGATATCCCGGGTTTTGGGCACGAATTTGATTTGGGGGAAAGGGATTGGGGTGGGATGGCGTAAAGGGGCGGGGATACTATAGTATATACCATATTCACATCATACACATACGCGATTAGGCATAGCAATTCAAGTAATCATCTTTCAAGTGAGACGAGAATCACATTCAAAGCTTCTGTAACAATACTATGGATTTCCCACTATTCAACTCGAATCCCACACTGACAACAGAAGCACTTTGGCAACATACTCAGAACGCCAAACATCAATCTAAGACTCCGTAATCCATACTGTCCAAACCCCAGGTATGCATATTCAAATAATCTACTCCTCGCCCATTCTTCCCCTCCTCCCTCGCAGGGCCTCCCTGAGCGTCGGCCACTCCACCTCCGCCGCACTAGTCGTCCCCCCACTCTCGTTTTCGCAATCCTCCACGTCCTACTGGAGACCCGAGGACACGGACAGCGACGACGACGGGCGTGAATCCGCATCCACGACTTCGTAATCAAAAGCGAAATCGTCTTCGGAATCTGCTGATGAACTGGTTCCCTCGTATGATACCACCTCGAAGTCAAGTTCGGCATCCTGAGGGTATTGCTCGTCT
Source organism: Parastagonospora nodorum SN15 (assembly GCF_000146915.1). Taxonomy (NCBI): domain Eukaryota; kingdom Fungi; phylum Ascomycota; class Dothideomycetes; order Pleosporales; family Phaeosphaeriaceae; genus Parastagonospora; species Parastagonospora nodorum. Next base: position 504,248 of record NW_001884551.1, on the reverse strand, counting down.
AGTGGTGGGTCGGAGCTGGGTAGGAGAGGGACAGTGGCATCAATATCAAAGTCGAGTTCGATAGCTGACGGGCTGGAAACACGAGATGGGAGACGAGTTGGGGTTAGACCTGGAAGGCGAGGTGGGCTGTCCGAAACAAGTGCTAGCATTCGTAAGCCATGTCCTAAAGTTAGCGAATTGGAGTTGCGAGATGGAGTACGAGTCGGGTTTGGTGCGAGCACAGGCGATGTGTTGGTCGAGCTCCTGGACTCCGTGTCCTCATCTGCGACCTCTTGTTGTAGCTGCGCAGGTATTGGCATGAGCTGACATTCCCTCTTGCGCGGCTTGTTGGCCTCGAATTTGGCATAAATGTTGTAGGGCTTGCTCTCGTAAGAGGTGTATGCTGGAACGAAACCAGCTTGAGGAAGGTCGGTTGGTGCCACCCGTCCGTTTATGTGCGTATTCCGGTCGACTGACGGATAGACTCTTGCAAGGCCGTAGGTGCAGCGGGTGTATGGCGAGGGTGGTATGTACTTATATTGGACATCATGTTGAGTTGTGGAAACGTTCGGGTGCGTGGGCTCGCGACGGCACTTGGTTTGGTCTTGCAACGCCTCCTGGTCTGATTCGGCACTCGATCGGAACCGCGCCCTTTGAGAGCCACGTCGATTGCTGGCTTGGACAAAGAGATTGCGAAGGGACTGCCCAACCTGTGGTGGTCTTTCGTCAAGGGACTCGGCGACTAATGTTTGCTTAGACAGATACCCCGGGGTTAAAGGCGTAGATGGCTGGGCAAGCACCGCAGCTTCAGATTCCAGATGACGTATCTTCTCGACGACAAGCCCATGGTCCTCTCCCTTCTTACGAGCCTGCAGATAAGCCCACCGGGGAGTACTGATCGTCGCACGTCTGTCTTCAGCTTCTTTGATCTGCTGGGCAACATCTTGCTTCTCATTCAGCCAGCCGTACATGTGATGAGGCCAGTCATCCTGGGACAGTGGAAAAGATGGGCCAGTTGGAGTATCAGCTCTATCTGACCGAGAAAATGGAGAACGCACTGCGTTGTTTCGCGTGGCACGACCCAAGGAGCGACTGCCGCCATAAACATCACGCGGCAAAGAGTTTTGTCGAAGCCAGATATCGGCGTCGAAAATACAGTCGTGACCGGGCACGCTGGCGTGATCGAACACACAAGAAGATGATCTGCATGGAAATCTATAGCTCGGGACGCCAGGTGAGGTCGGGGTTGCCATGGCTGGTTTGGCACAGCCTAATATCTGTTGCTCTACCCTTGGTGTGCTTGGGGGAAACATTGGTGGGAGTGTACTCGTGAGCTTGTCCAGGATGAGAGCGCGGGGTGCCGCCGCAACCGCTTCTCGCTGTGTGTCCCGCGAGGAAGAGGGTGGAACGAAGGGCTGCGGGCTCGAAGTTTGAGCATCTTGGCTAGTCAAACTTTTTAATGGTCTTGCTGACAGTTGGCGTGGTTTTGGTTCCAAAGAAGTAGGTAGGGCAAAGGGGTCCAAGCCCTGCAAATCTTCAGCATGCCATTCAGACTTGTCCTGTATCGAAGAGATAGGTGGAGAGAATGGAAAGCTTCCTGGCTCTTGCTGCAGCGGTTCTACTCGTATCGTCGTTTTTGTTTTTCGTGTGGGGATCGTCAGGGTCGCTGGCGTTTGGGCGTTTGGGCGGAACTGCGGTGCCCAGTGGTGTCTGACGCTCTCCAGCGAGAATCCAGCACAACTCACAGTCGAAATCCCTTTAGAGTATTCAAAAGAGTGTTGAGGTTCTTTGACAGGCTCGCCATCCGTCAGGTTCAGGGAGAATAGTCGCTTGCACAGTTCTGCGGCGCTCTCGCCATTCTGCGCCGACACCTCCTGTAGTGGACGCTTTGCTCTGTGACGATGGCCACCGCGCTTTCTGCGTCGCCTTGCAGACCCGCTCGTCGTTGCAACAAAGTCGAAGGACTAGTTCGACTCGGTTGGTGATTGTGAGAGGCCTGCAAGAGCTCCAAAAGGATTGGCTGTGAATCGATCAGTCTCTTGAGTGCGGTACATCCCCGGAGAGCTGCCACTTACGCGTCGGGGCAAAGTCTGTCTTATGTGGGCAAATGTTGAGGCAATATTTAGAAGGACTTGTTTGGGAATCGCGAAGGCGGCAGTCGAAGCATCGCTTTTCACTTAATGGCCGCACCACCGACGGGCGGTTTTGAGCAAACAGTCTGTTTCGGGATGCATACTGCGCAGTTCCGATTACCATACTCCTGTGTAGGACAGTAGGAAATGTGCGATAGGGGTCAATAGGGGCTAGGAAGCAAAAAGATGGGGGCGCGTCGTAGGATCGAGGATGTCATTGGAACTGCAGCGCGCGCTTCCAGCAGAATATGTTCGCGTTATCTTCCACGTGGATGGTATTTGTGTGTCTGTGCAGAAGGAGCGAGCGAAGTCATCTGCAGCAAGTGCTATATATCAACAGAGGCAGGAACGAGCAAGGCTGGCGTGAGAAAACCACGTGTATCAAAATCAGTAAAAGCATGGTGGAACTCTGTCGAAGTAGACTTTTCGGGGAAATGAAGTGAAAACTCGATATACAAACAGGATGTCTTTCCTTTCATCGTCGCCTCTCTTGAGAGTGCGGAGAGGACCCTGATATGCTTTGGTCAGTGATGCAAGCAGTTGCTTCCAGTTGAGCAGTCTGCAATGTGTGAATCACAACGGCAAGCGGAATACGATATCATCCCGGGTAGTCAATGTAGTGATGCATCGACTCTGTGTCTGATGCTGCTCTCAAAATGACAGGTCGACGCAGAGGGGCCGACGAGGCTGACTAAGTTTAACTTCGGGGATGCGTCATAGCTCCTGGCTGCTATCCCCACAATATCCGTCGATCGGAAGACTCCATTGCACCAGCGCGCCTTCTCAGTCTGACACACCCCGCCTCGATCCCACATCCACCTTCACCTGTCCAGAGCGCTCCAGGATAATTGGCCCGAGATCCAAGCTGCTGATACCTGGAGCCGCTGCTGCAATCGAGCACCGCTCGTGTCTGAAAAAAACATCACAAGCACCAACGCCAACATGGCTCCCACAGCAGCCGACACAGCGCCGTCAGCGCAGAGGCAGGCCCGCCGCCCCCTTTCGCGCATCGTGCCTGCCATTCCACACCGGCTGTCACGCTCGCGCAACATACCGTCGTCAAGGCCTCTTTCGCCGCCAGAGGAGCCCAACAGCGGCACTGTCAGCAAACACGAGCCGGAACCGCAGCCCGTCGTGGAACAGGCGCCCAAGGAACAGCTGCCAGTGCCAAGCAATGCAGAGGCTCCGTTGACACCAGAGTCTCGCATCTCGAACGGCGATACGAGTGAGGTGGAAGCACCAGGCCTGGCCACGTCTCCTGCGAAATCTGTAGACGACCATGTCGAGATTGCTGGTGAGCCTACAGGTATGTCTGGACTCGTGCAACCCCTGTACCACCGGCTGCACATGATGCTGACCCGGTACTGCCAGATACCAACCATAAGAGCAACACCAACGGGAGCACTGCTGTGGCTCCCGTCGCAGACGTCACAGAGAAGCCTGCCACCAACGGTGTCCCTCGCAAGCTGACGGTGCCTGCCGAACTGCCTCCGCCATTCTACCCCTCGAACAAGACGGACAGGCAGACGCCATCCACGGACGTGAACGGCGCCGCACTCCTTCCGTCTCATCGCTCCCAGCTCAGTGCTGGTGCTGTGGCATTCCATGCCCCCAATGGATCTGCTTCGCACCCTCAGACACCTCAAGCGGTTGACCCTACCGAGCACATCCACCAGCTCAGCATGCCGCGCCCACCCCCAGGGTTTTCGGCTCCCGAAAATAGCGTTTTGTTCTTTCCAGGACACTCGCACCACCCGTCCGAGGCCGGTGGCCCGTGGCCGTACCCCTCTTATGCAACAGCCCACCCAGACGCCGTCTATGAAAACAGCCACGACCATCATTCACCCTCACTTCCTGTCGGTCCGGCCGAGTACTATCCAGGTAATCATGCTCCAAGAGATCAGGTTAACGGAGTCGCCCCGTTGCAGGTCGAGCCATCTGGTAAAGCTCCCGTCGCCAAAGTCAAGTCTGGCTCGATTCCGGAAGAAGAGCAACGTATGCACCCGTACCAGGATAGCCTTGCTTCGCATGTGTCGCGCTTTGAAGACTCGTCCTTCGAGCTGGCGGCCTATCTGACGACACAGTTTGGCAATCCCGAATTCGCAGATTTCGTGCTTCAGATACGCTCACCTGAGTCTGTTCATATTTCCATTCCTGTCCACGGCATCATTGTAGTTCGGAGTCCGGTAGTAGCTGATGCCGTTCGTCGAAGCATACCGGCTCCTCATCGTTCCCGGGACGCTCGACGTATGCTCGACATTGTCACTTCGGACCCCTTCGTCACTCGAGAAGCAGTTGAAGAGGCTATCAAGGTACTTTATGGAGCGCCACTACTTTCTCCGCAAGTCTTCCTGTACGGGCTTGCGCCTTACATGTATGACAGTGCTCAGCCGTCTGATGATGCTCGGATGCGCATGCGGCAACTGCTGAGCTACATTGCAGCAGGCCGAGCTTTACAGCTACCTAGCATGCAGGCCCGTGGTGTAGACATTGCAAGGTCGCTAATACGATGGGACACCATCGAGGCAGTCCTACAGGTCACCCTGCGGACGAGCTCAGCATTTTGGCCTAAGAAGGACGGTGTTGGTACTGATGACCCTTTCACTGCAGCACTGCTGAACTGTGTCGTCGACTTCATTGCTTATACATTCCCGGTGGACTTCAAGCTATATGCCATCGCCCCTGAGCTGGAAGACCTTCCTCGTCTACCATCCCTTATGGAGGCAAGGTCATCTTCGCACAACCCTAGGTTGAGCAAGATTCGTTTTGGCGACGCACCGCCTGAAGACGATGTCCACACAAACCACATGTCCCGTGTTTTGTCATCCGTACTGATTTCCTTACCAATCCCGCTTCTTGATCGCTTGTTCAATCATCGCGCTACAGCCAGCCAGATTGGCTGGACTGGGGTCGTCAAGATCATGCGAGAGGTTATTGCCGAGCGTGAAAACCGTCGCAAAAAAGCGTTGAGAAGTGAAATCAGGGCAGCCCATGACGGAACCATTCCAGGCAACCTTTTGAACAACATCTACGTTGAAGAGCACATCGAACAAGTGGAAGAGTCCCCACTCCACCCATCAGGACACCGCCTCGTCGCACAACGCTTGACTGCACAGGCCTAAGGCGCCTGCTTCATTTGGCCGACAACAAGACACCATCTCTCGCTCGTCCTTTTCTGCACATATAAGACGGATCTCCTTGTCTCCTAACCTACCGATCTCGTTTGCAAACTAAAAACTGGGATGGATTTTGCTTCTTGGGGGTGTAACAGCATAGCGAGCGTTTTGAGGCGTCTAGGCATTTCCGTTTCCACATCTCATGGCGATATTCCAAAAGTACGAAACGACATGAACGAAAGCATATTCCCCATACCAAGATCACGACTGGCATCCACGAGAGAGCCCGATTTGATTTTCTTTTTTACTTTGTAACATCATCCTTTTCTTTTTATTGTGCGAATATCCAGGTACCGAGAGCTTGTGGTTTGCCGGTGTGCGCTTCTTGGTCGTATTCATACAGATAGATTGAGGGCGTGGGTAGACTGCGGAGATGGGCGGTGCAATGCTACATTATCTGGTACCTCGTATCTGTGTGCTCGGTCTTTACATGGTGAAATCACTCGCCCACGCTAACATGCTCGCATGGTAGGTAGCAGGGCGCACATCATTTTCGCAGAACATGACAGGCATGTGCATGCGATACGGCTTCTATTGTACATGGAGCGAACATTCACACAAACCTTCACATGAACATGTCTAGACAACTTTCAAAATCTCGGCGATACGATACAATTCATTTCGCTTTCGCTTTCTACTTGCGTGCAGGCTGCTGCACGCGAGGGTATATATGCAATGGCTGTTGAATGGCCACATCCCTCACTTTTCCTCCTACGCCAAAACACTTTTTAAATGCCTCGGCCATGCCGCATACCACTGTTAATGGCTCGGATCGCACCCCGACCTTCGCGGTCGAGCTGCCTCTCGTAGATTGTTGAAAACACGAGCATCAGCGCTCACATGTTGCGGCGCTTAGCTGGAAGTGTAGGTCTGCTTGGGCTGGGGGTATGAAGGGCCCAGCTCCTGGATGCTCAGCTTGGCCAACCACTGGCCCATGTCGATGGCGGTCTCGAGGGGCTTGCCCTGGACGATACCGGCAACGAAACCACCGGCGAAGGCGTCACCAGCGCCGTTGGTGTCGTTGATCTTGCCCTCGTCGAGAGCGTGTACCTTGACCTCCTTGACGTCGACGTCGCCATCCTTTGCAGTGACGGCAACGGTCGGCTCGGTGCCTTGCGTAATGACGACTGTCCTTGTGCGCTGGGTGTTCTTCTTGGGGCCCTTTGCGATGGTCTCGGCGATCTTCTTAACATCCTTGGAGTCGATGTTATGCGACTCAGCAAATGCGGCGGCCTCGGTCTCGTTGCCGATCAGGATGTCGACGTAGGGCAGGATCTCGTCGAGCGGGTCCTTGAAGAACTGGGAGATGAAAGGCGCGGAGAGGTTGAGAATGAAAATCTACATCGATCAGCTCTTTTCTGCTCCCCAAGAGAGATTGCATACCTTGTTCTTTGCGGCGGCCTCCTCAGCAAGCGCCTTGATGGCTGGGACGCAGACAGTCAAGTGGAAGCCACCGACGTAGAAGACCTGTGCGTTCTCGACCTGCTTCCAGATGTGCTCCTGCTTCAAGTGCTCGACCTTGTAGTTGTTGGCAGCCGCCAGGTCTGTGCAAAGCGAGCGGTTGTGGCCGGTAATGACGACACCGCAGCGACCAGTGGGGGTCTTCTCGTCGTAGAGGTACTCGGTCTTGACGCCAGCGTCGCTCGAGATCTTCTCAAGGGTCTCGCCGTACTTGTCCTTGCCAATGCAGCCAATGTAGACAGTCGAGTTGGGAGCGAGGATGTACTGAGCGCCTCTTGCCGTGTTCTGTGCAGCACCTCCGGCAATCAGGACGGCGTTGTAGTTCTGGATCAGGTCCTCATAGAGACCCATGTGCTTCTCGGGATCGGCAAGAATGGCATCGTTGGCCTTGAGGCCGTACTTGTCGAGCAATGCTTGGTCTCTGTTCCGGTCCATGTCAGCATAAGCTCATGGCACTTTCCTTCCGCAGCAACGCATTGACCTACCCTTGACCCTGGATGTCCAGCAGAGGGTTCTCGAGGCACAGGAGTTCGTATTTGCCAGCCATTGTGTATGTGAGTGTATGATGTGGTGGAGAAAAGTTGTGGTGAGGGTTCGGAGGAGAAACCGTGGGGCAGGAACGGCAGTCGGTGATCGAGGGGCAGCCTCGCGCTAGTTCGGAGAGTAAACATTGGAGACATCGGCAGTAATGAGGCCCGAATCTCTCAACCCACCTTCATCTCGTGCATGCGGCCGATTATTGGAATCCTAGAATAGCTATCAATTGTATCATACTGACCTGTTGTTTTTCTGGAACCTCGCTCACAGAAATCATACCTGCATGAAATTCCTCTCCAACATGCACATTCGCGTCTTTCAAAGGCTTGTCAGCCTGCTCGCCCCACGGTGTCCGTGACTCCGACGCAACTTCTTGAGCACTGCCCAGCCTTGCAGCATACCGGCCATGCTGACACGACTAGGAAGCAGCAGCCAGGACAACGTACAGCAAGGATATGTTCCCGAAGGTCCATCGATCTTGAGACAAATGAGTGATGCAACACTTAGCGAAGGTCCTCCAGACTCATTCAGCGATTCTAGCTCCGAGTCAAGTGCAAGATCCAAACCTGATGACCAGGTACCTAGTCGAAAGGGCGCCATAGCTCGCCGACAGAGGTCTCCAGGCCAAAAATGCTTTCCTCTCCGCATAGGTCGACGTAAGATTATTTTCCTTGAGCGCGACAAGAAGATTACATCAGAGCTGCCAGTGGTTCGACTAGACCCCTTCTTGGAAAGGCATGTACTACCTTGCCGCACACGCTCAGGAACCTGCCCACAGTGTTCAAGATTCCAAGGAAAGTCCGTCTCTCTTGCGGCACTAAAGATCGGAGCCATACGTGGTTGCCCACTTTGTATTCTGGCTTACTTTGCCATTGCCGTGTTCTTCACAGACAAAAACCCCGCGAAAAAGTTGCCCAGCGGTTACGGGAAGTTCAAAAGCTTCGTAAATCTGGGCTTGAATACTCTGGTTGATGCGTATACTTTCTCCGGTAAGATTTCCCAGTCGTGTGGTGCTCACGACTGTTTGATGAGAACTGAAAACCGCACTCAGATACCCGTGCCAACCAATGGAACTTCTACGGGACAACAATACCCGCAGGTTCGATCAGGAATTTTTTCACCGAGGATTTGTCCTCTGAACAAACTGCCCAATTCGCACTTCGCCAATTGCAAGATTGTATCACTCAACATTCGAGATGCGGTAATCATGCCGAGCAAAAGCGGCCTCCCACTCGGCTACTGGATGTTTCAACTCTTCGACTACGAGACACGGACCATCCTGACTTCGCTGCATCGTTTCCCATGTACGCATGTCTCAGTCACTGCTGGGGCTCTGGTTCACAAGCCTCAAATATCCTTCGTACCACGAAAGCAACGCTGGCTGCTTATGGGGATGGGATACCTACAGGCCTGTTTCCGCGTACGTTCCGCGAAGCCATACAATTCACACGCTCAATCAACTTGCCGTATATTTGGATTGACTCGTTGTGTATAGTCCAGGATGACAAGCTCGATTGGGAAAAGGAAGCGGCTGCTATGGCCGACATTTACATGAACTGTCACGTCACTCTTGCCGCAACTGTTTCAGAAAACTCGGATGGAGGCTTGTTCGTTAAGAAAAGCTTTGGCTCCGTCAGGATCGGGGTGGTATCTTGCCAGCGTGGAAACACCCAGCCTCTTTACATGCGTCTGCCTCCTGATCACTGGCCACTCGACACCGACTTCCCTCTTGCTCAAAGAGGATGGGTCATGCAGGAAACTATTTTATCGCCAAGGACACTTTACTTCCTAGGGACGGAACTTTTGTACGAATGTCGAGAAACTATTCAGTGCGAGTGTAACGATGAAGAGAGTTGCGATTGGACGACAGTAAAACAGTATGAGTGGACTACAGCCGATGATTGGACAAGGGTGTTGCTACTATACTCACACACTCTGCTGTCTTTCAGTCGAGACACTCTACCTGCACTGTCCGGACTAGCCAAAAGATGGCTCGCAACACATCCAGCTGATGTATATCTAGCCGGAATTTGGCGTTCAGATCTAATCAAGATGCTTTGTTGGCAAATTACTTCACGATCGGCCCGTCGTGCCCGGCCTTGGAGAGCACCCTCGTGGTCTTGGGCTTCTATAGATACTGCTAATATCGAGTTCCAGCGGCACTTGAAATTTTCAGCAAATTATTCCATTGCGGATGTTGTTGATGTCTATTGCGCTCAATCCGGTGCTGATCCCACCGGCACAGTCGCGTTCGGTCATCTTATATTGCGTGGCCGAGGCTTTGACGCTCAACTCCACTATGGCGGCAAGGACGATGGCACTGGATGGGACGATTACGAAGATGCTCAGGTATACGCTTACAAAGACGGTATCCGCTTCGAGTGCAACCTGGATTTTGCCGCCTGGGAGGCAGGGCGCGACCATATCATAGAAGGCTCTACTGTGCGGATGCTTTTTATTGCTGGCCCTGAGGACATAACTCGCTTTGTGGGTGCTAGATGGACTTTGATTCTGCTGAGGCCACTTTTCGGCGATACATACGAGCGCGTCGGTATCACTATAGACGGCTTTTCGACGAGGCATCAACGTTATGACACCATACCTGGGACCCGCAAGTTGTATGAAGAATCGGATGTAGCTGAATATTTTATTGTATAGTACTGCCATAGCCTCGTCTCGAGCTAGCATCGCTTCAATCTGCAATTCGGATAATTCCTTCGTCACTATCGAGCTGATGGAAAAAGGAAACATTAAGATTTCCCGAACAGAACGTAGCCGCGAGCAAGATAGTCAGATTGCTATGGCCTGTACATGTTCCAAAGAGCCGCCCATATGTTTGACATCACGGCAATAAACGCTCTCGATGGATTCTTCGTGCGCTGTCAGTCCTTCTGGAACAACGCGTCGTTACAGCCACGCAATTATCGATCGACTTTTGGCTAATATAAAAAAATTCGAACATTTGGGATTAATATTGCATGCGCAGATGTCAGGCTATTCCCGAGAAAGAGACGGCCTGTGTTGAGGTACCAGAAAATGGTATCATCCTCTCCAGCGGATCATCGGGTTTGACAAGCAATTGTCTCGAAACTGTCATCTTGGGTCTACGGCAAACAAAGTGGGTACACAATGTCGAAAATGTAGTGAGGAATGCACGTGCTGGACATCTTTCACTGCCTTGGCACGCCGGCTCCTTACTAGGCTGTAAGCTAGTGGCCTGCTACACCGAGTACTTGTGTATCTTGAACCTTGACAGCTCTCGACTCTTGAACATTTTGACCACTTCAGCGACCGCCTCCACTCTAGCGTTCAACTCCTCTGACTTCTTTCACTCCCATCACTTGGCTGACGACATTAATACGCCAACACGATTCCAGCACATAGTTGGGCCCTTCACTATCGACAAAGCTTGGCAATATTAGACCCTCGACTTACTCCCTTCCTTAGTTCGCTCACTCGCCAGCACTCTGCCTCTCCCCACTCTTCTTGTCAACTACCCACGACATTTCTCTACCACCCACGTCTCAACCAACACGTTTGGAACTCAGACTTCTAAATATCCACTCCAACCGAACATACTCCTAAGACATACCCATTTGATACCATGTCTTCTTTCCAGATCTTCGAAGGCGCTTCCGCCGACCAGGCCTTCGATGTTATCAACATGAAGAAGTGCAAGAAGACTGCCGACATCACCGTCAATGACACCGCTCTTGACATCATCTGCTCCACCACCACCAAGGCCAACGTCCTTGATCAGCCATGGGCTTTCGCGATCTTGTTCGGCAAGCCCGTCGAGGCTGGTTATGACGAGCCTCGCGCCGCGCTCGAGGAGCATCCACTTCTACACATGACCGACATCGATGAATGTGTAGTGGTTAGCATGAAGTACGGCGGCGTTGAGTACTCGAGCTTGGAGCTTGTCGGCAGTGAAGACACCGCTGTCCAGGAGCGGTCCTCACAGCCCTCTAACCATGCCTCTCCTTTCCCCACCACGGGTGTACCTCCTCGTATCTCAACGTCCAAGTCCTCAGGCCACGGATCTGGAATCGCCCCTAAGGCCATGGATGCTCGATCTCGCCTTCGCCTCAAGTACGAGAAGCAGTTGCAAGAGAAGAACCTCGCCCTGTGGCTCGCTCTGCAGAAGAGGCACAAGTCCATCGCCGCCCGCAAGCCACGAGGCACCTACAAGACCACCCAGGAAGACTACTGGCTCGATGTGTTCATGCAAGTGTTCCCCGACATGCCGGACGTCGAGCGCGCTGCTCGCTTGAAAGTCTTGGAGGGCTTGGGAGATATTGATGACAATGGCTGGGAGGCTAAGTGGCGGTCGTTTGCGTCTGTGCAGGCGTACAAGCCGGCTGAGGCTGTGATTGATGCAGGGGTTTGGGGTCCGATCTTCTCCCACTTGTCGAAGGAGTTTGAAGAGTTCATGCACAAGCCAGTCGCGGATGAGCAGCTTGCAAAGCCAACTCCGGTTTACCCATCAGGGCCTTTCACTGCGACTGGCCCTGCCTTCGGCAACAAGAACCCTTCTGCCCTGCAGGACTTCGTTAGCCCACTTACGGCCGACCAGCACGCAAAGCCGTCTCGAATTTACCCACCAACCCCGTTCACTATGACGAGCCCTCCTTTCGCTAGTCAGGCACTTTCTGCGTTGAAGGGCTTCGACAAGCCAAAGTTCGGGTTCTTGACCAACAAGGAATCCACGACGACTCTCTCCTCAGCACTTTCTGCTCGAACGGAGACATCATCACCGCTTACCTCGGTCTTGCAGCAGCCACTGCCTCTGTTCTCTGTCCCCTCACTCTTCAGTAATATTGGCGCCACTACCGTTTCGGCAAATAGACTTGATGTTGGCAAGACGCCGAACAAGACTTTGCCATTGGGCCTCCAGAAGCCATGGAAAGGTCTGAGCGTGTCCGCTGAACTAAAGAGCGACAGTCCCTTCGTCTTCGATACCAGCAAACTTTCCGGCACCATCTTCTCCCCTCAAGCTGCTGCCACCACCAAGCCGTTTGTGTTTGGCGCGAGTTCTAAAGCTGTCGTCATATCAGAGACGGATCATACGACGGATCATACGACGGACTATGAGAACGAGGTCGATTCCTCTGAGGTTGACAACGGCATCTCAGCGGCCTTCCTCGAAGACGCTGTCTTCGGGACTTATGATATTGACTCGGATGATGAATTTGAAGATGTTTGGCCGGTCGACAACACAGAGGTTGAACAGCTCCTTTCCGATGATCACGGATTCGCACTCGAAGAGACGTCTATCGAGGAGCTACAACTCGCACCCTACACCGTGGGCGAGTATCTTACTGACAACATCTACCTCATTTTCGGTCGCCCATTCGAGTGCAGCCGTGAGATGGCCTTAGAGAAGTACGCCGGGCTCAACGCGCACTATGGGGTTGGCTTATCTTCACCCTGCCCACCCACTTGGACTCGCCCTTCTTCGATCCTGAAGTGGAGCGAAGTCGTTGAGAATTTCGAGACTGACTTTGTTGAGCTCACGATGCCGGGCGCATCGCAGTCTGAGAAGTACAATAGGGTTGCCTTCTTGATGAACGAGCTCAAGGTGTCGATGGGTGAGGCCTGGGATACGATGGATGATGTTGAGCCACTTCCTGCTCGCGTCAAATTCACCACCAGCCAAGATGGTGACAAGTTCGAAGACGACGCCATGTATGCGTACGTCAACGGATACGACTCCCTCGCTCAGCGAGAGTATGATGCGTCACGATCTGATACTGCCATCACTGATGAGCATTATGCTCGGTACGAGCTTGCTTCGCTCCCGTCCTCGCCGATTGAAGTCACTATCGGTCAAGCTGGCGACAAATTCGAAGACGACGCCATTTATGGCACCGCGGATGGCTATGACCTCCTGGCTCAGCGCGAGAACGATACACCACGTACAGAGAGCGTGGTCACCCACGAGCAATTTGCCCGCACCAGTCCTCCTCCAAAGCAGCTGGAAGTTACCATCAGCCAAGCTGGTGAAAAGTTCGAAGATGATGTCATATATGGCGGCGCCAGCGCCTATGAGCTTCTCGCACAGCGCGAATACTACTCCACCGATGGAGAAGATGAGTCGGATGGAGATGATACCAGCCCGCCCTCGTCGACCGATTCGCTCGCCCTCTCGCCTGAGCGTCCTCTCAGCCCTGATGACGGCGCATACACTATGGACGATCTCATCGATGGCCAATCCCACACTACACACCATTGTCTGGAAGCCTTTGAGCTTGACTGCCCAGAGCAGACATGCACTTACCGCATCGCCGCACCACAGTTGGATGCTTCAGGAGACGACCAGGAGTCTCAGTTGCCGAAGGTCACAGAATCCCACCCCTTTGGCACTCCGGGTCCTTTGGCGTTCGATTTCGATGTCAATGTGGAGACTGAGGTGGTCGCTCAAGGTTCTTCCGATGTCGAGCACGACACGTTGGTAGTGTTTGACGAAGACAGCTCAGCGTCTGACAACGAGACTGTAGTTGCATCGGATGACGAGGACTTTTGCTACGCGAAGATTGCTACAAAGGCAGTGCCATCTTCACCGAGCACACATAATCTCAGCGATGGTCATAGCGTGCTCAATCTTGAGCCTTCCAAAGACATGCGAGACTGGGCGGAGACCTTTTGCGACCAGGCTTTTGCTGCACCCTTGGTTCCCCAGCTGCCCGTCTTGCAGCTCGAGAAGACAGCGTTTTTGAGCCTCTTCGATCCCAACATGCTTTTCGAGACTTCAGACAATCCAGAGGATCTTGACTATGTCCTCCCCGAATTCAGTACTTTCTTCACTCCATTGTCGCCGAAGATCCGCACTGACCAGCCACTGTTGATTCCAGACCTACCCATCGATAAGGACAAGCTCATATCGGACTTGACCGCCCTCGTCGCCGAAATCGAGCACAACCACAAGCCATCAGCTGTACCCGCCTTCCTTGTCACCCCTCCGGAGCCTGAGCGCAGTGCTGCATACTACAGGCGAATCAACGAGGCCTGGGCGCCGACCCCACGATTCACTCGTGAGGACTACAAGCTGCGTTTCAGCGAGCGCTAGATACGACTGCGTCATACAAAAAAAAGGTATGAGCTCCACAGTTGTCATGGTATCGGATGCAGCTAACCTCTTCGACAGTTCTCTCGTATGTACATGTGATCTCGCCCCACCCCGGGGTTTTGAGATTGGCATACAAGAAGCTTAACATACACGCTACACACAAGCTCCCACAGTCATCTAGCTTGAAGCTTCTCGATCTCACCGTTCAAGGTTGAGATTGGCGTCAGCTGGCATTGTGACTTAATTTTGTAGCGATTCAAGAGGATGGCATACACGCTGCGTCACGACTCCTGCATCTTCTAGTTCGGCACTTCTTGATCTCGCCGTTTGGCTGAGATTGGCGTCGACCAATTATTCGGTTTGATTTTACGATGCGTGGTTTCTTTTTATGAGATCTGTCGGTGTACTTGGGAGCGTGTCCTTTGTTCTTGAGCTGACTGAAAAAGTTTGTATCGGTTTTGCTTTTATGGGTGTAGATACATTTTCGAAACTAATATGTCACATCATCTCTAATCTTGAACAGTTACATGAAATACCGGGTTTCGATCGCGCACTGATAACCAGTGAGCCGTGTCCCACGTGTTCCTAATGACATGTCCGGCGTGCATAACCCAGGCACCGAGACCGAGAGCCTGGTAAAATCCAACGGCTAACATCGACAGCAACTCGCGAATCGCCTCTCATGTTCAGCCGTCCGATGCTTATCTCACACCTTTCCCCGCTAATGATCCCCAGAAAAGCTTAAATAAATACCCGTCCATACCAGGGTCTTGGCTTAGCGTCGCGCCGTCTCAAAGCTAACGTCTGCTTTCGATAAGTTCTGACTTCTCTCCGCATGTTGTGATCTGGCGGTGATGGTGCTGCCAGCTTTATCCCGCTGCCGTTGGGTAAATGAGAGTTTGACGCGATCATCATGGCGTCATTCGAGTTGGCGAACATCAGGACTTCCCGACATTTTCGGAGGCAGGGGTTCATATTAGTCTGGTCAGTTTTATAAGTAACGGGGCGTGTGTCTGGAGATGGTGATCCTGGATGTGTCTTTGGCACAAATATGGCAATGGCCACAACATTCCTGCTTCATCTCGCATTCGCGAGTATCATCTCTGCTCAATATGTCCCAATACCGTGGGCTTACACTCAGGATGAGCCACCAGTACAAGTGTCTGTCAATGCAGGAGTTCGGCATCAAAAGATGATTGGAGGCGGCTGTTCAGGAGCCTTCGGTGTCGCCTGCGATCAGACTGGGGCACGCGGTCTCTCTCCAGAGAACCAACAACTCGTCAGCGAATACCTCTTTAACGAGAACCTTGGAGGCCTGTCGATCCTTCGCAACCGCATTGGCTCGAACCCGAACGATGGAATCCTTGGTACCTGCCCCGAGACACCCTCTTCAATATTCAACTACACGGGTCTTGGAACAAATGATTCGACAGCGGATAGTTGTCAGTTGAAGTTGACGCAGCAAGCTTTAATCGCCAATCCCGACCTGTTCATATATGCCGACGCGTGGTCAGCTCCAGGATGCTTCAAGACGGATGCAACTGACAAGAACGGAGGTCTCATCTGCGGAGTTCGTGGAAGCAATTGTACTCAAGACTGGCGCCAAGCATACGCAGACTACCTAGTACAGTACGTCAAATTATACGAGCAGAAGGGCATAAACGTCAGCTTGTTGGGGGCCTTCAACGAACCGGACTTCAATCCCGTTAGCTACGCTAGTATGGACTCGGACGGATATCAAGCGAAGGACTTCCTCGAAATCTTGTACCCTGCCGTCAAAAAATATCGCACAGACTTGCAGGTGTCCTGCTGTGACGCCACTGGCGCCCGTCAAGAGCGCACTATTCTCTACGAGTTGGAGCAAGCTGGTGGTGGGAAGTTGTACGATGTCGCGACTTGGCATAATTACCAGAGTAACCCAGAACGACCTTTCAACACGCAAGGTCAGCCAAACCTTGAGACGGAATGGTCGGATGGTAGCGGTACTTTCAACACTACCTGGGACACGACTGGCCAGCTTGCCGAAGGTTTACAGTGGGCTATTTACATGTAAGTTGGAAAATTCAAGCCATGATAGCTGTCATACTGACCCTTTTAGGCACGACGCCTTCGTCTACAGCGACACCTCCGGCTATCTCCACTGGTGGTGCGCCCAAAACAACACAGGCACGACAGCTGGAAGCGACGCCATCCTCGTCCGCCTCGCCAACAACAGCTTCGAAGTTTCACGCCGTCTTTGGGCATTCGCAGGCTACTTCCGCTTCGCACGACCAGGTTCAGTTCGCATTGGTGCAAATAGCAGCGCTGAAAATATGTTGGTGACCGCTTTCGAGAATGTCAACGGCACAGTTGCCATCCCTGTCATCAATGAAGCACATTTTGAGCGCCAGGTGGAAGTCTATCTCAGCAATTGTAAGCTGAAGTTGGATATGGCGACTGCGTATTTGGCGGACAATGATCACAATAATACGATGGTTGGGAGTTATCATGTTAATGGTTCGAGCTTCTTAGCGAGTGTGCCGCCGAGGTCGATGACCACGTTTTTCCTGGAGTAGACATAGTTTAGACTTTTGATTAAACAATCTGGCTCTGGCCTTATCTATAGTCCCGTAAATGTGTAGACATATCTCGCCTCTCCAGATGTCGTAGCAAATGTCACTTGTGACGCCCTCGAAGATGACGATTCACTTCAAGCTTAGGCCCAATTCGGCCAAAGCTCACTCCCATGATAACTATTTCCAACCTGCGGTCCCTCGCTTGACAGAATTTGCCCAAGCTCGCACTTCGTGAACGCAACTTTCGGCTGCTGCGCATAAAAGTCATCGAACTTGGATGCTAGAGCATCCTCTAGATTTACAACGTCACCCTTGGGATGAATGACGGACCAGGGATCGGTGCAGGAAGAAGCTTTGCAAGTCTTGAGGACCAAGAGTAGGGCGTCCAGACGACTTTGGAGCCTGGAGATTGGCTGGTTCAGAACGAGAGTAGGCTGTTTGGACGGGTTGACGAGGTTGTTGACTTGACCAGGATCTTTCTGTCAGACTATTAGCAAACTCTGGATGCAATTCCGGCGGAAGAGAACTCATACGGTCATGTCGTAAAGCTCATGCTCGTTCGTGCACCACACAGTGTACAAGAGATTGTAGCGCTCTCCAATGATACGGACAGCCTTGTAGGTGTTGTTCGGAACATTAACTGAGAGGTCATGAGGTTAGCAAAATACTTAAGTTGTGTGACATAATAAGTATTACCTCCATAAGTCCCCTCGCCACGACCTGGGCCCCAGAATTCAACATTCACATGATCCCGCTTCTTCTTTTTCAATTGCTCGGCGATCGCTTTGCTAGTAACCGGGATTGGCTGACCATCGAAGTCGTCTCGCTGCTCGATTCCAGCGAGTTCGAATAGCGTAGGAACGATGTCGGTGTGCGTGGTGACTACATCAACCGTCTTACCTTTGGGTACATTAGGGCCGCGAACGTAGAATGGCACATTGATATCTTCTTCGAAGGCGCATGTTTTGCCGGGCTGGAGCCTATGCTGGCCGATATGGTACCCATTGTCGGAAGTGAAGATGATGTAAGTATTATCCAGGAGTTTATATTTTTCCAGGCGGTTGACGACTTCGTCCACTAACTCGTCAACGGATTGCAGTGACTGTAGGCGGCCAACGTGCCACTCATCGTGGGAGGCGATCACCGTGCCATTCAGCTTCTCTAATTTCGATATCCAACTTGCTCCACTTGGCTAAAGAAAATTAGCATCATCTTCAATCAAATCCCAGGGTTGTATACCTTATCAGGATTCCAGTTACTTGTCCGAGGAGCTTTGGCGTCCAAGAACAGTTTCTGGTGTCTTTTCGCGCCAACAGCCTTCGTAAAACCGCCAGTGCCATTAAACTCAGCATGTGGCCCAATGGGTGCAATGCCAATAAAGAATGGTTTTGACGTATTGGCAACAGTATCGATGAATTCTAGTCCTTTCTCTTTTACCAGATCAGTGTTGTATTGGCCGGGAGCTGGTGCTGGCGGAGCCTGGTCCTTTTGGAATGTCGCATTCCAGTAGATATAGGTACCAGGGTCGACAAGAACTGAAAATTGTTTAGTCTAGTAAAACTTTCTGATCTATTGTTTACAGGTACGTACAATCAGTACCGTTCCATCCAGCAGGGAGCGGCTTGTTCCAAGTCGTGGTTGAGTGCCCATTCATCAGCTTGCCAGTGTAGTATGTATCATATCCCGCACCCTGGAGGAATACTGGCAGGTACTTGTCGTTCAAACCTTGTGATATGAATTTCGTGTAGCCGCCTACGGAAGTTAGTAATCTATGAGCCTTTGGCCGAACTAATTACTCACCGTAAGGCGGGTTCACGTCGGTCACGTTTGTATTGTGCGCAGCCTTGCCAGTGAGAAGACTGACACGTGATGGACAGCATATGGAAATCGTGCAATAATGCTGCTTGTAGAATGTGCCCTGCTTCCCCAATTGCTTCCTTGTCAACGGCATATAGTCCATCGAGCCAAGGTGAAGATCTTGGTCATCGGTAATGATGAAGACAAAATTAGGCTTGCCATGCCTGGTACTCGATGTTGCAATAGTCGTACTGGCTGACCATAGCAGGCACAGCTTCCACAAAATTGAAAACGACAACATCGCGGATCAAATTGGTCTGGAACCCAAAAACAGCTTTTGAGAGGCACTTTGTTGAACCTGCCATTGGCACAGCACTCTCTTATATTTTCAAGTTCTTCAGACATCGTCATATTCCCTGCTCGCAAGGTCCACCCTATGTAAAGCGTGCTCGCTGGTATGTATTGCGACATCGTGCTCAAACTAAACGCGGTTAGCGCGACGGTTGGACGTGGGCGAACCATGCATACCGTGCACAGACACCGGGCGCCTAGAGACACTAGGCGCCTACCTAATAATATTATTATAATCTTAAACTTAAAGCTATATAATGCTATATAATAGCTCTATATATATAAAAACATAGTATAGCAGTAATTAGATACTTATAATTAATTTATATTATCTAAATTTACTTAGAAGCTTAATATTATAGCTATATAATATTACTTAAGTTAATAGAGAAAATAAAGTAAGTTAAACTTAAGTAGTAGCTATCTTATTTACTACTTATTTCTAATACTTCTTCTTAAAGAAAATTACTTATAAGGCTTTATACTTACTACTTTAGAATAATTATATAGCTTTCTTAGCGTTATACTGCTATTTTTAATACTTATATTTAGCTTATTTTTTAGCTTTCTTTTTTTCTTTTATTATCTTAAGTCTCTACTTCTTTATATACTTCTTCTTAAGCTTAACTTAATACTATAGTTAAGCTTCTTTATACTACTTCTTAGCTTATATTTTCTAGAGTTTTTTTTCTATTTCTTCTTACTTATAGATTACTTCTTAAGCTTAAGCTTTATAGAACTTATAAAAGAACTAGAAGATAGTACTACTATAATACTCTTAGTGCTATTAAAGATTAAAAGCTTTATTCTTATTTTTATACTTTTACTTATATAAAAGAGTAGTTCTTAATTACTTATTCTTATAATAAAGTAGCTTATTTTAAACTTAGAGATAGTAAAATAAAATACTAAGCTTTCTTACTTTATTCTAAGCTTTATTCTTAGTAGTATCTTATACTAATTATTATAGCTAATTCTAATTATTTAAAGAGAGATAGAATAGCTTACTAGAGTTTTTATTAAATATTTATTCTAAATCTATTAAGAATAACTCTTAGATTAGTTAGCTATATACTAGTAGCTTTAAAAGCTTTTAAGATAATATTTTTTTTAAAAGATAAGCTTTAAGCTTACTAGAAAAGAGAAAAAAAGTCTTCTTTCTTAATAGAGATAAAGCTCTAGGTATTATAGAGATACTAAGTAAGCTTATTAAAGTAGCTTAATAAGAGTAGCTTAAATATTACTATATCTAGTAGTTATAGTATATAGGTTAAATAAGAAGAAAATACTATTAGAAGAATTCTATAGTAATTATAATACTTAAGAAACTTAGAGATAAGATAAGATTTATAGCTATTAAGAATAAGTAATTACTATCTTCTTAGTTTATTCTTTATATAGTAATTAAATACTTACTTAAGCTATGCTAAACTAATATTATTATTACTCTAACTTAATTAAGATAATATAATAAAGATATTATAATTCTCTATAGTAATTCTCTTTACCTAGTTTAATCTAATTACTTTCTAAGTTAATATATAAATAAAGCTTAGTAGTAGTAAGCTTCTATTAGTATAGATATAAGCTAAGAGTATTAAAAATTTATATAATCTATCTTAAAGTAATACTCTAATCTCTTTCTTATTCTATTAATATTTACTAAAGACTTTCTTACTTATTCTAATAATTCTAATAAAAAAGCCTTTTTTATCTATATTATATATATTACTAGCTTTAAGATAATACTTATTAAGCTTCTTATATAGAAGGTTAAAGTAAGCTTAATATTTAATATAGAAATTAGCTTAGTAATATATATAATCTATAGCGCTAGTTCTCTTTAAGATAAGCTTATTTTTATTCTAGCTAATAAAGTATAAAACTTAGCGCTTAGAGACCTTCTTCTTAGCTATAGATAAAGTAAAATTTCTAATTATCTTTCTTATAGAAGGTAAGCCTTACCTAGTAAGCTTTTTAATATATAGTATAAGCTCTAACTTCTATAGTAAGCTAAGTTTATATCTATTTAGTAGCTAAGTACCTACTATAGCTTATATACCTCTATATCTTTAGCTTAATATTATATAATTAATATTATATTTTGCAGTAACTTCTATATATATAAAATATTCTTCTAGCTTATATAATTTAATATCTTTAATTATAGCTTAAATTAGATCTATAGTAGTAGAGTTATAATATATTAAAGTTAGTATTAATAATACGTTTTAGTTTTAGGATAGGCGCCTAGTGTCTCTAGGCGCCTAGTGTCCGTGCACGGTAACTTACGCCGATTCGCGACCAACATAATTCAATTCGTCGCGCAGAGAGCCGATCTTAGCACGGCGCTCGCGTGTGAGCTCGTTGGTAACATCATCTTTTGTGTCAGCTAGAACATCTGTAGAAACAGTAAATAACTCAAGGAAGAATCATCCGGAAGCAGCGATGAAGGTGTACATTGCGCGAACGTGCCTCTCCTCGAAAATTGAGTCAATGGCCCGCGCTCAACTACCTATTGACCGAAACTCAAAATAGTCATCGGCCTTGACTGCAACCAGAGTCATGCGCCGACACGAGCAAAAAGGTTTGTAGTATAAATTCGGTCGTGAAACTTCCCAGCTCACAGAGACAATCTGTACCGTACTGAGATTTTAGCTTCCTCTTTTTCCATTCATCTTCTCGGAATCTCAGTATTATATCATCGACTGCTATGATAACGAAGCTTCTCCAACAATGGCCCTACATACCCGGGTCGCCACATATGATTGCAGACCGCCGAAACCAGACTCCAGAGTCGACTTGGAAATTCATATATGAGACACTTCAAAAGCAACAAGTTGCAGGCATATAATTTTCTCGATAAAGCTGGCCATTTGTATTTGCGAGTACGCAAAAGGGAGTCGCAAAGCCCGACGCACCGTAGCAATTAGATGAGATCATTATATGTAGTGGATGTGCCCCAAGTGTGACGGTCTCGTTCAGTAGGTGAGTTTAAGCTCTGCTTGAGACTATGCGCATCGAGTCAATATTGGTAAGACAAAGTGGGCAGTTGTAGGAAACTGATCTCGTGGGACTCATGCTATTACTAGTACTCTTCACAAGACACACAGAATTTGACTAGTTCCTGACTATAAAGCCAGCAGCTTCCAAGCGATTGCATTTGTTGCATCCCTCTTTACTTTTTGGCACAATACACTAAGCTCATACCATCATGATGAACAGTCTTTCAGTACCAATTAGCAGACGGGCGGATGAACCGTCTTCTCTGAAAGGTACTACTTACACAATAACACCACTCATGTCCCTATTAACGGCCGCCAACGATACAATTTTCGACAAGAGCGACTTCTCTAAGCTTGAGAAAGGCGAACCTGTCAGTCTTTGGCCGAACGACATACCGGAGGGAAAATTATGTACATGCCTCATACCTTTAGCCGACGATAGTGGCGAGGGAAGCAGCTTTAGCTGCGAATAGTCTCACTACCTCATGTTTCAACAATTCAGAGGTGACAATAAGAATTACAAGAAGTACAGGAGCTACCGTAATGGCAACGGATTCACTAACGAGGGAGGAAGTATTTTGTCTTATGTAGAGGAGGAGTAGAAGGAGTTCTTCTGGTTGCCTGAATGCGTGATGGGTGTGCGTATAGTGGTAGCTTAGCTGATTTCTAAATCTTCAAGTACATTTTTTAGAACTTTGAACGCGTGCGAGCCTGTATGTTTGATCTCATCGGGTCTCCATGAGACATGTCAACCGTATGATCCATCGCATTTGGTGCATTCGATGTGTTTTTTTGGAAAAAGCTTGGGAAATGGTTCGTGACGGAACGAATAGGGAGTAATGTCGAGGTGCAGGCGGGAAAGCTCTAGTCTTACGTGTGAACGGAAGAAAGAGGGTATATTCCCGTAGGCGAGAAATACAGTGAGTATCAGTACATGTTGGTATAGGCTCGATGAAACAGGCGTATGGGTTTTGTAGATAAATCTTGTGCAACTAAGTCATTCCCTACGAGCAACATTCTTCGCAATTTGAATATCCACAGTCTTTTGCGCGCGTCGCTTCGTCATGTTTGGTAACTATCTCTCTGCCATCGTGGCTCGTGTGCTATTCAAGAGCGACTTCTTCACGTCGCGCCATGAAGTGCAGTCATTGCTCGTATGACTCCGGAGATCGCTAAAATTGTCATTCACATCGCAAACCAGCGATGGACGCTCCTTGAATACTCTGCACTCGTCTCCTAGATTTTCATTTTTCTAAACAAAGCATAACAAATCATAAGTATCACTATCAGCAATGTCCTCCGCTCCAAACCAATCCACGACCGACACAGGCCTCGCCTCTCCTTCCACTGCCGATCCAGTGATCTTTACCCTACCCCATCACGTGGCTTTCCCAGAATAGACTTCATGGACTGTACTGCAAAGCCTGAAGCGGTCATTCGCCAGAAGCTGCCGCGACCTCTGCTACCTTGATAGAAACTGCTTCCACGCCGGCCGAATAGAATGTCTCTGTGGGGGTCTCGATCCCATCATTATAGCCGCAGGAGACGTACCCGAGGAGTGTCGTTGCTCTTACTTGAGGGAAGGGAACGAGTATTTCGAACACCGACATTACGTAAAGTGTTTCAACAAGACAGTAGGGGGTACGAACTCTAAAGTGTACTGTGTCGGTAATTGGGGGGCAGATGTGGAAAGACGGCCGAAGATGCAGATATGGGGGGGGGGGGGGCGAGTGGTCTATGTATAATAAGAAAATACAGGACGAGAACATGAAGAAGGAGGGGCAGTGGCTGATATATGTCCGGGAGAGAGATGGATACAATGGTGGTATAGAAAGCTACGGACCAGTTCATGATGTCGATGTAGCGGGCAGGAGGTTGAAGAATGTGGGCATCTTTGGAGCCATGGGGCTG
Organism: Parastagonospora nodorum SN15; assembly: GCF_000146915.1. Lineage (NCBI taxonomy): Eukaryota > Fungi > Ascomycota > Dothideomycetes > Pleosporales > Phaeosphaeriaceae > Parastagonospora > Parastagonospora nodorum. The sequence goes on along the minus strand of NW_001884551.1, from coordinate 480,275 downwards.
TTGACAGTAGTGGGACTACTCAGGATAGCCAGGACGGCTGTGAGATGAAACGATGGCACTGGAAATAGTACCAAAAATTTGAAAAATAGATGCTCGAATGAGTTCTGCATACCAATCAGCGGCTCCCTCAAGTCTTTCAATTT